>NC_066585.1:173963972-174284126 GCF_024323335.1 Lathyrus oleraceus | reverse complement strand
AAGTCCTTTCTTCTTTGTAGTACATTCTGGCAAGTTCTTCAGGTACTTCACAATCTTCCTCCACTTTCCATCTTCGGCTCGGTAGATCGATTTTCAAAGTCATAATGAACAGTGTAGAACTATTATCACACAGGATCCAGAATTGGATTAGGGATTCCTGACTAAAGGAAATCGGATAATGTCTTCAGTCTTCCAATTGTTGGTCCGTCCCAATTGTTGGGAAAATCCAGCTATCCAAGTCGCAATCACTATCAGCATTCCATAGCATTAATCTGATTTTTGACTATCTTTCCAGAGTTAAAACCCAGGCCAGCTTTATCAGACTTGTACGGTACATTGATCAGTTGACCCCAACCAGCACGATCACCATTTTCATCGCGGCTTGAGCATCTTTCAGAGAGATCATGACAGGGGGAGCACGAACAACCTTGGGCACAAGGGGAGTTGGCTTAAGGACAGGACTGGGTGGAGGAACCACTTCAAATGACTGAGAAGGAGTCTCAAAGAATTCACCATCCATCTCGACGTATTTGAAGGCTTGCACACTACTGACAATATACTCTTCTTCTCCACATACAGTGACAACCATGCCTGCTATTGGATACTTCAGCTTTTGATGAAGCGACGAAGCTACCGCACCTGCCCCATGGATCCAAGGGCGCCCCAACAAGCAGGAGTAGGCGGGACGAATGTCCATCACGTGAAAGGTAGTGTTGAAGACTTGAGGTCCTATCTTGATAGGGAGAACCACTTCACCATAGACCACACTCTTCGCACCATCGTAAGCACGCACCACAACATCACTAGGTTTCAGTTCAATGCCTTTGTAGTCAAATTTATCGAGTACAGCTTTCGGGAGCACATTCAAGGAAGAGCCGTTGTCGATCAACACGTGAGCCAGGGTGATCCCCTCACACTCGATGGAGATTGCAGAGCTTTATTGTGATTCTTTCCTGCTGGCGTCAGGTCAGCATCGGAAAAGCCTAGGCCATTGTCAACAGTCAAATTAGCAACATAATGTTCGAATTGATCGACGGATGTTTCTTGAGGCACATGAGCGGTCTTCAAGAATTTCATCAATGCATTGGCATGGGATTCAGAGGATAATAACAAGGACAACATTGAGATTTTAGACGGAGTATGCCCCAATTGTTCCACTACATCAAAATCGCTCTTACGGATGATTTTCAGCATCTCTTCCATTTCCTGTTTGGCAACATCTTCAGAAGTAACTTCGACCGATGTCTCTGACTGAGGAGGATTGACTGGTCTTTTTCCTCGAATTTTTTTCTTTTTCGGGAGCGGGAGGTGAGATTTCTGGGGGAGTAGATCCTTCCACTTCGAGTAACTTTACTAGTCCCCACAATATCATTAGGATTAGCAGAACTACCAACTTGCTTTATGCCATGGATGTAAACGTCGCCTCCATAGTTCCACGGAATAGCTTTGCTGGAGGAATATGGCACGGGGCCAGGTGCGGTAGGTAATAATCAGGGGAGCCACTTTGGGCTCAGCGGTAATCTTCACAGGCACTCTAGTAGCGGTAATCTTCACTGGAGCTTTGGACCTAGCAATCACAGATACCTCTTCAATAGAGTTGTCCACCTTAGGAACCCTTTCAAATAGAATTGTACGATCATCCATCAGCCGTTGAATGCCGTTCTTCAACTTCAAACAATCATTGGGTCGGAGTACACAGAGATCGCAATCTTCAGCACAACCTGGAAATAAACCAGCTTGCAATAAATTCTTCTTAACGATCAGGAGAGGAGATGCTAAATCAGCAACGTCAGTAACGTGAGAATTGTCGTCCACAACATTAACATTCTGGTCATGATTAGGCATAGGTGCTGTGATGACATTGGGGGTCGCCGGAGGATCAAATTCAATTTCTCCAGCGTCGATCATATCCTGAATCTTGTTCTTCAACAACCAGCAATCATTCGTATCATGCCCGGGGCTATCGGAGTGATAGGCACACCTGGCGTTGGGATTATAACGAGGAGAAGTAGTGTTGGGATTTGCAGGAGGGCCTCTGAGGGTAATCAAATTGGCCTTTAACATACTCTGCAGTGCTTGGGTTAAAGTCATATTGATCTTGGTAAACTGTCTTCTCGACCTGTCTTGTCTGTGTTGGAAGTTCTGAGATGGCGGTGCGGCAATTGTAACGCCCCCAACAGTATGGTCACGATTCTTCTTGTTATGCTTCCTCTCACTGTACACAGCATTTGATTCATTCTTTCCCTGATAGGACTTTTTGGTGCTTGCAGAAGTAGCTGCCTGTATCTTTCCACTTCGAATGCCGCTTTCAACCCGTTCACCTGTCAAGATAAGTTCAGTGAAACCTGACGAGGAACTTCCCAGTAGATGGTTGTAGAATGGGCCAGTCAGTGTACCCATGAACATGTCCACTAACTCTCGATCAGTCATAGGGGGTTTGACTCTGCCAGCCAAATCTCTCCACTTTTGAGCATATTCTTTGAAACTTTCTTTAGAGCCCATAGTCATATTTTGTAGCTGTAGCCGAGTAGGCGCTAACTCAGAATTATACTGGTAGTGCTTGTAGAAAGCTGTTGCTAAATCAGTCCATGTGCGGATGTTAGAGCTCTCAAGCTGATAATACCACTCTAACTGTGTGCCAGACAGACTCTCTTGGAAGAAATGGATCCACAGTTTCTTATCAGTAGTGTGCGGCTGAATCTTTCTCACATAAGCCCTTAGATGCATCTGAGGACAAGAGGCACCATCATACTTAGTGAAAATGGGAACCTTGAATTTGCGGGGAATGACCACATCAGAGACCAGACCCAAGTTTTCGAAATCCAGACCGGGCACTTTCTGCTCCTCCATAGCTAGCATACGTTCTTCCAGCAACTTGTACTTATCATCCTTCGGAGAGTACTGTTCATGTTCATAATCTTCGTCGTCGTCCTCAGAATTGACGAGATTAGGATTCTCATCTTCCGAATCATTCTCGGTCTCTTCTTCTGAATCCTTCGGAATTCTAATCTTGACTCCTGTAACCTGTCCCTTAAGCCTTCTCCCCGGGTTGATGTAACCCACAGGTTTCTGGTCCTTCTTCTTCTCCATCAAAAGAGCTTTCAGTTCTTCCTGCCCCTTAGATAAGCTCAGCATCATTTCCTGGAATTGAGCATTCTGGGCCTGGAGATCTTTGACAGTTTGTTCGAGAGCCATTGTTCAATCTGTTTGAATCTGCTGGAATCTGTTTGATAGGAAAATCGTGAGAACACTGATCCTTTAGAATACCTGTTATGCGATGCAATGCAATGTATGAAATGTTTTCAAGGACTTTCGGGATTTAACTTTGCATAAACTAACAAAAAGAGCTTTTTTTTTTCTTTTCTCTTTTGTTTTTGCTTTTGTTTTTGTTTTTTTCTGTTTTTTTTTTTTTTAGCAGAGTTAAATCCCTAAATCCTTGAAATGGTTAGTACAATGCCATGATGTTATGATGTTATGTTGTTATGATGAATAACAAGCACAAGCAAGTCACACAACAATCATTCCTAGGTTTTAAGGCTTGCGTGAGTTCCATAGGTAAATACCCTCCCCACTGAAGTTTGGTTGGTTCAACCTGTCTTAGAATAGTAACCGGGTTCTAGAAGGATCTCAAATCATTGACCTTTCCTTAAGTCCACTTCAGTGCAACACCAAGTGGTTGACCGAAGCTTCCCTAAAGTCCAATCTCAAAGAGTGTAGTATCGAGTCTCAACCAACTCCAGTCGGAACCGAAGCCAGTTATCTCACTACTTTCTAATGGCCAGGATGAGTCAATTAGGGTTCTAAAGGTCTGGTTAATGCTTTTATGACACCACGCGAATGCCAAATATTTCCTCAACTAACATGAGGAACATCAGGACATCCAAAGTGCCACATTAACCGTAGCCATCATTTTGACCATTCCAGTATACGTCGGACAGTCGCGATGATCTCTTGCTACTTACCTAAGGTACACTAGATCCGGGTGTAGGATCTTTCACTCAAGCATAACATACCCAAGCAATCCCTTAAAAATAAATCAGACAAATTGAATAAGTGATCTTGTTTTTAAGGTAACCTCTCTTTTAAATATTAGGGTCCCCAGCAGAGTCGCCAGTTCTGTCATACGGTGAACTGGACTTTTTGTGTTTTTATCGCAATGTCGCGGTTAGCAAGAGTCGCCACCGACTTTTCTTTTATCCAATAAGGAAAGGTGGAAAAGAACAGGAAAAACCTTAATTTAGATTTTGGGTTCGGGAGGTACATTATACAAAGGGAAGGTGTTAGCACCCTTTGTATCCATGGTTATCCATGGGCTCTTAATTGCTCGATCACTTATATTATTTTTGTCTAAAAAAAAGTGTTTGTGAATTGTTTAGAAAAATTGTTTTGAAAAGAGAATTTAACTTTGTAATGATTCTTGTATGAATGTATACAAAGTGATTATCTCGTTTAGTTTTGAAAATTGTTTAGAAAAATATAACTCGGTAATGATTCTAGTATGAATGTATACCAAGTGGTGATTTTCTGAAGGTATTTTGAAAGGTGTGAGGTGTGAAAAAAAAATGTTTTAGGTTGTGAGCCAGCAATTAAGAGTTATACCGACCCAAGGTCTTTATGAGTATTTCCTATCCTTATGAGGGTAAAACTGTCCTTATTATTGAGAAATAAGTAGTTTTATCCTTTGGATGTAAAAGGGTCATCGTAGGGTCATCGATAGGTCATTGAAGGCAACAGTTACGAGGATATCTTAGCATTCGAAGGGACTATCATCTTTTAACCGTAGGCAACATCGGAGGGTCATCGAGGGACAAAGTTGTATATTCGAAGGCAACATCCGAGGGACTATAATTTATTTTATGATGATTTAACCGAAGGGTCTTTGCTAAGGGTATCCCCACGTTCGCGGGACATGACCGTAATATCGTAATCGTAAGGCAACAAAGAGAGGTCCAAGATCACTTATTCAAAGGCAAAGTTTTACAATTAATTATATAATTAGGATGAAACTCCACATTAAAATTATAAAAATAATATATTAAAAAATTAATACATTAGAAATTAATACATTAAAAATTAATTTAGGGTGAAACTCCACAAGGGTATCCCACAAATAAAGTGGAATACCTAGCCAATAACCTTTTCCTGGGATATGTGAACCTTTACGAAACTAAAAAAAAAGAACATGTCAGAACACCAAATCAGGGTGCAATCGAAGATTACACCGGAGAAATATCACAACAATAAATAGGATAGGATGAATAATGCATGGCTATGATAAAACATAAAAAAAAACAGAATAGGCCAGGGATTTTGAATTTGAAAACAGCCCCACGTTAGGAACTTTGAATTTTATGGCATTTTATCACAGGAATAACATGATCAAACATTCAGGGTATTCAGGCATATTTAAATTCCCATACGAAAGCAAATTATATATCAACATTTAATCATGATGCATTATATATGTAGATATGGCCAATTGAAAGTATAAACAATAGAGATACGCAAACCTGTTTGCCAATTCAAGGTTGAAGGGATTGACCACTTGTAGTATCGGAATAAGTTAGGCAGCGGGAATTGGACGGCGATGGCTTCGGTGCAGATGGGCTGCCTTCAGGGTTTCTTTACTCTGAATTCTCCGGGTAGGCAGGGTTCCTATGCCAAAGTTTCTATCCGTCCTTCTCTGTTCTCTCTCTTTCTTTTTCCTCAAGGTTTTGTTCCAAGGAAACCTCAGAGTGTTTTGCTTCTCTTCCTTCTTTCTCCAGTGAATCTCCCAGTGTAAACTCCAAGTGTAACTCCCCTACTGAAACTTCAGTATTTATAGACTAATTCGTGGGTAATGGGCTTGGAATGAGGGAGACCCAAGTCCAAAATAATTTGTATATTTTATTTATTTATTTATTTTAATTGTTTAATTAATTAATTAATTAATTAATTAATTAATTAAATTTTTTTTTCTTTTTTTTTTCTTTTTTTTTTTTTCGTTTTTTTTTTTCGTTTTTTTTTTTTTTTTTTTTTTTTTTTTTTTTTTTTTTTTTAGGAAAAATGATGGGTAATTTTGGGGTATGACATCATGGAACAAAACCACCATAGCACGCTGGTACGTTGCTCCTGCGTTCTTTAACCAAACGACATTACTTTATAACAGAAGGTGCCCCATTGCGTCACAAACGTAGTCTTCTCCATGTCCTCAGGTGCCATTTTGATCTGGTTATAACCCGAGAATCCATCCATGAAGGAGAATACCTTGTGTTGAGCGGTGTTGTCTACCAGAACATCAATGTGTGGCAGTGGGAAATCATCCTTGGGACTCGCTCTATTCAAATCTCTGTAATCCACACACATTCGCACCTTACCATCCTTCTTTGGCACTGGTACCACATTAGCAACCCATTGAGGATAAGAAGTAACCGCCAGAAAACCAGCATCGAATTGTTTCATGACTTCGGCCTTGATTTTCTCGGACATTTCAGGACGCATGCGACGAACCTTTTGCTTAACAGGACGACAATCTTCCTTCGTCGGCAAATGATGCACTACTATATCGGTATCCAGCCCTGGCATGTCTTCGTAAGACCAAGCAAAAATCTCCACATAGTCATGTAGCATTTGAATCAATCTTCTTTTGACACTGATTTCCAAGCCTGCTCCTATTTTGACTTCTCTCTTGTCCACCTCGGTACCCAGATTTACAGTCTCAACTGACTCCTCATGCGGCTGTATAGTCCTTTCTTCTTGTAGTAACATTCTGGCAAGTTCTTCAGGTACTTCACAATCTTCCTCACTTCCATCTTCGGCTCGGTAGATCGGATTTTCAAAGTCATAATGAACAGTAGTAGAACTATTATCAACAGGATCCAGAGTGGATAGGGATCTGCAATTCGTTACGTGCGTGTGTGTAAGAAAACATAGCTCGTTTGAAAGATAATAGGAGAGACAAAGAGCGCAATATTTGAATGCAAAACGTCCATTGATTTATTGAATATAAATATGCTTATGAAAATGACAAAACCCTTAACAAATTAGCTATTGTGCCTCGGGCATAGACACAATGCTTTAAGAAGTTTGATTGTAAAAGAAAATTAAAATTTGCAATTCTAGAATAAACAATAACAATTACTCCTGACTAAAGGAAATCGGGATAATGTCTTCAGTCTTCCAATTGTTGAGTCCGTCACCAATTGTTGGGAAATCCAGCTATCCAAGTCGCAATCACTATCAGCATCTTCCATAGCATTAATCAGATTTTTGACTATCTTTCCAGAGTTAAACCCCAGGCCAGCTTTATCAGACTTGTACGGTACATTGATCAGTTGACCCCAACCAGCACGATCACCATTTTCAATCGCGGCTTGAGCATCTTTCAGAGAGATCATGACAGGGGGAGCACGAACAACCTTGGGCACAAGGGGAGTTGGCTTAAGGACAGGACTGGGTGGAGGAACCACTTCAAATGACTGAGAAGGAGTCTCAAAGAATTCACCATCCATCTCGACGTATTTGAAGGCTTGCACACTACTGACAATATACTCTTCTTCTCCACATACAGTGACAACCATGCCTGCTATTGGATACTTCAGCTTTTGATGAAGCGACGAAGCTACCGCACCTGCCCCATGGATCCAAGGGCGCCCCAACAAGCAGGAGTAGGCGGGACGAATGTCCATCACGTGAAAGGTAGTGTTGAAGACTTGAGGTCCTATCTTGATAGGGAGAACCACTTCACCATAGACAACACTCTTCGCACCATCGTAAGCACGCACCACAACATCACTAGGTTTCAGTTCAATGCCTTTGTAGTCAAATTTATCGAGTACAGCTTTCGGGAGCACATTCAAGGAAGAGCCGTTGTCGATCAACACGTGAGCCAGGGTGATCCCCTCACACTCGATGGAGATATGCAGAGCTTTATTGTGATTCTTTCCCGCTGGTGTCAGGTCAGCATCGGAAAAGCCTAGGCCATTGTCAACAGTCAAATTAGCAACATAATGTTCGAATTGATCGACGGATGTTTCTTGAGGCACATGAGCGGTCTTCAAGAATTTCATCAATGCATTGGCATGGGATTCAGAGGATAATAACAAGGACAACATTGAGATTTTAGACGGAGTATGCCCCAATTGTTCCACTACGACAAAATCGCTCTTACGGATGATTTTCAGCATCTCTTCCATTTCCTGTTTGGCAACATCTTCAGAAGTAACTTCGACCGATGTCTCTGACTGAGGAGGATTGACTGGTCTTTTTCCTCGAATTTCGGGAGCGGGAGGTGAGATTTCTGGGGAGTAGATCCTTCCACTTCGAGTAACTTTACTAGTCCCCACAATATCATTAGGATTAGCAGAACTACCAACTTGCTTTATGCCATGGATGTAAACGTCGCCTCCATAGTTCCACGGAATAGCTTTGCTGAAGGAATATGGCACGGGGCCAGGTGCGGTAATAATCAGGGGAGCCACTTTGAGCTCAGCGGTAATCTTCACAGGCACTCTAGTAGCGGTAATCTTCACTGGAGCTTTGGACCTAGCAATCACAGATACCTCTTCAATAGAGTTGTCCACCTTAGGAACCCTTTCAAATAGAATTGTACGATCATCCATCAGCCGTTGAATGCCGTTCTTCAACTTCAAACAATCATTGGGTCGGAGTACACAGAGATCGCAATCTTCAGCACAACCTGGAAATAAACCAGCTTGCAATAAATTCTTCTTAACGATCAGGAGAGGAGATGCTAAATCAGCAACGTCAGTAACGTGAGAATTGTCGTCCACAACATTAACATTCTGGTCATGATTAGGCATAGGTGCTGTGATGACATTGGGGGTCGCCGGAGGATCAAATTCAATTTCTCCAGCGTCGATCATATCCTGAATCTTGTTCTTCAACAACCAGCAATCATTCGTATCATGCCCGGGGCTATCGGAGTGATAGGCACACCTAGCGTTGGGATTATAACGAGGAGAAGTAGTGTTGGGATTTGCAGGAGGGCCTCTGAGGGTAATCAAATTGGCCTTTAACATACTCTGCAGTGCTTGGGTTAAAGTCATATTGATCTTGGTAAACTGTCTTCTCGACCTGTCTTGTCTGTGTTGGAAGTTCTGAGATGGCGGTGCGGCAATTGTAACTGCCCCAACAGTATGGTCACGATTCTTCTTGTTATGCTTCCTCTCACTGTACACAGCATTTGATTCATTCTTTCCCTGATAGGACTTTTTGGTGCTTGCAGAAGTAGCTGCCTGTATCTTTCCACTTCGAATGCCGCTTTCAACCCGTTCACCTGTCAAGATAAGTTCAGTGAAACCTGACGAGGAACTTCCCAGTAGATGGTTGTAGAATGGGCCAGTCAGTGTACCCATGAACATGTCCACTAACTCTCGATCAGTCATAGGGGGTTTGACTCTGCCAGCCAAATCTCTCCACTTTTGAGCATATTCTTTGAAACTTTCTTTAGAGCCCATAGTCATATTTTGTAGCTGTAGCCGAGTAGGCGCTAACTCAGAATTATACTGGTAGTGCTTGTAGAAAGCTGTTGCTAAATCAGTCCATGTGCGGATGTTAGAGCTCTCAAGCTGATAATACCACTCTAACTGTGTGCCAGACAGACTCTCTTGGAAGAAATGGATCCACAGTTTCTTATCAGTAGTGTGCGGCTGAATCTTTCTCACATAAGCCCTTAGATGCATCTGAGGACAAGAGGCACCATCATACTTAGTGAAAATGGGAACCTTGAATTTGCGGGGAATGACCACATCAGAGACCAGACCCAAGTTTTCGAAATCCAGACCGGGCACTTTCTGCTCCTCCATAGCTAGCATACGTTCTTCCAGCAACTTGTACTTATCATCCTTCGGAGAGTACTGTTCATGTTCATAATCTTCGTCGTCGTCCTCAGAATTGACGAGATTAGGATTCTCATCTTCCGAATCATTCTCGGTCTCTTCTTCTGAATCCTTCGGAATTCTAATCTTGACTCCTGTAACCTGTCCCTTAAGCCTTCTCCCCGGGTTGATGTAACCCACAGATTTCTGGTCCTTCTTCTTCTCCATCAAAAGAGCTTTCAGTTCTTCCTGCCCCTTAGATAAGCTCAGCATCATTTCCTGGAATTGAGCATTCTGGGCCTGGAGATCTTTGACAGTTTGTTTGAGAGCCATTGTTCAATCTGTTTGAATCTGCTGGAATCTGTTTGATAGGAAAATCGTGAGAACACTGATCCTTTAGAATACCTGTTATGCGATGCAATGCAATGTATGAAATGTTTTCAAGGACTTTCGGGATTTAACTTTGCATAAACTAACAAAAAGAGCTTTTTTTTTCTTTTCTCTTTTGTTTTTGCTTTTGTTTTTGTTTTTTTTTTAGCAGAGTTAAATCCCTAAATCCTTGAAATGGTTAGTACAATGCCATGATGTTATGATGTTATGTTGTTATGATGAATAACAAGCACAAGCAAGTCACACAACAATCATTCCTAGGTTTTAAGGCTTGCGTGAGTTCCATAGGTAAATACCCTCCCCACTGAAGTTTGGTTGGTTCAACCTGTCTTAGAATAGTAACCGGGTTCTAGAAGGATCTCAAATCATTGACCTTTCCTTAAGTCCACTTCAGTGCAACACCAAGTGGTTGACCGAAGCTTCCCTAAAGTCCAATCTCAAAGAGTGTAGTATCGAGTCTCAACCAACCCCAGTCGGAACCGAAGCCAGTTATCTCACTACTTTCTAATGGCCAGGATGAGTCAATTAGGGTTCTAAAGGTCTGGTTAATGCTTTTATGACACCACGCGAATGCCAAATATTTCCTCAACTAACATGAGGAACATCAGGACATCCAAAGTGCCACATTAACCGTAGCCATCATTTTGACCATTCCAGTATACGCCGGACAGTCGCGATGATCTCTTGCTACTTACCTAAGGTACACTAGATCCGGGTGTAGGATCTTTCACTCAAGCATAACATACCCAAGCAATCCCTTAAAAATAAATCAGACAAATTGAATAAGTGATCTTGTTTTTAAGGTAACCTCTCTTTTTAAATATTTCGGGTCCCCAGCAGAGTCGCCAGTTCTGTCATACGGTGAACTGGACTTTTGTGTTTTTTATCGCAATGTCGCGGTTAGCAAGAGTCGTCACCGACTTTTCTTTTATCCAATAAGGAAAGGTGGAAAAGAACAGGAAAGACCTTAATTTAGATTTTGGGTTCGGGAGGTACATTATACAAAGGGAAGGTGTTAGCACCCTTTGTATCCATGGTTATCCATGGGCTCTTAATTGCTCGATCACTTATATTATTTTTGTCTGAAAAAAAAGTGTTTGTGAATTGTTTGGAAAATTGTTTTTGGAAAGAGAATTTAACTTTGCAATGATTCTTGTATGAATATATACAAAGTAGTTATCTCGTTTAGTTTTGGAAATTGTTTAGAAAAATATAACTCGGTAATGATTCTAGTATGAATATATACCAAGTGGTGATTTTCTAAAGATATTTTGAAAGGTGTGAGGTGTGAAAATTGTTTTTAGATTGTGAGCCAACAATTAAGAGTTATACCGACCCAAGGTCTTTATGAGCATTTCCTATCCTTATGAGGGTAAAACTGTCCTTATTATTGAGAAATAAGTAGTTTTATCCTTTGGATGTTTAAGGGTCATCGTAGGGTCATCGATAGGTCATTGAAGGCAACAGTTACGAGGATATCTTAGCATTCGAAGGGACTATCATCTTTTAACCGTAGGCAACATCGGAGGGTCATCGAGGGACAAAGTTGTATATTCGAAGGCAACATCCGAGGGACTATAATTTATTTTATGATGATTTAACCGAAGGGTCTTTGCTAAGGGTATCCCCACGTTCGCGGGACATGACCGTAATATCGTAATCGTAAGGCAACAAAGAGAGGTCCAAGATCACTTATTCAAAGGCAAAGTTTTACAATTAATTATATAATTAGGATGAAACTCCACATTAAAATTATTAAAAATAATATATTAAAAAATTAATACATTAGAAATTAATACATTAAAAATTAATTTAGGGTGAAACTCCACAAGGGTATCCCACAAATAAAGTGGAATACCTAGCCAATAACCTTTTCCTAGGATATGTGAACCTTTACGAAACTCAAAAAAAAAGAAACATGTCAGAACACCAAATCAGGGTGCAATCGAAGATTACACCGGAGAAATATCACAACAATAAATAGGATAGGATGAATAATGCATGGCTATGATAAAACATAAAAAAAACAGAATAGAAAAGTCAGCTACTGTCTCGTTCGCCTCTGCCTCGCCTAGCGAAGGCCAGGCGAATATTCGCCCCAGGCTCGCCTAGAGAGGTGCTAGCGAGCGGCCACGGATTTTGAATTTGAAAACAGCCCCACGTTAGGAACTTTGAATTTTATGGCATTTTATCACAGGAATACCATGATCAAACATTCAGGGTATTCAGGCATATTTAAATTCCCATACGAAAGCAAATTATATATCAACATTTAATCATGATGCATTATATATGTAGATATGGCCAATTGAAAGTATAAACAATAGAGATACGCAAACCTGTTTGCCAATTCAAGGTTGAAGGGATTGACCACTTGTAGTATCGGAATAAGTTAGGCAGCGGGAATTGGACGGCGATGGCTTCGGTGCAGATGGGCTGCCTTCAGGGTTTCTTTACTCTGAATTCTCCGGGTAGGCAGGGTTCCTATGCCAAAACTTCTATTCGTTCTTCTCTGTTCTCCTCCTCTTTTTTTTCCCCAGTGAATCTCCCAGTGTAACTCCAAGTGTCCCCTACTGAAACTTCAGTATTTATAGACTAATTTCGTGGGTAATGGGCTTGGAATGAGGGAGACCCAAGTCCAAAATAATTTGTTATATTTTATTTATTTATTTATTTTAATTATTTAATTAATTAATTAATTAATTAATTAATTAATTAAAAAAAAAATTTCTCTTTTTTTTTTTTTTTTTTTTTCGTTTCTCGTTTTTTTTTTTTTTTTTTTTGGGCTCAGAATGAAGCCCGAAATTTTTGTTGTCTGTCAGCTTCGCTAGGCGAGCGCGTAGCGAACAGGCCAGTTTGGGCCATTTTCTGGATTGGGCCATCCGTGAGCTGGGCCTTTGTTTCTTCAAGATCAGTGTTATATATGAGTCGGAATGCCTTGCAAAATGTCTTGAAATATTAATGGGCAAATTTTGGGGTATGACAAACCACACAACCAAATTTTCCCGGCATTCCAACTTTACCAAAGTCAACAGCATTGCCACCTTTGCCTTCAATTTCAACATTACCTCAAGCAAGTCTTCCTCCATTACCTCCATCTCTTCCTAAACTCACTATGCCACCACTTCCTACCTTTCCTACAAATATTCCAACTCTCAACATTCCACCATTGCCAGCAATCACTTCACTTCCCAACATTCCCACCTCAATCCCGACCACTTTCCCCTCCATCCCATTTCTCACCCCACCACCTTCTTCAACCTCTAGCCCTTAAACACTTTTTTACGAGTTGCATAATGTAATCAGCTAAATGTTTGCAATATGGACATTATTGCTTCATTTCTTTATTGTGCGTGATGAAATAGTAGGAGGTTATAATTATAGTAATATCTTTGTTGTATTGTATTGTATGATGTGAAAAAGTCTTTGTATTTTCTCTTTTTCTTTTACCAGTTTAGCACTATATATGTTTTGTATTTTTGAATTTAATTGATGTTGGACCACACATTTAGATACAACTATGATGACTTCTTTCTTATATCTATTATCGTTCAGATTCTAATTAACTTTTCATAATTTCATAATAAGTGATAAAAGTATTTCAGTTAAGAAAGAGTGATGTTTAATGTTAATCCTAAAGAAAAACGTTAATAAACTTGTTTATTCTCTACGGTTTTGCCCAACAAATCCTATTCGACTTTTAGAAATGGATCACATGAGGATCCGACCTATGGAGGTCGATCTTTACCATATGGTTAGACTAACATTTTGTTGTTTGACCTGAGTTTCATCCAAAACCTCAGATTGAACCTTTTCTAAATTTGCAGTAAATTTCGCAAATATACGTGCGTATTTTCCTAGCATTTCTTAAAATGATTATAGTGTTAAGAAAAAACTCGATAGAAATACCTGCAGATTTTGCTGCAGAAATCATATTTTCAACTTGCAGATGTTGCAGTAGAAATCACATTTTCAATCTGCAGATGTTGCTGCATAAATCACATTTTCAACATAACTAATCTCCGTTGTCAAATCTAAGAAAATACCGCATGAAACTTATCTACGGTTTTTCTTATATATAAAAATAAAATAATATTTTTTATTTTAAAATAAAACAATTTTTTTATAAAATAAATACAAATATTTTCTCAAAATAATAATAATCTTTGTTTAAAATTTACCAACAATTATTTTTTATTCATTTTTTAGTTTTAAATTGGATGCGGCACATTAATTTTCTTGAAGTGAATTTCAATTATGATGAAATGATCTTCTCAGACGACTCTACCCTCTTATAACCGGTCTGACTAACGATTAAGATCGAGTTTTAAAACACTGCAAAATACTACTTTCTACATTTTGGAATATTAAGATTCTATTTATTTCAATTTTTTAAAAAATGAATTTTTTCTTTGTATTTTTAAAAATGAATTTTATAAAATTGTATTTCAAAATATTATAAGTTTTTTTATATTTTTTTTTTTGTAAATTGAAAAATTAATTTTGACATTAATAAAGTTCGACCATCTTCTAACCGGTTTGACCATCTTCTATTTCTTTTAAGAGTTTTATTGATATTTTTCCTTTACTTCTTTAGAATAAATAAAGTTCGGTGACACCTCTGTTCAATCATTCCGCAATATCGTGAATGCTCGCGAGGTTGTATTTTTTGAGATGCGACACAATGCAAGAACAACCTCAACCTATTGAATCTCAAACTGATATTGATCTTGAGTTTGAAATGCTTGTTGCAAATCTTGTAGCAGCATATGAGGCAACACAACCTCAACCAAATGTGAATGATGTTACATCCCAAACTGCTCAAACTACACTTGTTCCAACTACTCAAACTGCATTTGTTCTAATTGCTCAATTTGAATATGTTTCTACTGGTGCACATGACTATGGTATAACTCGTTATGCACTTGACTATATGTTATCCGCACCTGTTCCAACTATTGAACATAATGTACCTGAGGTAGTTATTTCTTTAACTCCTCCAACTCTTAAACCATTTGAGTTTCTTAAACCAGTTAAGCTCTTTCAATTATTATATCAAAATGTTCCTCTAATATTTTGGTGTCTGTGTTATGCAGAAAAAGAAAACCAAACCAAAAGTTGCTTGGGAATTGAATTTAAGGAGAGTGATAGAACAATGGTCCTCAAATGCAAAAACCTCAAGGGAGAAGGAATTGATCCAACACAACCTTTGGATTTTTAGACATTAAACATCCTAGTGAATTTTCCTAATGGTTTAGTTATGATGTATTTTGAGACTTTGTTATGCCTTTTGGATTTGTAGACATGAACCAACATATTGATTTAGTTATGATGTATTTTTGTTGTATTTTTACACATAACAAAGTTGTATTTTAAGACTAGTTCATATGCCTTTTGGGCTATATGTATTTTGGTTATGTAATACGTTATCGGTTTGTGTAAATCTCGATTTTAGTTCATTAAGACACATAGATAAAAACAAAAACAAAAATCACAAACTTACCGGGATGAAAATCATTAAATTCAAAACTTCATCTTCATTGATTAAGTAACCATGACAAGGAAGGAAGTCATAAATATTTATGACTTCCTTCCTTGTCATGGTTACTTAATCACTGAGTAGAATCAATGTTACATGCAAAGAAATTGAATTAGTTCATTGAGTAGTAAGTATTTAATAAAGATAGTATGAAAATGTGCACAATAATGTCTAAGCAAAAATTATGCTAATATGGGGCTGCAATTGTGTTTCATTATGTCTATATTGCCTTTACTACTAAATATAATTAGAAATTGTCTAACTAGAAAATATGTTAAATATACAAAGAAATTTAACTGTGTTTCATACTGTTCGAAACTATGCACATAAGAAAAAGTCATGCATCTTATTCCATATTAGTTGAAATGAAGCAAAACTTTATCCAACAAGTATATACACACACATAGATATTAATCAGCACATCAATGTTAATTATAGATAGTGTATGATTTTCAAATCATTTTGCTTAAAAAGAAGAAAATAATGGAGCAACCAACCAACCAAAAGATGAAAATTGATATGTTATGATATTGTATAACTATGGTGCATCTTTGATTTACCCCTTTTGTTTTTCCATTCTAATATTTTAATTGAACATTTTTCTTACTATATTGAATGCAAAATAAATAACTTACCTGAACATGATTATCTTTCCAATACACTAATAATTTCTTGAAATGATATTCAGATATACCTTTTGGATGGTTCTTTAATCTTTCCTTCATACTAGAGTACTTTAGGAAATGATCTCTCTTGATAGAGTATTTGTGCCGTCTCCAAGAATTATTTATTCGAGAAAATACTGCTTTTTTTCCTCTCTCGGGAATGTTGAACTTCGTCTGCAAAAATAAAACAATATTTGTCATCAATTGTAGATAAATATTTGATCATTTAAAAAATATGAAATTTTACTTTTCATACATTAATATATTTCCAAATATGATCATTATGAAACTTAGGATCTGCTTCATCTTTAAGCAATTCTTTGAAATTTGTATAGATCAATGGACAAAAATCTGCATTCTTCGCTATAGTTCCAAGGAAATAGCCTAAGTCAGAAACAGTTTGGCCATCAGGTCATCACGTGATTTTCCATGTTTGGTCTTTCTTTCCTCCAGTTTGATATTGAAATTCCTTGCCAATTCAAATCTTGATTTGACTTGCGGTAGCTCAAAACTGGAAGCACCCATTTGACCCTTCACATGACATTTCATATTTTTCTTGTTGTTTTCTTCCTTTCTCATTTGTTCTGCAAAATATTTAAACACAATTTTTTTTAGAGAAACAAAGAAATAAATAAGAATGCTCATCAAACCATAAAAAGGTATCGATGGAGAAAATGTGAAAATTAAGAAACAAATCAAGAAATAATAAGGTTAGATCATAAAATAGAAATTTACTATCATAACATAGTATTGTCAAAATCAGAATCATCTTCATAATTTGGACAATAGATCTACCACTGTTGGCCATGGCACCTATCATCCCCTTATAATAGATCTACCATTGTTTGCTAATAATAATAATATGTTTACATCTTTTGTGAGGTTATTTGCTAATAGTAATAAAATGTAATATGATATATTTCCTCCTGGACTTTCTCCTCGAGTTCCAAATTCCTCTCATATCTTAACACATATTTGACATGAATAAATAATTCTTGTTTACTATTAAAATAATGAAAAAAATTATTACTCTCAAGAGTAGTGCAACATGTCTGATCAACAGGAAATCAAATTAAACTATATTTGATTATTAATTGTATCAACAATTAGTGTTAACAGTACTCTAATAATTGGTTGCTATCAATAATCAATTTATTAAGTTAAATGGTTGCTATCATTAAGTTAAATGGTTGCTATCAATAGTCAAGGACATATACTATAATAATTGGTTACTAACTAATTTTGTGTGAGATCATTTTGGTTTTATGAAATTAAACCATGATTAAAATAACTGTATATTTTTGGTTGATTAGATATAACAGTGTACAATAATATTATATTCTTCCTAGTTTCTTCTATTTTGAAAAGTATGTCCCTCTGTTAAGTTATTCTTGTACCAAAAGGTTACTATAATATGAGTTACTAAAAACCAAAAACTTAAAGCAATTGATGTTATAATTTGAAACAACTTTCACGCTAAGCCTATGAAAGAAAATACAATCTCAATAAAGTATTATAACGCCCTTATATAATAAACCCTAATAACCATATGACATCCTTACAGAATAACTTTTGTAACAAAAAATATTTAAAGTAATATTTTTCAATTCAGATTTGGAGAAATAGGAAGGTTAGAGTTTTAGGATAATTTAAGTATTTGAGTAATTTTAGGAAGAATGAGACTCACCCTTGGAGACAAATATGGCAGATAATTTGAGGCGGTGGTCCAGCTCGAGCGATTTCTAATTTCATAAACAGAAAGGAAAAACGAAGGTATTCAAAACAGATAAGTAAATGAAAAAGGTGAACAACAAAAGATTTTGGTGGTAAGAGGTATTTATGAGAAATAGAATGAGAATGAGAAACTTACTCTTGAGAAGTGTTTGTAACAAATGATGCAACAATACAGCGAAGGTGAGTTGCAGCAGAAAACGTGCGGTGGCTGGCGTGAGAGTATGTGAGTTGTAGAGAAAATCTTTCTTTGAGTAGAAAGAAAGAAGAAAAGACAGAAGGTTCTGTAAAGAGAAAGAAGAAACGGCAGAAAGTTATGTAGAGAGAAAGAAAAAAATATAATTTAGGATTCAATTGTAATGAATCAGCTTTTAGGAAATTATAAGAAAAAAATACGAACATTAAATTATAAATAAATTTTCAAAGAAAAATGTTCAAATGAAATGAAAGTGGCATAGTGGTAACATATGTTTTCTTTGAAAGTAAGGACCTGAGTTTGATTCCTTGATTGTTATGTTTTAATAAATTTACCTTTTTCCATTTAAATATAACATAATAAATTAATTGAAGTCTAATTTAAAAATCTTTTAAGGATCAAAATATGTTGATTAAATGTCAGGAATCCAGTGGTAATGATCTTTAACCATTTTAGTTGCACACTTCGGTTCGAAACTTTTGTTTCATTTTTTAAAAAATATTGTTTTTATTTTATTTTTATATTTTAAGAAAAATAACTGAAGTTCAAAATAATAATAAAAACCGTAGCCTTTTAACAATAGGCCATGCTTTTTAGTTGTTGTAACAACCACATATCTTAACCGTGGCATAAAAGGAATAAACTACGGTTATGTTATATCTACGATTCCATAAGCGTCGCTTATAGTAAATAGACGATGTTTATGTTATGCCCGCATTTTACGAACCGTAGCATAAAGTAAATAAGGGACGGTTTTTCACGCTTTTCCAAGAAACTCGTCCACGCATAAAAAAGTGTGGTCTATGATGCCTTTAGGTGACGGTTTTTCAATCGTTGCCTATTCTTCCGTTGCCTAAAGTATAAAATGTTGTAGTGAATTGTTATTGTTAGAGGGATGAAAATAATTTTTTTACGGAATCATTAAAATGACATTCAACACCATTTCTGGTAAGCAATGAACAACTCCATGAAATAATTAACAAAAACTTAAACAAGTTGGTTTTTTTTCTTTTGTTTTCCAACTTGATATTCATGTTCTCTTTTTTCCAAGACTCAGGGTCTTTATTCATTCAACCTAAGTCTTTCACAACCTTTGAGCACTTGCATCTCCTTGAATTTTTGGGTTGACTCACTACTACAGAAAAAAAATATTCACCATGGTTGGAAAAGGGATACCATCACGCCCGATCAATTATGGTAAAGTAGGGTGTGGTTGTAAATTTCCTACTTTCAACCATGGACGTCCAACCGTTATGGTAAACTATGTATCGTGATACCTATAACATCGATTGACTTAAACAATTGTTGTCATAAATATAAAGTTATGGGTTCGATACTCAACTTCAACCAAATTAAAGCGCATAAAAAATAACATTTCACCACGGTTATATTTTCCAACAGTAGTGATATGTGTAAGAGTTTATTATAAAATATGAGATTTCTTGTTTTCCCTTCCCCTCATGAACCATATACAACCATTCAAATAGATTTTTGATAATAAGAAAAATTAAATTATTCTTAATAAACAACTTAAACGGTCAAATATATTCTAATTTCATGCATCTTGTAATTTATGTTTTCCTCATTAACCCATATAATTTGATTCAATCCCAAATTCTACAAAATAATGATGATGAATGAATGTCTTCTAAGTCTTTCACACAAAATTTGATTCCCTCTTTTTTTTTCTACTTTATTTTGCAAACATTAAATTTTGTGTGAAAGACTCAGAATGTCATCCATTTATCATCATTGTTTTGAAGAATTTATGGTATTGGATCAAATTTTATAATTTAAAGAGGAAATCATGAATTATAAGATGAATGTAATTCGATGAACGTTGGATGATAATTTAATTTTTCTAATCATTATCTCAAAAATCTATTTAAATGAATGCAAGTTCAATCAGGGGTTAGTAAAACAAGCAGTCACATATGATATAACAAACTCACTAACAACATTTATAAACAAAAAAATCAATTAATTAACATAGATTAGGAGAACTTGATAACTAATCATTCATGTAAACTATGAAGAGGATAAAGTAGAAAGTGTTAGACGATAGACCTAGATCTCGAGGGGGTGAATAGATCCCAAGTTAAAAATTTATTCTAAAATTTGACTTAGAAAAGCTTATGGCATGAAAGCAAGTTTCAAATATTTCTCATATCAAAATCGTCTAACCGAACCTAGTAATGAATAGCCCAAATATGCGTAAAGGTGTCAATGTTATGATAATAATTCATTAGTCAATCAACAACAATTAATCACAACTAATTGCATACTCTACGATAGTAAAACTTTATCTCCAATGGTATCCACACAAAAAAACTAAGTCAAATAATTTATCAAACACTTGATGTGCGAAAAAACAAAGTTTATAATTTTATATTGTGTTTTTTGTTCTAAGAAATTCAATCACAACCAAATGGTTAGTGATCAAGAGAACAAACACAAGATTCAAAATATAATCAAAATTATGATCCAAACTATGTTGATCTGGTGATCAAAATAATCGACAATTTATGAATAAAAAAATAAGATATATATATATATATATATATATATATATATATATATATATATATATATATATATATATATATATATATATATATAGAGAGAGAGAGAGAGAGAGAGAGAGAGAGAGTATACAAAGATTTATTTAGCCAGTTCCCCATCGACCATGTACATATTCTCTCAATTCAAATTCAATTGATATATTATTATAATAAATCTTACTTATCAAATGTATGTATACAAGAGATAAGAGATCAAATCCCACAAACCCAAGGTTGTTTCTTGACTCTAACACCTTCAAAACCCTTGATCAAAGATTGTTCAAGACACCAACAATGTCGCTTCAATTCACATGTTATTACTACTTCCTTGCATGACCTTCTTGTCTCAAGGATTTCACCCGACTGAATTAATCCCACGTGCACACTTGTTAAACCTAAAATTTGTCAACACAATCCACCATTTCACGCGAGTCCCTTGCACGACACACCTAGTTCTAAGGCTTTCACTCGATCGAATCCAAATTGTACAATCTTATGAAAAATCTTTAAACCCTAAAGATCTTGAAGGAAAATCCCACCTTGATTTTTTATTTGAATCCCTCAAAGATTTCAATCCAATATTCTCGGTACAACAAAACTAATTGGACGTTATCAATCTTAATTTAGATGACACCCATTCAAAAAATGATTATGTGTATGAATAGATTGAATTGAATATGATGAGATGCTTTGAAATCCTAAATTCATGTAGGTCATATGTCGACCTAATAATGTCATGTGCCTCCTATGTGTCGATCTGTGTAGTCATCACATGAAACAAAATATATAGGATTTAATACTACACTATACGTGTTGACCTATTTCATGGATGTGTCGACCTATAGTCTAAAAACTTTTATTATAAGTCGACCTGTCTTGGAATGTGTCGAACTGTCCTGCAATATTTTTATAAAACTTGATTTTTCATGCATGTTTAATGCATGAGACCTTTTAAATGATGTTTCCAAATACTTGTATGCTTCATAATGCTTAAATGGACACAGAGAATAAAAGAATACTGTACACTTTACATAAACGCTAAAGAGTCCTAGTTTTAACATCATACAAAACACTCCTAACATAAATTAACGGAAGATGCACTCAGATACTCCCCATTTTTTATGATGGAAAAACTTGAGACAATGCGTAAGTAATAAATACCTTCTCCCTTTGAATATATGCATTCTCAAACTTCATCTTGCTTTTTCTCCCCCTTTGACAACATAAAAAAGAAACGAAGAAAATGTTAAAGCACACATAAACAAATATAAAACACACAGAGGCGAAATGCAAAGATAAGAGAAACAATACGATAGAACTCACAGAGAATTATTTTCATGTTGAATAAGAATGCCTAAACATAAATAAAAGAAAATAAGGCAAGAATAGAATATAATCGCTACATCAAGTGCTCCCGAAAGCGACACGATTACGTGACATATGCCTTTGATGCTCCCGAAATGCTGCACACACATGTGCTCAAGCAAGGTGATAAACAAGGTACCACCACATGAACCAAAATCAGGGATGAAAACATAACACTAACACATAATCAATAATATTTCTACCGATGTAACATATTTAATCACAATTCATGAGAGAAACAAATAACAAACTGACACACCAATCACTTTATTTCACCGAAAATGAAGATAGTCTAAAGTCACTATAAGTGTATAAATTTACATACATCAATTGGTCATTTTTGTAAGTGAACATACATGAACTATCTAATACATCAATAACACAATTATATGGATCATAAACAACATGCAAAACGAAACGCTTACATAAAAAAGCAGAAAATAAAACGATAGTACCTTGCTTGTGAAATGATGAGGAAGGCATTCTTATGAAGTATGCCTTTTAAGGAAGGTTAGATGGACAAGGTATATTCAAATTACATTAACATAAAATTTAGGCAAGTTTGAGATGTTAAGAATCCCTAATTCCCGTTGAATGCTAAAGAAGGGATCAGTCGCAAGTGGTTTCATAAAAATATCAGCAATTTGATTTTTACTATCAACATGCTTAAAAACGACGTCACCTTTCTCAACATGATCGCATAGGAAATGATGAAGAATCTCAATATGCTTAGTACGAGAATGTAGCATTGGGTTCTTAGTTAGGTTAATGGAACTAGTGTCGTCGCACATAATTGGAACACAACTTAGTTTTATATCAAAATTAAGTAATATTTGTTTAAGCCATAAAATTTGAGCAACAACTACCGACCGCTACGTATTTCGCCTCGGCAGTTGACAACGCAACCAAAACTTGTTTCTTTCTATGCCAAATAACTAAGGAATTTTAAATTATGTGACAACAAAAGCGAAGTGATAACAAAAGTTACTTATCTTAGAGCGTGTTGTCATTCCTCTTGTGATATCTCAAAGAATATTATCAATAGGGTGATATTTGGATGTTCTCCAACTCAAAGGAAGGTTTTCCGTTGTAGCCAGACTTTCCTCCTTTTCCTCTTCTTGATTATCATCTTCTACTTTCTCATTTTCATTCGTTTGAGGTTGATCAATCCATTTATCGGCTTCCTTGAGATTTTCATATAAAGACATGCCTATATTATGAAAAGACATACCTTTCCCAACACTTTTCGGAAAAGACTCATCAAAAGAGACATGAACGGACTCCTAAACAATAAATAGCCTCTTGTTATAGACCCTATATGCCTTACTAGGTTATGAGTATCCGGGGAAAATACCCTCATCGGATTTAGCATCTAATTTACCTAGATTGTCATTTCCATTATTCAAAATAAAGCATTTACATCCAAAGACATGAAGTTATGAGAGACATTAGGGTTTCTACCTCTAAGTAATTCATAAGGGGGTTTTGTTTAGAATGGGACACATCAAAATCCTATTCAAAACACATGACATCATGCTAATAGCATCGACCCAGAAGTACTTTGTTAAATTACCTTCATTAAGAATCGTCCTCGCTAACTCCTTTAAAACTCTGTTTTTACGCTCCACAACCCCATTTTATTGTTGAGTTCTAGGAGCTGAGAAGCTATTCTCAATACCATGTTTTTCACAATACTTTTCAAAGAATAGATTTTCAAACTCTCCCCCATGATCACTTCGGATGGAAATGATTTTTAAGTTCATTTTATTTTGGAACAATCTAGCAAATTGTTTGAAATCCGAGTAGGTTTGATTCTTACTAGACAAAAACATAACCCAACAAAATCTAGAATAATCATCAACTATGACAAATACATAATAGTTACCTAAGCTTTTGGTTTTAGAAGGACCAAAAAGGGCCATATGAAGGATTTCAAGAGGTCTAGATGTTAAAACTATATTTTTCTATTTAAAATAGACCTTTGTTTGCTTCCCCATTTGACATGCTTCACATAGGTGGTCTTTTGTGAACTTAATTTTAGGAAGACCAATTACTATATCCTTTGAGGTTTCCTTTTTTAGTAAATCAAAGTTAATATGAGCTAAGCGCCCATGCCACAACCAAGAGTTTTCACTCATGGTAGCAAGGAATTTAGTACCCACTAAGGATACATCATCTAAATTTAGCATATAAGTATTATTGACTCTCAATCCCTTAAATGAACAATCCTTCTTCTCATTAAGCTCAAATAAACAACAAGTATTAATTAAAGTGACTTTAAAACCTTTGTCACAAAGTTGGCTAATGCTAAGAAGGTTGTGTTTAAGACCATCACCAAGCATTACATTGGAGATAGTAGTAGATGAAGGATTACCTACACTACCTTTTCCAAGAATAGTTCATTTATTGTTATCTCCATAAGTGAAGAACCCCTTTTTCTTTGGCACAAAGTCAATGAAAAGCGGTATGTCACCCGTCATATGCCTTGAACATCCGCTATCAAGATACCACATCTTTTTCGTAGATTCAAGACATTCAACCTATAGATTTAAACAAAGGAATTAGGTACCCAATTTTCATTGGATCCTTGGAAGTGAGTGAAATCAAGGATTCATTTAGGCAACCATTGAGAGACTCCTTTATGAACTAATATCTTCCTAAATTTATATTTTTCAATCGTATGACCCTTTTTGTAACAACAATGACAAGTTAGATTACGATGAGATATGATTTTACCATTCAAATCCTTTTTGAGATTTTTATGTTTTTTGTATGAATGATTTAAAAACCTTTCATACTTAAAAGGATCAATAGCAAATGCACTCTTAGATGGTAAGCTATTGTCTAATTTTACTCGAAGAGCATTTATTTCTTCTTGCCAATAATGACAAGATTCACAACCTATTCTAGAATACTTTTCATCCTAAATCTCGTCTCTTTGAACATATAGCATGAATAACTTAATTGCTTCCAACTTTCTTTCTGACTCTAAGACCTTAGCCTCTAATTTCAAAAATATCTTTTCATGTGAAGCTAATTTCTTAAAAGCATTTAATGCTTCTCTATGAAGATTATAAAAAGCATCTTGTAATTTTGAATAAGATAAATCACTAGTAAGATCATGTTTAGAAGGATTTACTTGTTTCTTCTTTCTTCCACTAGCCATAAGACAAATTCGGGACGATTCTACACTTGATATGAAGCTTTCATCGCTCGAGGAATCACTTACACTCGCACAAGCTACATAAGATCTTCTAGATTTACTAGACTTCTTATGATGCCCTCTTTCTTTGTCTTTCTTAATAATGGTACATTCTGGTCTATAGTGATCAATTTCACCAAAATTATAACAAGAGCTTATAAATTTATCATTTCTATTTTCATCATACTGTGAGGAATTGGACTCCCTTCTAAATTTGGATAAGTTTCCTTCGGAGTGCTTGACTTTATTCTTCTGAATATATCTTTGGTATTTCTTGGCAAATAGCCCAACATCATCATCACCAGAGTTCTTGTCATCCCTTTCTTTACACTCACTAGCCTCATTCTTTGAGGACTTGAAACTAGAAGGCTTTAGAGCAATGGACTTATTCACCTCTTCCTTGCCTTTACCTTTCTCTTTCTTCATCTTCTTTTCATACTCTTTTTTATGTTTCTACAAGTAAGTGAATTCTTGATCATGTTCTTCCAATTTGCCAAACAAGGTAGTGAAATCAAGTGCTTTAAGATCATTCACCTCTTTAATCACGGTGACCTTGGGTTTCCATTCCCTATTAAGACATCTTAAAACCTTGTTAGTAGCAATAACATTGAAGATAGTTTTACCTAGAGCATTTAATCTATAAATAACATGTGTGAGTCTCGTTTACATGTCATAATGGTTTTACCATGCTTCATACGAAAGAGTTCAAACTCTTGGTTTAATGTGTTAGTTCTAGCTTTGACCTTATTAGTTGTCTCATGGGAAACTTCTAATGCATCCCACATAGCTTTGGCAGTTTCACAATGAGAAACACGATAATAATTATCAACACCTAATGCAGATATTAGAATATTTTTTCTTTCTAATCATGAGACATAAATTCCTATCATTACCATTCCATTGAATTTCTGGTTTTAGTATGGTGAAACCTCCACCATTGGTCATAGTAATTTTATTTGGACCAATGATGATTGCATTCTATACAACCTTGTCAACAGAGTTGACATGTATACACATACAAGCTTTCTAATGGCCATAATTTCCTCCGGTGAAAATAGGTTCTCTATTATAAGCCCCTTTAGGTTCGGTAGCCATTATCTAATAAGAAAATATTAAGACCGGAAACAACTGGAGCTCCTGATACCACTTGTTATAGCAAATCTTACTTTGCAAATGTATGTATACAAGAGATGAGAGATCAAATCCCACAAACCCTAAGTTTGCGCTTGACTCTAACACAACCAAAAACCTTGATCAAAGATTGATCAAGACACCAATAATGTTGCTTCAATTCACCTGTTGTTGCTACTTCCTTTCACAACCTCCTTGTCTCAAGGCTTTCACCAGACTAGATTAATCCCAAGATTTGTCAACACGATCCACCGTTTCACGCTACTCCCTTGCATGACACACCTAGTCCAAAAGCTTCAAACCCTAAAGATCTTGAAGGAAAACCTCACCTCGGTTTTCTGATTTGAATCCCTCAAATATCTCAACCCAATATTCTCGGTACAACAAACCTAATTGAACGTTATCATTCCTAATCTAGATGGCATCCAATAAAAAAATGATTATGTGTAGTTTGATTGTGTGTGTGCATAAATTTAATTAAATATAATGAGATGCTTTGAAATCCTGGATTCATGTAGGTTTGACTCACTCTAGAAACTTTGTTAGAGAATGATGTATGTATGAAGTATATATATGTATGGGTGAATGAGAGCAAAAAGGAATGCAATGAGCAAAAAGGAATGCAATGAACTTTGAGAAAATATGAAAATATGAAACAAATAATCATCGTATAGGTCGACTTGTTGAAGTCGTGTGTCGACCTATACGGGGCATATGTCGACCTGTTGAAGGTCATATGTCGACCTATAAATGTCATGTGACTCTTATGTGTCGACATATGGAGTCAACACGTGAAATAAAAGTTGTAGTCTTTAACACTGTAGTATATGTACCGACCTATGGCACAAATGTCTCGACCTATAGTCCGTAAAGTATCACTATAGGTCGACCTTTCTTAGAATGTGTCGACCTGTCCTGCAATATTTTTATGAAACTTAATTCTTCATGCATGTTTAATGCATGAGACCTTTTCAAAGATGTTTCCAAAGACTTGTATGCTTCATAATGCTGAATACACATAGAGAAAAGGAGAATATCGTTCAATATACATAAACGCTAAAGAATCCTTGTTTCGACATCATACAAAACACTCATAACAGAATTTAACAGAAGATGCACTCACAGAAGGGAAAATAGAAAACATGTGTTCACTATGGGAATATTATATGAAAGACTCATATAATATTTCCACAACGAACACATGTTCGCAACTCTCTTATATCCATGTTCACACAACCAGTTGGATCAGTAATAAGTTAAGAACCATAACCACTTGCTAGTTGCACATGAAAAACCATTTATTAACAAATAACACAAAACAACATTAACAACAACATTTATCAACAACACACATATAGTATGCAAACTTTTAATATGCAAACATACTGTTAGATGCCTGTCGTACCCCAAAATTTGCCCATTAATATTTCAAGACATTTTTCCAGGGCACTCCGACTCATTTTTATGACACTGATCTCAAAGGAACGAAGGCCCAGCTCACGAATGGCCCAATCCAGAAAATGGCCCAAACTGGCCTGTTCGCTACACGTTCGCTACACGTTCGCTACACGCTCGCCTAGCGAACGTTCGCTACACGTTCGCCTAGCGAACGTTCGCTACACGTTCGCTACACGCTCGCCTAGCGAAGCTGACAGACAACAGAAAATTTCGGGCTTCATTCTGAGCCCATTAGGTCATCAAAGGAGTATTATAAATACCCCAACTCCAGAACGAAAAGAGGAGGAGGAAAACAGAAGAAGACGGACGGAAACCCTAGCATAGAAACCCTGGAGAGTAGCCCAGAGAAGTCGGAGTGAAGAAACCCTGACGGCCGCTCGTCCGCACCGAAGTTACCGCCGCCCAACTCAACCCGATACCAAAAGTGACTTGCCAATTCAGCATTACCACTCCATTGCAAACAGGTTTGTGTATCATTATTGTTTTATGCTTCCAATTTGTAAATCTCTAAATACATAATGCATCATGATTGAATTTTTGGATATGTAATTAGACTTTGCATGTGAATTCCGGTACGCCTGGATATCCTGAGTGTTTGACCATATTTTTCTGTAATTGAATGCAATAAGACATGCAGCATGCTGAGATCATACTGTTCTGAAATTCAAAACCCGCAGCCGCTCGCTAGCACATCGCTAAGCGAGCATGTAGCGAGCATTCGCTAGGCCCTCGCTAGGCGAGGCAGAGGCGAACGGAACAACCGCTGATATTTGTTATGTCCTATGCGTAACCTGATCTATTCTATGTTAATTATGCACTGTTTTGCCTGACATTCATGCTGCTGTGTTTTCTTTTGCGGTGTAATCCTCGATTGCACCCTGATTGGTATTCTAACCCGTTTGCTGAATTTTGTAAAGGTTCACATATCCCAGGAAAAGAGTGTTGTTTAGGCCTTCCACTTTATTTGTGGGATACCCTTATGAAGATCCACCCTAAATTGCTTAATTAATTTTAATGTGTTAATTTTAATGTATTAATTTTAATGTATTGATTTTAATGTGGAGATTCATCCTAATTACCCAATCGATTGTAAAATACGGCCTCTAAATATGTGATCTTGGACCTCTCTTTTGCCTTACGATATTACGGCACCACGGTCATGTCCCGCGAATGTGGGGATACACTTAGCAATGGCCCTTCGATTAAATCATCATAAAATAAATCATAGTCCCTCGGATGTTGCCTTCGAATATATGATTTCGTCCCTCGATGACCCTTCGGTGTAGCCTACGGTTAAATGATGATCGTCCCTTCGAATGCTAAGGTTTCCTTACAACTGTTGCCTTCAATGATCTATCGATGACCCTTAAACATCCAAAGGGTAAAATTACTTACTTCTCAATAGTAAGGACAGTTTTAACCCCATAAGGATAGGAAACGTTCATAACGACCTTAGGAAGGTATAACTCTCAATTGCTGGATCATAACCTAAAACATTTTCCACCCCTCACACTTTGCAAGTCCTAGAAAATCACCACTTGGTATACATTCATACTAGAATCATTACCAAGTTATATTTTTCTAAACTGTTTTTCAAAATCAAACGGGATAAATACTTTGTATACATTCATACGAGAATCATTACAAAGTTAAACTCTCTTTTCGAAACATTTTTAAACAATTCACCAACACTTTTCAGACAAAAATATAAGTGATCCAGCAATTAAGAGCCCATGGATAACCATGGATACAAAGGGTGCTAATACCTTCCCTTTGTATAATGTACCTCCCGAACCCAAAATCTATTGAGGTCTTTCCTGTTCTTTTCCACCTTTCCTTATTGGATAAAAGAAAAGTCGGTGGCGACTCTTGCTATCCGCGACATTGCGATAAAAAGCAAAACACCCCAAGTCAGTTCACCGTATGACAGAACTGGCGACTCTGCTAGGGACACTTTAAAAAGAGAGGTTACCTTAAAAACAAGATCACTTATTCCAAATTGTCTGATTTACTTTTAAGGGATTGCTTGGGTATTTTTTAATGAAAGATCCTACACCCGGATCTAGTGTACCTTAGGTAAGTAGCAATAGATCATCGCGACTATCCGGCGTATACTGGAATGGTTAAAATGATGGCTACGGTTAATGTGACACTTTGGATGTCCTGATGTTCCTCATGTTTACTTGAGGAAAAATTTGGCATCTGCGTGGTGTCATCAAAGCATTGACCAGACCTTTAGAACCCTAATTGACTCATCCTAGCCATTAGAAAGTAGTGAGATAACTGACTTCGGTTCCGACTGGGGTTGGTTGAGACTCGATACTACACTCTTTGAGATTGGACTTTAGGGAAGCTTTGGTCAACCACTTGGTGTTGCACTGAAGTGGACTTAAAGAAAGGTCAATGATTGGAGATCCTTCTAGAACCCGGTTACTATTCTAGGACAGGTTGAACCAACTAAACTTCAGTGGGGAGGGTACTTACCTATGGAACTCATGCAAGCCTTAAAACCTAGGAATGATGGTTGTGTGACTTGCTTGTGCTTGTTATTTATTTAACCTCATAACATCATAACATCTTAACATCATAACATCATGACATCATAACATTGTACTAACCATTCCAAGGACTTAGGGATTTAACTTTGCTCTGTTTTGTATAAAAAAAAAAAACAAAAAAAACAAAAAACAAAAAAAAACAAAAAAAACAAGAGAAAAAAAAAGTCTCCTTTTTTGGTAGTCTATACAAAGTTAAATTCCAAAAGGCCTTGAAAACATTTCATACATTGCATAGCATGACATAACATTGCATAACAGGTACTCTAAAGGGATCAATGTTCTCACGGTTTTCCTCCAAACAGAAAAATGGACCTCGAACAAACTGTCAAAGATCTCCATGCTCAGAATGCTCAACTCCAGGAGATGATCTTGAACTTATCCAAGGGGCAGGAGGAACTAAAGGCTCTATTGCTCGAGAAGAAAGACAAGAAAGCTGTGAGTTACATTAACCTGGGAAGAAGGCTTAAAGGACAGGCTGCGGGAGTCAAGATTAGACTTCCAAAGGATCAAGAAGAGGAGACAGAAAATGATTCGGAAGATGAGAATGCTAATCCTCTCAACCAGGAGGACGACGATTATGAAAATGAACTGTACTCTCCAAAGGATGCTAAATATAAGTTGTTGGAGGAACGCATGCTAGCTATGGAGGGTCAGAAGGCGCCCGGTCTGGAGTTCGAAAGCTTGGGTCTGGTCTCCGATGTGGTCATTCCTCGCAAATTCAAGATCCCCACTTTCACTATATACGATGGGGCATCTTGTCCTCAGATGCATCTGAGAGCTTATGTGAGAAAGATTCAGCCGTATACCACTAACAGGAAACTATGGATCCATTTCTTCCAAGAGAGTCTGTCTGGCACACAGTTAGAATCGTACTATCAGCTCGAGAGCTCTGACATCCACACCTGGACTGACTTAGCGACAGCTTTCTACAAGCATTACCAGTATAATTCTGAATTAGCACCTACCCGGCTACAGCTGCAGAATATGACTATGGGATCTAAAGAAAGCTTTAAAGAATATGCTCAAAAATGGAGAGATTTGGCTGGAAGAGTCAAACCCCCAATGACTGATCGAGAATTAGTGGACATGTTCATGAGCACACTGACTGGCCCATTCTACAGCCATCTATTGAGAAGTTCTTCATCGGGTTTTACTGAACTTATATTAACAGGTGAACATGTTGAAAGCGGCATTCGAAGTGGAAAGATACAGGCACCTACCTCTGATCATCCGGAGACTCCTAATGTCCTCATTGCTCCCCTGCCTAATCATGATGAGGCTGTTAATGCTGTGGAAGATGCTGATGACGATTATGACTGGGATAGCTGGATGTTCCCAACAATTGGTGACGGACTCGACAATTGGAAGGCTGAAGACACTATCCCGATTTCCTTTAGTCAAGAGTAATTGTTATTGCTATTTTAGTGTTTCAAAGCATTGTGTCTAAGCCCGAGGCACAATAGCTAATTTTTCAAGGGGTTTTGTCATTTTCATAAGCATATTCACATTCAATGAATCAATGGACTTTTTGCATTCAAATATTGCGCTCTTTATCTTTCCTGTCATCTTTTAAACAAAGCTATGTTTTCTTGCACACACTCACGTAACAGTTTTCCGGTCCATATCCACTCTGGATCCTGTTGATAATAGTTCTGCTACTGTTCATTATGACTTTGAAAATCCGATCTACCAAGCCGAGGATGGAAGTGAGGAAGATTGTGAAGTCCCTGGAGAACTTGCCAGACTGGTACTACAAGGAGAAAAGACTATACAGCCGCATGAGGAATCAATTGAAATTGTAAATCTGGGTACTGAAATAAACAAGAAAGAAGTCAGAGGTTTCTTGGGGCACTCGAATTACATTGCCCGATTCACTCCACACTTGACTGCTACCTGCAAACCCATCTTCAAATTACTGAGAAAAAATCAAGAGATGGTATGGAATGATGAATGCCAAGAAGCTTTTGACAAAATCAAGAAGTATCTCCAAGAACCTCCAATTCTGATACCACCAGTTGAAGAAAAACCTCTCATCATGTATTTGACCGTGTTAGAAAATTCAATGAGGTGTGTGTTGGGGCAACATGACGAGTCTGGTCGAAAAGAGCATGCCATATACTGCCTTAGCAAAAGGTACCGACTGTGAAACAAGATACTCACAGCTCGAGAAAGCTTGCTGTGCTTTGGCTTGGGCTGCTCGCCGACTAAGACAGTATATGTTGAATCATACCACTTTATTGACTTCTAAGATGGATTCTATCAAATATCTATTTGAGAAACCTGCTGTCTCCTGAAAGAGTTATCACTGACAATGGTACTAATTTGAACAACAAAATGATTACTGAACTCTGCACGCAGTTCAAAATAAAACACCATAACTCTTCTCCGTACCGGCCAAAGATGAACGGCGCCGTGGAGGCTGCTAATAAGAGTATCAAGAAGATCATACAAAAGATGACAGTAACGTACAAAGACTGGCATGAGATGTTACCATTCGCTCTCCACGGTTATCGCACTTCAGTGCGCACTTCGACAGGGGCAACTCCGTTCTCTTTAGTCTTTGGAATGGAAGCCATCTTACCAGTGGAAGTTCAGATTCCCTCTCTAAGAATCATGAAAGAGGCGGGCTTAGATGAAGATGAACGGATTTAGACTCGACTCGATCAGATAAATTTGATTGAAGAGACTCGCGGCTGTTTGTCATAGGCAGATATATCAGAAGCGCATGATCCAGGCATTCAACAAAAAGGTCAAGAGACAGGTGTATCAAGTTGGTGACCTGGTGATCAAGCGTATCATTCTACCACAAGGTGAACCCATAGGCAAATGGACTCCCACATACGAAGGGCCATTTATAGTTAAGAAGGTATTCTCCGGTGGAGCCATGATACTTGCTACGATGGATGGCGAAGACTTCCCACATCCCGTGAACGCAGACATAGTAAAAAAATACTACGCATAAAAGAGACCCGCTAGGTCGACGTATCTAGGCAAAAGTAAGGGCAGCCCGGCGAACCAAAAGGGTTCGGGCAAAATTTAGGGATAAACATAAAAAAATGTACACCCGGCAAGTCGAAAACCTGAAAAGGCGGCTTGGGCAAAAAGGGGTATCCTGGTGGATTGAAAACCTGAAAAGGCGGTCCAGGCAAAAATTAGGGATCAAAGCGTATGACTATGTCCCGTTCTCAGACAGCTTCATCCAAGTTCAAAGGACTGAACAAGCTAATCACCTCTATCCGACAGCAGGAGATGAGAGGCTTGAAGACATGATGGCAGTAGTGGAATTAAAATCGATGGGACTTTTTCGGCATAGCTTTCTCTCTGTTTTCTTGACAATTTCCTCTTACTAGGATTTCTGTCTCCTTGTACACAAATTGCCTGTTTATAGGCCCTCTTTCAAAATCAATATAATTTCATTTCCAAAAAGATGCTCTTGCTTTACTTTCTCTGTTTTGTTTGCGTAAACGTCCATTGATTTAACTTGAATTGATATATGCATTTGAATATGATCGATGTTTACCAAAAATGCGTGCATAAAATAGAAATAGCGATTACTACTAGACTTCAGGATCGAGGAGAAGGTCTAATCATGCTTTCCAATGAATCCGTTGCTAATCCTATCCCCCAGCAAAGCCAGTCATTCCAGAAGAGAGTGGCATTACTAGACAAATGGGTCATCTCTTCCACCCCCAGCCAGGCTTCTGTTGAACATTTCTACCATCAGACAGAAATCAAGCATCCCCGGCTAAGAAAGGGGCATCGATACCAGTATCTCCCAACCAGAAGATTGAGAGTTGTTTTCCCCAGTAGAGTCCTCTGGAAGAACTTTTTAGATGCATAATTCATTCATTACATCATTTCACAGCATACGCATGCATACATCGTTTGCAGTTATTTTCGAAAGCATAAAACATCTCATGCATCATGACATGACATGAAGCTAACTTTATTTTTCAGGTTAATTATTCCCCTGATACAGTCAAAACAAAGGTCCATTCAGACAGACATCCTCGTCAATTACGTTCAGGATTCAACTACATCTTTCAGATATACTCCATGTCAACATTCATTCTGACATCCTCCTAACGATGGCATCTATAAGCCCATCCCAGACATTTTTTGCAAATACAACATATACAAATACTATCAGATATAGCCTAGCGTACGGTTCATTCTGATTCAGCTCAACATATGACTCTTTTAACTCAGATGCGATCTAACGTACGATCCATTCCGACCTTCAACAACTCCAATACGGTCTAGCATACGACCCATTTGGACCTTCAAGGCCTCAAATGCTACCTAGCATACGGTACATTCTGAAGTGTAGTCTGGCGTATGACTACCCCCTTCATCATCAGGTACAGCCTAACGGACGGCTCAGTCTACAACTCAGATACGATCTAGCATACGATCCATTCTGATCCTTCACCCCCAGTAACGATACAGCCTAATGGACGGCTCGTTCTGCAACTCAGATACGATCTAGCGTACGATCCATTCTGATCCTTTATCCCCAGCAGTGTATGACTCATTCGGATTCTTATCTCATTTTGATTCGGCACAACGTATCACTCCCCCAACAAGTCCGATACGGTCTAGCGTACGACCCATTCGGATCTTCATTCCTCAGATACTACCTAGCGTACGGTACATCCCGAGGTGTAGTCTAGCGTACGACTACTTTTCGTCAGATACAGCCTAACAGACGGCCCATTCTGCAACTCAGATACGATCTAGCGTATGATCCATTCTGATCTGTTATCCCCAGCGGCGTATGACCCATTCTAACTCCCTAGTGAAGTCGACGGCCTAATGAATGACCCACTATACGGTCTAGCGTATGACCCAGTGACACCCATGACTTCAGATATCTTCTAACGTACGACGTACTCTGAAGCCCTCATCATCAAACTTCCTAGATGGCGTCTTTAAGCCCATCTCCATCAAGACTAACTAATTGACAAGTGCAAATTTTTGGGGCATTCTAAGTGTTCAATAATCTTCCACCTCCAGACCACGAATGGCGTACATACCATTCTGACTCTCTCGGTTCAAGAATATTGAACAGGGGCAGCTGTCATACCCCAAAATTTGCCCATTAATATTTCAAGACATTTTTCCAGGGCACTCCGACTCATTTTTATGACACTGATCTCAAAGGAACGAAGGCCCAGCTCACGAATGGCCTAATCTAGAAAATGGCCCAAACTGGCCTGTTCGCTACACGTTCGCTACACGTTCGCTACACGCTCGCCTAGCGAACGTTCGCTACACGTTCGCTACACGCTCGCCTAGCGAACGTTCGCTACACGTTCGCTACACGCTCGCCTAGCGAACGTTCGCTACACGCTCGCCTAGCGAACGTTCGCTACACGTTCGCTACACGCTCGCCTAGCGAAGCTGACAGACAACAGAAAATTTCGGGCTTCATTCTGATCCCATTAGGTCATCAAAGGAGTATTATAAATACCCCAACTCCAGAACGAAAAGAGGAGGAGGAAAACAGAAGAAGACGGACGGAAACCCTAGCATAGAAACCCTGGAGAGTAGCCCAGAGAAGTCGGAGTGAAGAAACCCTAACGGCCGCTCGTCCGCACCGAAGTTACCGCCGCCCAACTCAACCCGATACCAAAAGTGACTTGCCAATTCAGCATTACCACTCCATTGCAAACAGGTTTGTGTATCATTATTGTTTTATGCTTCCAATTTGTAAATATCTAAATACATAATGCATCATGATTGAATTTTTGGATATGTAATTAGACTTTGCATGTGAATTCCGGTACGCCTGGATATCCTGAGTGTTTGACCATATTTTTCTGTAATTGAATGCAATAAGACATGCAGCATGCTGAGATCATACTGTTCTGAAATTCAAAACCCGCAGCCGCTCGCTAGCACATCGCTAAGCGAGCATGTAGCGAGCATTCGCTAGGCCCTCGCTAGGCGAGGCAGAGGCGAACGGAACAGCCGCTGATATTTGTTATGTCCTATGCGTAACCTGATCTATTCTATGTTAATTATGCACTGTTTTGCCTGACATTCATGCTGCTGTGTTTTCTTATGCGGTGTAATCCTCGATTGCACCCTGATTGGTATTCTAACCCGTTTGCTGAATTTTGTAAAGGTTCACATATCCCAGGAAAAGAGTGTTGTTTAGGCCTTCCACTTTATTTGTGGGATACCCTTATGAAGATCCACCCTAAATTGCTTAATTAATTTTAATGTATTAATTTTAATGTATTAATTTTAATGTATTAATTTTAATGTATTGATTTTAATGTGGAGATTCAGCCTAATTACCTAATCGATTGTAAAATACGGCCTCTAAATATGTGATCTTGGACCTCTCTTTTGCCTTACGATATTACGGCACCACGGTCATGTCCCGCGAATGTGGGGATACACTTAGCAATGGCCCTTCGATTAAATCATCATAAAATAAATCATAGTCCCTCGGATGTTGCCTTCGAATATATGATTTCGTCCCTCGATGACCCTTCGGTGTAGCCTACGGTTAAATGATGATCGTCCCTTCGAATGCTAAGGTATCCTTACAACTGTTGCCTTCAATGATCTATCGATGACCCTACGATGACCCTTAAACATCCAAAGGGTAAAATTACTTACTTTTCAATAGTAAGGACAGTTTTACCCCCATAAGGATAGGAAACGTTCATAACGACCTTAGGAAGGTATAACTCTAAATTGCTGGATCATAACCTAAAACATTTTCCACCCCTCACACTTTGCAAGTCCTAGAAAATCACCACTTGGTATACATTCATACTAGAATCATTACCAAGTTATATTTTTCTAAACTGTTTTTCAAAATCAAACGGGATAAATACTTTGTATACATTCATACGAGAATCATTACAAAGTTAAACTCTCTTTTCGAAACATTTTTAAACAATTCACCAACACTTTTCAGACAAAAATATAAGTGATCCAGCAATTAAGAGCCCATGGATAACCATGGATACAAAGGGTGCTAATACCTTCCCTTTGTATAATGTACCTCCCGAACCCAAAATCTATTGAGGTCTTTCCTGTTCTTTTCCACCTTTCCTTATTGGATAAAAGAAAAGTCGGTGGCGACTCTTGCTATCCGCGACATTGCGATAAAAAGCAAAACACCCCAAGTCAGTTCACCGTATGACAATGCCCAAAAGTGCTTATTTGAGCTATCAAATGTGGGTATCTTTCACTCCTTTTTGTCGAGAAAGTGTTTGAAACCGCCCTTGCTTTTGTTGATTTGCAATACTATGTGAAATGATCTTGGTATCTTTAATTTGTGTGTTATTGTGCAGAAATTAGGCATGAAAGAGTAGAAAACAAAGGCACAAGAAAGATGGCAAAGGAACCAAGAAAGAATGCAAACATCAGCAAGCTCGCTAGGTGAGTGAGGTAGCGAAGTGCTCGCTAGGCGAGCACTCAACGAGATTCCAGCGAACACTCCCAGACTTGGACAAAACCAAAGCTAGCAGTTACTCGCTAGGCGAGTATCCAGCGAGGAAGCAGCGAGCAATTCCAGTAGCAAAACCTTCAGAACTCGTTGTGGCGAGGGAAGTAGCCAAGTACTCGCTAGGCGAGCGTCCAGCGAGCAGGTAGCTAGCAATTCCATTAGAAAATTCATCAAGGCTCGCTGGAGCGAAGGAGTGAAGCGTGGGCTTCGTCTAGCGAAGGATTGTTCGCCTAGCGAACATATGCAACTTTTCTAGGATGTTTCTTCTGGGCGCAGGTGCCTCTGGTGGCTTATTTTGGGGCTCGCTAGGCGAACCATTCTGCTCGCCTAGCGAGCATGACAGCTCAGTAACCAGTACTATGAGTAGCAGGGGCTACTTTTTGGAAAGGACATGATGCGGTGTTTTGCAAGTATACGAACGCGTCAGAGTAATATAAAAGATTGTCGAATCCACAGAGACCAAGTGTCAATCTATCGTTATCTATTGTTATGGTGTTTATCAAAGGCAATCGAAATAGGCGTTTTTTGGAGTGTGCAATGAAAAGTAAAGTATTGAAATAAAATATAATTAATAAAGACAGGGTCGAATGTAATTCACGTAATTAATTAATAATCCAAGTACTTGCTAATAGAGCTACTTATGGGCAGTGTTTCCTACTTTGAAAAGAACTAATTTAACAGGAACTATCGCTTTCGCGTATTCAGAACCGAGTTGTACTCCCTAATCAAACCCTCTTATTGTCACTTATAAAAAGGCGCGCATTGCGTTAGAGTAGTAAACCTATTTTTAAGAAATGTAGTATTTTGACTAAGTTGAAAAGTATTATAACCTGGATTTCTTAACCAAAAGAGGTTCTCACGAACCAGACTCTAAACTTATAAACGCGTCCGAAAATAGTTTTAAAATCTCTTTTCTTCTTAATGTTAAAATCTCCTAATGAACTAAACAAAGCGCTTTCGCTGTTTTTGAAATAGTTAAAAACAATTAAGTTTAAAAAGACGTTGGACGACTTTCGATCTTACCCAACGGAATTGAAGTGCGGGAAAACTTAAGTTGAAAGTTAAAATAGCCCTTAAGTGTTTCTACGAACAATTGTACGGATTATCGGTTCAATTATGATCCTTACATTCTAACCTTATAAATTTAGCTAGACATGGTAAAGTAAAAGTGCATTAAAATAAATAAAAGTAGTGCGAGTGCGGAAAGTAAATAAAAGTAAAGCGAGTGCGAGAAATAAATAAAAGTAAAGCGAGTGCGAGAAATAAATAAAGTAAAGCGAGTGCGGGAAATAAATAAAAGTAAAGCGAGTGCGGGAAAATAAATAATTTAAAGCGAGTGCGAGAAAATAAATGAAAGTAAAGCGAGTGCGAGAAAATAAATGAAAGTAAAGCGAGTGCGAGAAATAAATAAAGTAAAGCTAGTGCGGGAAATAAATAAAAGTAAAGACAAGTAATAAAAACCTGCTCCAATCGGAGGGTTGAATAAATTGCAAAGCGGAAATGAAAATGGCGGCAGGATTAACTTCCTTCCAAAGTGCTCCAAACTCGATTACAGACTCTATCACAGACTCGATTACACAATTGTGGTAACACTCCAATGCGAAGCGATTACCACTTTAAAATACTGAATATATGCCTAAGTGAAACAAAGTTGCTCTGAGTTTGCCTCTGCTCTAAGTTTGGATGATTGTAAAAGTGAATTCGAGTTTCTATTTTTTAAGCAAGTAAAAAGATGGAAATGACTTGGATGCCCTTCAACTTGAAAATAGGAGGGAAACTATTTTCCTCTTGTGGCGCCCGCCACAAGGCCATGGCGCCCGCCACAAGGCCAAAGTGAGGCGCCTTAGTGGAGGTAGTGGGGAACGTGGGAGTTGAGGGAAGTTGAGCTTGGACACGTCATGGCAGGGTCTGTGGCGCCCGCCATGGGGTAGGCCATAAGTACAAAATGCTGATTTTTAGGGTTTTTGGCTCTTTTTCGCTCCTTTTCTCGATCGGTGCTCCGATTAAAGTAAAAACCTGAAAACAAAGGAAAACATAGCAATAACACAACAAAATGATAATAAAACAACTAGAATGCATGTGAAATCAGAGTCGAATATACGGTAAATTTCAGTGTTATCAGGACACAACTTTTACACTTAGATATTTTTCAGCATTTTTCTTGGGATCATATTTTGTAACCTAGAAACCCATTTTTCTCATACTTCTTCTTCTCTTAACAATATTTCACAAAAAGAAGGTGGATTCCCATCCAATCTCGATTCTTCGACTCGGATGTTGATCAACCTTCAACCGAAACTTGTTGTACAAGCTACCATGAAAATGAGTAGCTAAGTCCTTCATTTTGTCAAGGTTAGATGTAGATGATCATAAGCTTTGTATGTATATGGGATGATCTTCATTTGTAAACTCTTTGATGATGAATATATGGTGAAAACCTTGTTTTATTGATAACTCTTTGTGTTGGTTTATGATTGAAAGATGTTTTCCAACTCTTGACCTAGGTTTTCATCCATCCTTGTTCTTTAGCTAGAGATAGTAATGAATGAGTTTGTTCACTAAAAAAGTTAAACCTAAAAGTTGTCATTTTGATAGATTGTGTGAGAGATCAACAATGGATCAAAATGGGAAAACCCACAATGTGTGTAAGAGATAAACACATTGGGAGGACTTTGTGAATGTGTTTAACATCTAATGGAGTTTATGAGTTTTGTTGATCGAACATATGCATGAAAAGTGATCGTCGAACCCTAACTTTGACAATCTTTCTCAAATCGTAAAACCAAAACTTTTACGACAATTTCTTACTTTTTATGCAAGCTACCGTGACCAAAAACTAGAAACCCTTCTTACGATAAGTTAAGAACTTAATAACTGTCGAACGGCGGCGATATCACACAATCCCTGTGGAGACGATAACAAACCCCGATACTCTATCATTATCCCAACAGAATGGCGCCGTTGCCGGGGATTATGAATTGATATTGCGAGCATCGCAATAGTTGCTTAATTTTTTAACTCTCGAATTTTTGACTTGTGCTTGTTAATTTGTTTGGTTTAGTGTGCAGCTTTCGTTTTATGCGAGGGCAGGTTCTTGAAGACCAACTTCTTTTTCATCCCGAGATCGAAAGAACCGCAAGGAGACTGAATAACAGAACGAGACGAAGGAGGCAACAAGCTAGACAACGACGAGAACAAGGAGAAGGTTCTTCTACAACAAGACACCACTTTTCACACCTATCATGGATCCACCACCACCACCGCCCGTTTCCACACCATGTGTCAACAGTCCGAGGAATACAGCTCAATTTGCCAGCCACACGGGAAGGCAAGCCGAGATGAAGACGGAAACTCTTAACTTTCTATATGGAAGTCCATTCACCGGAATGTACCATGAAGACCCCTTTGCTTTTTTCACCAAATTTTACGAGATAGCATTGGCGGCCGGAGTTGATCAAGCTCAAGAGCTACCGTTGTTCAAAAGACTATTTCCTCATGCTTTGCTCGGCAAAGCCAAAGATTGGTACTTGGATCAAACACCTGCAGTCATGACGGATTGGAACGTGTTGGAAGAGAAGTTCATTGAAATATTTGTCTCTCACAACCGGTTCATGGAATCCAAAACGGCTATCTCCGTGTTTTCACAAGGAACCAACAAATCATTGAATGAGGCATGGGAAAGATTTAAATCCATGCTTCAAAAGTGCAAAGGGCATGGTTTTGACGAATTGACGCAAATCCACATTTTCAAGTGGTTCTTTGTTGTCTAAAAGCGCCGAAGAAGCTACTGATATCATTAATCGTATGGCTCTAAATGACCTCCAAAGTCAAAGTAGAGGCAACACTTTGAAGAAACCGGGAGTGCTTGAACTTGGAACAAATGATGTTATTATTGCCCAAAATAAACTCATTTCACAAAAAGTTTAACTCTTAACTCAACAAATAAAAGAGTTGAGAGAGCCTTCAAAAGCTAAACAAATAGCTTGTTGTGAGCTTTGCAAGGGTGATCATGACACCGGGTTTTGTCCACCTCCCGGGTTCGAAGAAGTGAATTACATGGCGAACCAACGAGACTACAAACCGAGGCAACAACAACAACAACCGTATCAACAACATCCTCAAAATCAACAACAACACTTTCAAGGGAATCAAGGGTTCCAACCAAGGGCTAACTATCACCATAACCAAGGTTATGGGGGTGGTACTTCTAGCCGTCAAAATCCTTACCAACCTCAACAACCGCCGGTCGTGACTTCAAAGTTAGAAGAGACATTGACACAATTTATACAATTATCGATGGCTAATCAAAAGAGTAACGATGCGGCAATCAAAAATCTCGAAACTCAAGTCGGTCAACTTGCTAAACAACTAGCGGAACAACAAACCGGACCATCTTTTTCGGCGAACATGCAAACGAATCCAAAAGAGCATTGTAAAGCGATAACGACGAGAAGTGGAAGGAGTTGATTAGTGAGAGTAAAAAAAGAGATGAGAGTGAAAAAAGAGAGGATGAGAAAAAAGATGAGGAGAAAAAAATAGAGGAGAGCATTAATGGTGAAGTTGGGGAGTGGAGTGAGGAAGAAGTTGAAAAGAATGAAAAAAATCGTGAAATGGAAAATAAAGAAAGTGTGGAAGTCGAAAAAAATAAGAGTGATGAAGTGATGATGGAGGGAGTAAAAAAGAAAAGAGAGAGGAATTCTAGAGTGTCTAAAGGAAAGGAGGTAGTGGGCGCTACTCCAATCCAAAACCTTCCGTATCCACATGCTCCATCTAAGAGGGAGAATGAACGGCATTACGCCCGATTCATGGATATATTCAAACAACTTCAAGTGAACATTCCGTTTGCCGAAGCATTGGAGCAAATGCCTAAGTATGCAAAATTCATGAAAGACATACTTACTAAAAAGCGGAGGTACACGGAACCGGAGACAATTGTCCTAGATGCTAGTTGTAGTGCAATCATTCAACGAACGCTTCCGAAAAAAGAGGTTGACCCGGGACGAGTTACTTTGCCGGTTAAAATTGGTGATGTCTATGTCGGAAAAGGGCTAATTGATTTGGGGTCAAGCATTAATTTAATACCATTGTCTATTGTGAAGAGGCTTGGCAACATTGAAATGAAGGCCACCCGGATGACTTTGCAATTGGTCGATAAGTCGACTACCCATCCTCATGGGTTAGCTCAAGATGTATTGGTCAAAGTTGACAAATTCTTCTTCCCAGTTGATTTCATTGTGATTGATATGGAAGAGGACGACGATGCTCCGCTTATTCTTGGCCGACCGTTCATGAAAACCGCACGCATGATGATTGACGTTGACGACGGTTTGATGAAAGTAAGGGTCCAAAATGAAGAAGTTACTTTTGATCTATTCGAAGCCATGAAGCATTCAAAGGATAGAAATGATAGCTTTCGCATTGATGTGATCGAAGAGGCAACTTTTGAGGTTTCTAAACATATTCATGAGATATCTCCTATGGAGTTAGCTCTTGATGACTCCTTTGAAGTTTTCACAATTGAAGAAGAGCAAGCTCTTGATGAATGCCTAAGGGAACTTGATAGTCTAAAAGAGATACATCCATGGGAAGTTGAGGAGGAAGACTTGAAGAAGGAGGTTAATGAAGAAAAATCGCCGATTGAATTGAAAATGTTACCTTCTACTTTGAAGTATGCATTCCTCGACGAGACCGAAGCAAAGCCGGCTATGATAAGTAATCTTTTGTCAAAGAATGAAGCAGCCCGTTTGATCAATGTTTTGAAAAAGAATCAAGAAGCCATGGGTTGGACTCTTTCCGATCTCAAAGGAAATAGTCCTTCCTATTGCATGCACAAGATCTTAATGGAAGAGGACTTTAAGCTGGTAGCTCAACCGCAACGCCGCTTAAATCCTACTATGAAGGAAGTTGTTAGAAATGAGGTTGTTAAGTTGTTGGATGCAGGAATGATCTACCCGATTTCGGATAGCCCATGGGTTAGTCCTGTACATGTGGTTCCGAAGAAAGGTGGCATTACCGTGATTCAAAATGAAAAGGATGAGTTGATCCCGACAAAAGTGGCAACGGGGTGGCGTATGTGCATTGATTATAGGCGGTTGAATACCGTAACTCGAAAAGATCACTTTCCACTCCCGTTCATGGATCAAATGCTAGAAAGACTTTCGGGGCAACAATACTATTGTTTCTTAGATGGCTATTCCGGGTATAACCAAATTGCGGTTGACCCAGCCGATCATGAAAAGACGGCTTTCACATGTCCTTTTGGAATTTTCGCATACCGTAAAATGCCCTTTGGGTTGTGCAATGCACCGACGACTTACCAAAGATGTGTGCAAGCTATTTTTGCCGACCTTATCGAGAAAACAATGGAAGTCTTTATGGACGACTTCTCCGTTTTTGGTGCTTCCTTTGGTCTATACTTGGACAACTTGGAAACGGTTCTTGAAAGATGTGTGAAGACAAATCTTGTTCTTAATTGGGAGAAGTACCACTTCATGGTGACCGAGGGGATAGTGCATGGCCATAAAGTCTCTTCAAGAGGGCTTGAGGTTGATCGTGCTAAAGTTGAAGTGATTGAAAAGTTGCCTCCTTCGGTGAATTTGAAGGGAGTCCGAAGCTTTCTGGGGCACGCCGGTTTCTATCGGCGCTTTATCAAAGACTTCTCAAAGGTAGCAAAGCCTTTGAGTAACTTGCTAGCTAAGGATCAGGTATTTCTTTTAACGGATGAGTGTTTACAAGCTTTTGAAATTTTAAAGGAAAAATTGGTTACCGCTCTAATTATAGTCGCTCCAAATTGGAATTTAAATTTTGAGCTCATGTGTGATGCGAGCGACTATGCAATCGGAGCGGTATTAGGCCAAAGAAAAGAGAAAAGTTTTCATGTGATACACTACGCAAGTAAAGTTCTTAATGAGGCTCAAGTTAACTATGCCACCACTGAAAAAGAATTACTTGCGATAGTGTATGCGCTTGAAAAGTTTAGGTCCTATCTTATTGGGTCCAAGGTCGTAGTGTATACCGACCACTCAGTGATTAAATATTTGCTCACCAAATCGGACTCGAAGCAAAGGCTCATCCGTTGGATCCTCTTGTTGCAAGAATTTGATGTTGAAATCAAAGACAAGAAAGGATCGGAAAATTTGGTGGCGGATCATTTATCTCGCTTAGTTAATGTGGAGGTTACCGCTTCCGAGAAGGAAATCCGGGAAGAGTTTCCTGATGAAAAACTTTTCAAAATTCAAGTTAGGTCGTGGTTTGCGGACTTTGCGAACCATAAGGCTAGTGGTCTGGTGCCTCCCGCCCTAACTTCGAACCAAAAAAGGAGATTTCTCTCGGATGCTAAGTATTACGTGTGGGACGACCCATACTTGTTTAAATTGGGTGGTGACAACCTTTTGAGGAGGTGTGTTACTGGCGAAGAAGCGCGAAGCATTCTTTGGCATTGTCACAACTCGCCTTACGGCGGACACTATAATGGGGTAAGAACGGCCACTAAAGTCCTTCAGTCAGGATTTTATTGGCCTACTATTTTCAAAGACGCAAATGCCCATGCACAAAGTTGTGATAGTTGCCAAAGAAGTGGTGGGATTGGTAAGAGAGACGAGATGCCTCTCCAAAACATCCAAGAGGTTGAAGTATTCGATTGTTGGGGTATCGACTTTGTTGGACCATTCCCATCCTCATATGGTAATGAATATATGCTTGTGGCGGTTGACTACGTTTCTAAGTGGGTTGAGGCGATTGCCTCACCTCGGGCGGATGCTAAAACGGTAATAAATTTTTTGAAGAAAAACATCTTTTCCCGTTTTGGAACCCCCCGTGTGTTGATTAGTGACAGAGGGTCACACTTTTGTAATGCACCGTTAGAAAGCGTTTTAAAACATTACGGTGTACCACATAGAGTGGCGACTCCGTATCACCCACAAGCAAACGGTCAAGCCGAAGTCTCTAATCGTGAGATTAAGAGAATTCTTGAAAAAACCGTGTCAAATTCTAAAAAAGAGTGGTCGCAAAAATTGGATGAAGCTTTATGGGCATACCGTACCGCTTTTAAAGCTCCAATTGGGCTAACTCCTTTTCAATTGGTGTTTGGTAAAACTTGCCATTTGCCGGTCGAATTGGAGCACAAAGCTTTGTGGGCTCTGAAATTACTAAACTTTGATAAGGATTTGGCCGGTGAAAAAAGAAAAGTGCAATTACTTGAGTTGGAAGAAATGCGCAATGCCGCATATCACTCGAGTTGGTTGTACAAAGAAAAGGTAAAAAAGTATCATGACAAAAAGCTTAGGAAGAAGGAATTTGTGCCCGGACAGTTGGTCCTATTGTTCAATTCCAGGTTGAAGCTATTCCCCGGAAAATTGAAATCTAAATGGTCCGGGCCATTTCGGGTCAAAGAAGTCAAGGAATATGGAGCTGTTGTCATTGAGGGCTTGGAGAAGAAAGAAAGTTGGACAGTTAACGGCCAACGTTTGAAGGTTTATCTTGGCGGTCTTGTGGATCGCGAGAGTTGTGCTATCGCCTTGGATGCTCCTCTGTGAGCATCTCGAACCGTCGAGCTTATCCGACGTTAAACAAGCGCTTGTTGGGAGGCACCCCAACATTGTAAGTATTTACAGTTTTCTGTTATGTGGTATTGGTGTTCAACTTGAAGAACCTTGCTGAAATGTGTTGTGCATGCTGTTTTGAAAAAACAAAATACTGTCATGCTCGCTATCTGCTCGCTAGGCGAAAGCAGTAGCGAGCTGATTCGCTAGCTGCTCTCTAGGTGAAGGCAGTAGCGAGCGTAGCATGACAGAACTTTAATTCTGTTTCACAGGGCCACTCATTTGGGCCCAAAACCATTTAAAATTGTTTTAGTGTGAACCTCACGAACTCAGTCACTTTTCACTTCCATCTAACAAAACCCTAATTGTTGCATTGCAAACCCTAACCGTTACATTTCAGATTCAATCGACCTCTCCAATCAGGTTTGTTCTATCTCCATTACTTTATGCTTTCAAGTTGTAAATTCTGAAGTATTAGACATTTAGGGTGAATTTGGGAGATTGGGTATCATTAGGTTTTGCATGTATGTTTAGGTTTGCTTGTATCTTTAGAACGATTCCTAGCATGATAAATCACTTTGTTTCTGAAATGGGTACCATTAGATTTAGGGTTTTCTGAAATTTGAGTGTTAACAATGGAGAACTCAGAATCCCGTAACATTCGCTAGCATCTTCGCTAGGCGAATCTGTGGCAAGCATTCGCTGCCACTTCGCTAAGCGAACCTGTAGCGAAGCTTCGCTGGGTCCTCGCTAAGCGAAGCAGTAGCGACCATGACAGCAGTTGGTTTTTTTGTTTTGCTCTCTAATCTGTTTTGTGGTTGTGTTGTTTCTTTTCTATGACTTTACAGATGGCATCCAGGTCGAGCGCTTCGAAGAAGAGAAAGGTCGGGAGCACTTCCTGTACTGTGCCAATACTATTTGACACCGACAAATTCATCAGGGCAAAGCAAGCCGCACGCTATGTGGCTTTGGAAAAAAGAAAAATCTTGCCAGAGAAGAGGTTTATGATCAACCCCGAAGGCGATTATCGGACATTTGCTGGGTTGATTCATAGCAAGAAATGGGACCGGTTGATCTCTCCACTCGAGAGCTATGACATCGAGATAGTGCGTGAGTTTTATGCAACGCACTGCCTAATGACGACAAGCCTTTCACTTGGATGACTAGAGTGTCTGGACGTCAGGTTGCTTTCGATCGGGATGCTATTAACCGTGTGCTGGGTGAACCGTTCCATCTAGGAGCTAATGAGAGGGACACATACCACAGGGATCTAAGGCTTCACAGGGACATCGATTCTATTTCTGCAGCCCTGTTATTTGAGGGAATGTCAGTTGAGGTGAACCCATATGGGGTTCCTATGAGGTACCATAGGGAGGACATGATTCCCTTGGCTCAGCTGATCCTAATGCTGGTTTTGACCAATATTAAACCCAAGTCCCACACGTCGACCGTGCCGATCCTAGTGGCACACATGGTCCACTGCATTCTCACTAATATTCAGATCGATGTGGCGAGAATCATTGCTATAGAGATGAAGTCCGTGGTTGAGAGCAGGCTGAAGTCGGGGGCACGAGTTAACTGCCCCCTTGCTTTTCCTTGTCTCATCATGACTTTGTGCCAACAGTCGAGGGTGAAGCTACCCTCCCGCAGTCAAGTAAGGATTCCGTCAGCCATCGACGATAGATATGTGGCCAAGTACTGCAAGCTGAAGAACTTCAGAGGAAGTGCAGCTGCTGATGATACCGGGGCTTCTGATGGTCCTGGTGTTTTTGCTCAGGGATTTGATCCTTTCCAGCAGGCTGTCTATAATTATAATTGGGATTGGATGGCGGCAACTCAGCGCGCCATGATTGATATTCACGATTCTATGCAGTCGTTACAGTTGCAGGTACGTGACCCTTCTGGAGAGCATCCTTTGATGACGCGTTAGCAGTTCCTGCAACATGCGAGCTGGCCTGTGGACAGGCCTGTTTTCGGAGAGGGGGCGGGTGCTGGTGCTTCTGGTGCTGATACTTCTGGTGGCGCTGATGATGATGATGGTGATGATGAGGATGGTTCCGATTCTGAGGCCGGTAGTGATGAGAGTTCTGAGTCCTATGAGGACTAAGTTTTTATTTATGTTATGTTTTATTTTCTTATATTTTTAGATATTTAGTTATGTACTTTTGGGGTGTTTTCTCCCCCACGCACATTTTCAACATTTTGAAGTAATGTTTATTATTTATGTTTTAAATTATTGTGTTAAGTTGAATTTCTTTTGTTTAATAAATTTTTGGTTGTTGAGGGTCAAACCTTCTAGATTGGTTGCTCCTCAAAGAAGTATCCAATGACGGTGCATCCGAGCTTGGATGACAATGATAAAAATAAACAAGCGAATAATGCTAAGGTACATGGTTACCTCCGGTTAGAATTTTAGAATGCATTAAGAACTTTACTCTTTTCGTAATTGAATATTGTTCTTTTTGCAACATAATTGAATGAATGATTCATCTAGGACTTAAAACCACAAATTGTGAGGAAACCTCCATTGTACACTAAAATGCTGGATTCTAATAAACTGTGTGATTCATTTGATTCATGCTTTGTCTTTTATTATTGTGAATTTGTGGAAGCAATAAGAAATGATCAAGGCACAACCAATTCCAAATACAACTTACCCGTGAGCAGAGAGTATTCGTGAACCCTTTTGAGCTTAAATAGTTGAATCTTAGCTTGAAATAAGGCGAGATGTCAAAATCTTTTTTCTTGAAACCCGGAAATTTTTTATAATTGTTCTTTTGCCGTAAAAAGTCAAGAGCATTCACTTAGGGTGAGTAAAAGATAAGTTGGGGAGAACGAAAATGGGAATCGGTAGGTGCCATAACTCTTGAATAACCGAGCAAGCAAAAAAAAAAAAAAAAAAAAAAAAGAGAAACATCTGTTTTTGTGAATACGATGTGAAAAGAAAAAGAAAAAAAAAGAAAATGAAAATAAATGCTTGCTTGGAAGAAAAATAGTGAAAAACAAAATTGAGTTGTGAAATAAGAGTTGTGAAGGTTTCAAATGAGAAACAAGTGGAACGAAGTTGAGATGTGTAAATAGCTTGTACAGTGAATGTCTCTTTTGCATCGGCAAGTTCGTTTCAATGGCCTTAGATATGACCATTGTTTGTAAACCTAACCAAGCTATAACCGGAAAAGACCTTAGTGATCTTCGTGCTTCCGCATTTCCATTTATAATTGTTAGACATTGTATGAATTGAATTGATTTCTGCATTGTTTGTTGGAGAGTGAAATTGTCCCCGCGGTTGCAAACGGGTAATTTCTTCAATCCTTATTCGAAGAGGAGAGATAGGGTGATTCATTCAAGATAACATTGTTGTGGATTGTTACATGTTTTGCATTGCTTTAAGGTTTTAGTTCTTGTGTATTGTGTTATTCTAACCATTGGGAACTTGTGTCTGGTTGATTCTCTTGTGTTTGAGCCATTTTATCCGATTTCGGAGAAACCTTTTTTCTTTAAGCAAATCCTCTTGTCCTTCAAGAGGCATACTTTGCTTGAGGGCAAGCAAGAATCTAGTTGGGGAGAGTTGTTAGATGCCCAAAAATGCTTATTTGAGCTATCAAATATGGGTATCTTTCACTCCTTTTTGTCGAGAAAGTGTTCGAAACCTCCCTTGCTTTTGTTGATTTGCAATACTATGTGAAATGATCTTGGTATCTTTAATTTGTGTGTTATTGTGCAGAAATTAGGCATGAAAGAGTAGAAAACAAAGGCACAAGAAATATGGCAAAGGAACCAAGAAAGAATGCAAACATCAGCAAGCTCGCTAGGCGAGTGAGGTAGCAAAGTGCTCGCTAGGCGAGCACTCAGCGAGATTCCAGCGAACACTCCCAGACTTGGACAAAACCAAAGCTAGCAGTTACTCGCTAGGCGAGTATCCAGCGAGCAATTCCAGTAGCAAAACCTTCAGAACTCGCTGTGGCGAGGGAAGTAGCCAAGTACTCGCTAGGCGAGCGTCCAGCGAGCAGGTAGCGAGCAATTCCAATGGCAAATTCATCAAGGCTCGTTGGAGCGAAGGAGTGAAGCGTGGGCTTCGCCTAGCGAAGGATTGTTCGCCTAGCGAACATATGCAACTTTTCTGGGATGTTTCTTCTGGGCGCAGGTGCCTATGGTGGCTTATTTTGGGGCTCGCTAGGCGAACCATTCTGCTCGCCTAGCAAGCATGACAGCTCAGTAACCTGTACTATAAGTAGCAGAGGCTACTTTTTGGAAAGGACACAACTTTTACACTTAGATATTTTTCAGCATTTTTCTTAGGATCATATTTTGTAACCTAGAAACCCATTTTTCTCATACTTCTTCTTCTCTTAACAATATTTCACAAAAGGAAGGTGGATTCCCATCCAATCTCGATTCTTCGACTCGGATGTTGATCAACCTTCAACCGAAACTTGTTGTACAAGCTACCATGAAAATGAGTAGCTAAGTCCTTCATTTTGTCAAGGTTAGATGTACATGATCATAAGCTTTGTATGTATATGGGATGATCTTCATTTGTAAACTCTTTGATGATGAATATATGGTGAAAACCTTGTTTTATTGATAACTCTTTGTGTTGGTTTATGATTGAAAGATGTTTTCCAACTCTTGACCTAGGTTTTCATCCATCCTTGTTCTTTAGCTAGAGATAGTAATGAATGAGTTTGTTCACTAAAAAAGTTAAACCTAAAAGTTGTCATTTTGATAGATTGTGTGAGAGATCAACAATGGATCAAAATGGGAAAACCCACAATGTGTGTTAGAGATAAACACATTGGGAGGACTTTGTGAATGTGTTTAACATCTAATGGAGTTTATGAGTTTTGTTGATCGAACATATGCATGCAAAGTGATCGTCGGACCCTAACTTTGACAATCTTTCTCAAATCGTAAAACCAAAACTTTTACCGCAATTTCTTACTTTTTATGCAAGCTACCGTGACCAAAAACTAGAAACTCCCTTGTTACGATAAGTTAAGAACTTAACAACTGTCGAACGGCGGTGATATCACACAATCCCTGTGGAGACGATAGCAAACCCCGATACTCTATCATTATCCCAACATATACATACCTTTAATTGAAAAAATTCGTGATAAATTAAGACAAACCATCATGTGAACCACACCTAAAGTATGCAAACTTGTAAAATGAAAGAAGGATGAAACTGAGGAAAAAGCTGCAAACTTGTGTTAAATTTGAATGGATGCCATTTTAGGTCTATCACACAAGTTTGCATCTTTCACTTCAGTTTCATCCTCTCTTGTATTTTTTCTTCATATCAACACAAATCAATTGTAATCCTATAAACACCATGAAAAAAACAACATGTTAACATAAACTAGTAGTACATTATAATCCAACAAAAATTATCAACATACATAACAATAACATCAACATAACAACAACATACACAAATAAGAGAGAAGATGGAAAAAGATTTGTCAACAACAACAAAAAACAAAATATGTGAAACCGAAGTAAATAATATGAAAATCATGTCAACTAACATTTATCTACATTTATCAACAACAATAACAACATACAACAACCAAAAAGCCATAAATTCTCAAACAAGATGAAAATCATGTGAAACATAACAACATACACGAAAATGATAAGGAAGAAGAAGTATACCTTTATGTATGACGAACAAGATTGAGGATGTACTGTAGAATATGAAAGATAATGATGAAGAATAAGAGAAAAAATGCATGACAGGATTTTGCTGTTAGAGATACGAAAATACTGTCAAGAAACGAGTGTTAATTCTTTTATGTATTTGTAAATATTTTACAACGGTCGTATTCAAAAACCGTGATGAAATATAATGTCTTTCACAATGGCTGACATTACCAACTGTAGTTATAAATATTTTAAGGACAACACTCATTGTAACGAAAAAATAGAAAACTCTTTGAGCTGAGAATCAAACTCTGCCACTCCATGAATGCATAATCACAGTTAATTGTTTTGACCATGCAATGTCTTTTCATAAATATAAAAAAACAAAACACGTCATAAAATTAGGTATTACCACGATTAATTGTTAGACTGTTGAAATTTTGTATTACCAAAGGTATATTTTGGAGTAATAACTTGATATGTTGTGTTCAAGTTCATCATCCATATGAACAATTTGCAACTTGATGATGGCTACGAATATTGGACAATGAACTAAATCAGATAAATAATAAAAAAATCAACAATGGACATTACCCCTGAATTTATATATTTTCAATATCTCCTTTTATAATTTTCATTGGAATTTGAAATGTATATCCTTATTGATTTATTTCAATCACATACTGAAATTTGAAAAGAAGTAGAGTTTCCAACTGAGAACGTAGTCATGCTTCATTCATTGTAGAGATATGGATGGCACCTAGTAACAAGACGGATTTCAACAAAGGAAGAAGAAGTTCAATTTAAAAAGTCATTTCCATTTTGCATTTAGTTATCCTTTTTAAAACCATTATAATGTATTTTCCATGTTATAAGAGAGTGTTAGAAAAAAAATTAAAAAATTAAAAGATTTAAGGATTAAAATAAAAAATACGCTAACACGGATTAATATGTTATTTAAATTTATTAATCTTTTTCTAGACCTTTAGTAAATTAATCAAATATTTTAGTTTAGAATAATCTATATGTAGAAGTTAATCCCTGTACATTATTTATACATTAACATATATTTAGATTTTACAAAATACTTTCACTTCAGACAAAATTAACCGTATGACATTATGTCGTTGTTTTATGCATACAATTGAGGGAAAAGTATACTTTGTTTATCTTAGCCTATTTGTAATATTTTGTTTTTGTGAGTGTGTTGTTTATTATTTGTAAAGTATCTTAATGTGGATTTAATCTTTTTTTTTAGTATGTTGTTTTTTAATATGTCAGAAAAATATAATTATTCTTCTGAGATAGATTTCAGATATATATATTGTTAATTTTTATATGAGTTTGTTATACAATCATGACTATTTTATAAATAAATACATCTATTATAATACTTTAATAATAAAAATATTTTAATAATAACATTAATATATTCTAATACATTCCCGTAGTCGAAATGGGAGGCTGACGAATGTCGAGACTATAACAAAAATTATCAAAGAGTTATAACGAAAGCCCTTTGGTGAAGATGTCAGCAATATGGTAACTTGAAGAGGCATGTAAGACTCATACTTGGTCGGGAACAACATTTCCATGCAAAAATTGCATATCAATCGCGATGTGTTTGGTGCATTGATGTTGAACCGGGTTGTCGGATAAATAGACATCACTCACACTGTCACAAACAAGATTCAGATATTACATTAGTGACTCCGCGATACCCAACTTCTGCATTGGTCCAAGAAAGGGTGTGATGGCGTTTGGCAGACAATGAGATTAAATTGTCACCACGATATACACAATAACCAGAGGTGGATCATCTGGTGTCTAGGAAAGCAACCCAATTTTCATCAATGTAAGAAATCAATTTGCTGACAGATGAAGGGTATAAGTGAAGGCTGAAATCAGTAATGCATTGAATATACCAAAATATATGCTTCAATGCTGACATATGTTCAGTTTTAGAGTCATGCATGAATATGCACACCTATTGTACTGCATATGAGGTATCAGATCTTGTGACACCTAAATATTACAATGCTTCTGCAAGACTCTAATGTTCAGTTGGGTCATGATATGGACTACTAGAAGATCCATTGAGTTTTTCCTTGGTGTCGATTGTGGTGGGTGATGACTTCGTATAGGACATGAATGCTCGTTTTATAAGTTCCTATGCATATTTTCTTTGAGACAATAAAATACCAAATGTATGTTTAGTGACAGATATTCCCAGAAAAACTCAGAGGACCAAAATACTTCATGGTAAATTCAGATCTAAGTTTAGACATAACATAGTCACAAAGAGAATCAGAAGAAATAATGAGAGCTATATCATCCACATATAGATGGATATAAACATAATCAATATTGTGATGATAGATGAATAAAGAATGATCAGAGATGATGTGATAGAAACCCAATATGGTAACATAGTCAAGAGATGATGTGATAGAAACCCAATATGGTAACATAGTCAATGAATCTTTGGTATCAAACTCGAGGTGCTTGTTTGAGACCATAAAGTGACTTCTTTAGAATATAGACATGCTCAGGATGCTGTGAATCACGGAATCTATGAGGCTGGTACATATACATGGTTTCATCAAGATTTCCATGCAAAAAGGCATTCTTGACATCTAGATGATGGAGACACCGTGACTTGGATAATGTAATGCTAAGTACCATGCGAATAATGATCGGTTTCACTATAGGGCTGAAAGTTTCACCATAATCGACGTCTGATTATTGATTATCACTATTACCTATAAGAAGAGGTTTGTATCGCTCAAAAGAACCGTCAAATTTCTTCTTGTGCTTGAAAATTCACAAACTTTGAATAACATTAACATTAAAGGGACGAGAAACTAATTCCTACATCTTATTTTCAATAAGAGCATCATATTCATCTTTCATGTCCATTTTCCAATTATGGTCATTTAATGCATCAATGGGATTTGTAAGTATGGAGAGATAGATTGGTGGGTGGATGTTTGTAGGTTGAATATTTTTCAATTATGGTCACCAACAGAAAGTTATCAATGGCATCAACCAAATCTTTCATCACTGCTTTCCTTCTTGTTGTAACAATGTCAAGCATGATCCTAGAAGCTCGCCAACATTTGCAAACAACCCCACAACCAAATTTGCTTGGCATTCCAACTTTGCCAAAGCCAACAACATTTCCACCTTTGCCTTCAATTCCAACATTGCCTCAAGCAAGTCTTCCTCCATTACCTACTAACATTCCATCTGTTCATAAGCTCACTATGTCACCAATTCCTACCTTTCCTACAAATACTCCATCTCTCAACATTCCGCCTTTGCGAGCAATCACTTCACTTCCCAACATTTCCACCTCAATCCCAATCACTTTTCCTTCCATTCCATTTCTTTTCCACCACCTTCTTCAACCTCTAGCCCTTAAACACTTACTTATAAGGTGCATAATGTAATCAGCTAAATGTTTGCAATATGGATATTATTGCATGATTTCTTTATTGTGTATGATGAAATAGTAGGAGGTTATAATGATAGTAATATCTCTGTTGTATTATATATGGTGTGAAAAAGTCTTTGTATTTTTCTCTTTTTTCTTACTAGTTGAGCACTATGTTTTTTTATTTGAATTTATTCAATTGATGATGAATTACACATTCAGATACAAATATGATGACTTCTTTCTTATATTAATTAACTTTTGGATTCTTATTATCTGTTCATAATTTCATAATAAGTGAGAAACAAGAGGGTGATTTGAATATTAGAAGAAGTAGACACCTCCATGGTTTTAAATTACAGTTGCAGATGCAGTTGTGATTGCAAGTGTTGCGATTGTGATCATTGCCATTGTTGTGATGCACATTATGGCCATTGCGGCACAAATTTTGATTGAGTGGTATTTGAAATACAATGTTAATTGTGGTTTCTAAAGCATCTGGACACGTGATCTTAAATCACATGTTAATTGCAATTCAATGCAGTTATAGAAACTACTGCATCCATAATATTACGGCCAAAATTACGGTTGCGAAATAAAATTTAAAAACATAGACACTATTTACCTAAAAAATTGGTAAACAACTGCTGATCTTCCAAATTTCTAAATTTGGTTACTCGTAGGATCGATCAGATTGATCCTAGGACATGTGCTAAGTGTTTTAGAAATGTGGTAGTAACGAATACTCAAAGGCTAAGCGTCAAATCAGAGTTTAAAAGAACACTAACAACAAAGGATGAGTCAAATGAAAGAAATCTTAAATCAGCGTTTGAAAACTAACAGAAAAGAGTGAAGTAAACGACATAAATCATAAAGGATTTAGAAATGACAAAGTAAATGTTGTAAGTATATGAATCTCTTCGACATGGCCGCCATCACGTGGCTGAAACCCATTGGACATACCTATGATCCTGATATCGATTCTATGGATACTATTGCCTTTTAGACCACTAGAGCAATGTATTCAACACATATTGCACATTACCATGATAAAGATACTGACATTGTGTCTGACGTGGAGCACATAGCTTTTTTGGCTTTGTGGTTGTCACATTCCGTGTTATGTTCAAAATCCCTACAAGTCGCCAAAAAATATCTTACTCTGGCCAAACAAATACACGCGGGGCACGATATATGCCTAAGTGAGATGATCCTGGAAAGCCTTTACGAATCCTTAAGCGATGAAGTGGCTCAACTGAAGAATTTGGGGGATAAAGGGAACCTTCTTCTGTCTGGCCCCTTCTGGTTACTACAACTTTGACTCAATGCCACTTTCGAGGCCAACATGCCGAACAAGGGCCTCGTTGACGAAGATGCTGAGGGAATCCAGAACAGAAGGGTCGAATGCCCAAGATTATCTCAACTAACCCCTAGGGACGAAGGACAAGCTCTCTAACCAACCTTCATAAGTTATATCATGATGTTTGCTAAGCGTCATATCTTTACTTCGAGCATGACCCCATTCGCCTTCAGGAAAATTGGCCTCAAGTGGTTTACTATGACCTTCCCCTATCCATCTAAGAAACATGAGATAAAATCCTTGTTGATTTGGGAAGCCTTTTTGACTCCCAGGATTCTAACTCTTCGATTAAAACCTTCGAAAGTTCAGGTTACTTTGATAACCTACCAGCCCAACCTTGTTGCTCGATAATTTGGATTGCTTCAGGTCCTCCGAAATTGCTTGTATGACAAGAAAAGTAACCTCCTTCTCCATAATGCAGTCCATACCAAAACCACTACTCTCAAACAAATATCCAGGTATACTGGCATAACCCAACTGACTCCATTCAATTTCGAGCCCAACTTCCTCTACATACGAGAATTTGGGAAGTGGTGAGCTAAGTACTACGTCGAAGAATTATGTGACGTCACCTCCTTTATTCAACTATTTGACAAAGCTTTTCTTCTTGTGCAGGAAAAGACCAGGAAAGATACTTATACTCTTATAAGATAAATTCAAGCTTTTGAAAGCTATTTTGAAACTGCCTATCAACCTGATGATGTTATTCAAACTATCTGCGAAGCAGCTGTTACGCTTAAAGAGAAATTTTCAAAGAAAATGGAAAACTTAAAGATTCCCTCATACGTTCCTCAGGAGAAATTCTATGAAATGGATCTTGAACTATTTCCCCCAAAGTTTCCTCCACTTCCTAATGCTGACTTCGGAGTGGCCATTGCCCCTCCATTTCCATATTGGTTTATTTGTGGAGATTCTATTAAAATACTTCGACAACAATCCCAGAAAAAAGCTCAGCGGGTGGTTGTGACTAAGCATACTTTAGGCAGTTTCAAGGGGCGTTTTCATATAGGGATCGAAGATGTCTGAATCGAATCGGACATATATGAAGGTGTGACACATGAGGTTTCCCTCTAAGTACATTCCCTTTGGAAGCCATTTTCTCTCATCTAACATTGATTATTTTATATTATTCTTGTTTAGCTATCAAGATTCCACCCAAGAAACCCACTAGCAAAAGACCAATTGAGTCGAAGACCGAAGGGGGCAGCAAGCCTGTAAAGGTACCATTTTTCCCTTGTTCAATTGTCTTTGTTATACATTGATGATACTAATGTTTCAATTTTTGGCTTAGGCTGCTCGGAAACCTCTAGTGAGTCCCTTAAAAATCCAAAATCCTACTGCTTCCCCCGTCATCGTAGAGTATGACGAAGTTGATTTGTCGCCTGTTTCAATCTCACTTCTAGGAAGAGGAAGTCACAGCCGAAAGCCATTGATGCTTCAGACCAACCTCCGGTCAAACTTCCAAGGAAAAGGCCTTTTGCACTTATTAACCAAGAGCCCACTCCTGAGGAGATGGCGAAGGTAGCGGCGGCCCAATGTGAGAGCCATAACTCTAGCCCTGGGGTCGAAGGTGGTATTTATACCTTACTTAACTTGCCTACCTCTTTTAGCCATTTATACCTTTGATCATATTCATTGTAGGGTGATGCAGGCACTGTCGTTCCAACCAAGAAAACAACTTCCTCCATGCCTGTCTCTGCGGCCGATGTTTTGAATAGCACTGGCGAACCTACTTATCGACCATCATCTAAAAAGGGGTCTATAAGTGAGATTAACCAACCTCTATCTGGGGACCTCGATGCTTCACCACCAAAAACTGCTAGTCAACATTCTTAAACTAGCGACTTTGGTCACGAAACGGATTCGAGCGAAGAAGATGGAGCCAACGGTAACCCAGACCCTATGGTTGAGGATGAGCTAATTGAAGACGAGGAAACCCTTGGGGCTGATTTACATACATCCGAAGGAGCGAATGATCCCTGGGGAGAAGGTTGGGAAGTCGAAGACATGGTTGTAGATGATGCGGATGAAGGAAAGCCCGCCACAAACCCTGATGATGTTGAAGGCCTAAAAGAGGCAAAGGCTAATGCAAGCGAAGAGCATGCTCGAACTGGAACTTCTGTTACTCCTACTATGGCTGACTTTCCGACGGTCGGAGTTTTGTCGAGTAATATCGGAGCCTTTTCTACAGAAAAATTGGCTATCCTGAAATGAAGTGAGCCCCTTGAGTATTTGAAAGCTATGCTAAATTGCAGGGAGAATTCTTCTGACCAAAGCCATAGTACTTCAGTGTCTGAAGATCCACCTTTGAGCACCCCTACAAGCGAAGTCCTTTCCAAGATCAAAGACCACTATGCCAAATAAGGGAAAAGAGGGCACTTTTTTTGGCCTATAACAGCGTTTTAAAGCGCCCTCTAATCTGGCGCTGGCATAGGTAAAGACAGCGCTTTTTTCCTGGTGAAAGCGCTCTCTAAAGTTGCTCTTTAAGCCCTTTAAGGGCCACTTTAGAGGGCGCTTTTTAAAGAAAGCGCCCTCTAAAGTGGAAACTTCTAAGGGTTTAGAGGGCGCTTTTACTGGAAAGCGCCCTCTAAAGTGGAAACTTTTAAGGGTTTAGAGGGCGCTTTTACTGGAAAGCGCCCTCTAAAGTGGAAATTTAAAGGGTTTAGAGGGCGCTTATTTTAGAAAGCGCCCTCTAAAGTGGGTGGTTATTTAAATTTTTTTTTTAAAAAGCGCTATATTTATTTATTTATAGACAACCTGTATATTGAAGCAGTACACCTAAAACTGTATAATTTGAACCCCTTTTTCACACATTGCATTCAACAAGCCTTATATACAACAATCCATACATATACAACAATCCACTGATATATAATCGTTTAACTTCTAAAGATTCTAAATATACAACCAATAGTAGCAAAAGCATCTCTGAGATGTATGTTTTTTTTGCTAGCCGCAGTCTTCTTAGCAACAACCTCTTTTTGTTCAATATCAATAGCATGAACCTAAAATATCATAAAATTAGTTAGGTGAAGTATAAGATCAAGAATTAACATTTTCTATGCATAAATATCATATAATTGTGTTTATACCTTTTTTTTTTATGCAACTGACTCGATTTGCTGTAATAAAAGCCATTTTACCTGTAATAAAGAAAACAATTAAAATCATTTGACCTGTACCTTTTTCACTAAGTTCTCTTTCTTTTCTTGGTTGGAATATGTTCTACATGTCTCTTAACAACACGGACGGTTGGATTGATCCAAATACCCTCATTATGATCATTTCTAATATATGAATCATTTGATATAATATTCTCATCTTGATCATTTCTGGTAAACGATTCAATCTCAACATCAATATCACCTTGATCTCCAGTGTTTTCATCAATTACTTTGTTAGAAAAAAGAACTATAGACCATTTCGTACTTTTCGGATCATTGACATAGAACACTTGTCTAGCTTGAGAGGCTAGAATAAAAGACTCATCTTTGTATCCCACCCTATTAAGATCCACTTGCAAAAATCCTGACTTATCCATTCGAATGCCGTTATTATTTTCAACCCATTTGCAACCAAATATAGGAATCTGAAACTTCTCATAATCAAACACCCAAATGCGCTCGATAACACCAAAATACGACAGATTTGCAAATTTGGGGTTTAAGTCCTTTACACTTGATATGTGCATTGCTTAAGCTACCACGGTGACACCACTATTCTGCATAGTACTTTTATCATCTTGTTCTTTGGTATAAAATGTGTATCCATTAATCGCGTCTGCTCTATAAGAAAAAACATGGAAACTTGGACCATATGCTAAGCATCTCAACCTTTCTTTTATTGAAGCGGGATCTGAATAATACTTTGAAGAAATATGATCCTTAAACCAAGGTATAAAACATCGATTGTGCTCTCGTACTATCCAATTTTCATTTCTATTGGGATTTAAACCTCGGAGAACATCCTTGTGAATTTCAACATACGGCTCAACCTCATTCTCATTGTGCAGAACATACAAATGCACTTGATCCCGTTCGACCCTTGATACTGCCACGATTTTATTTCCAATTAGATTTTTTCCTTCTGTCTTTTCGACAAGCTGAGACTTGGGGAGTCCGATTGACTGAACATTAGACAAATATTCAGTACAAAACTCAATCGCTTCTTCAACAATGTATCTTTCAACCATACAACCTTCTGGTCGACTTCGGTTCTTCACGTACCCTTTTAATATTTTCATATAACGTTCAACAGGGTACATCCATCTCATATAAGCTGGTCCACACAATTGTGTCTCTTTCACAAGATGAACAACTAGATGTACCATTATGTCAAAAAATGATGGAGGAAAAAACATTTCAAGCTCACACAAAGTAATAACGATTTCTTTTTGCAACATTGGTAAGATCGCAGGATCGATCACCTTACTGCAAATTGACTTGAAGAAAGAACACAACTTAGTTATAGAGCTTCTTACTTTTTCTGGAAGAATAGAACGTATACCTATTGGGAGAAAATGTTCCATTATAACATGGCAATCATGGGTCTTTAAACTCTTTAACTTGAGGTCTTTCATAGACACAAGTCTTCTAATATCTGAAGAGTACCCTTCTGGAACTTTAACTTCACTTAGAAACTTACACAATGTTTTTTTCTCCTTTCTAGATAGAGTATAAGCAGCAGGCGGTAGATATGTTCGTTTTCCTTTCTTCAAGGGTCCTAATTCAGTTCTTATTCCCATCGCTATCAAGTCCTTTCTTGCCTTAAGGCCATCCTTAGACTTTCCTTGTATATTAACGTGCCAATAACACTTTCAAATACATTTTTTTCAATATGCATAACATCAAGAAAATGTCTCACATACAAGGACTTCCAATACGACAATTCAAAAAAAACTGACCTCTTCTTCCACCCACTTTTGACAAGTGTGTGGGCAAAAGGCTTGCCAAACTGAGTATCCAAATCTTTCACCTTTTTAAAAATTTGATCACCCGTCAATATAGGTGGAGCTCTGCCTTGTTCTGTCTCTCCATTGAACGCCTTTCTCCATCCACGGTAGTGATGATTTGAATTTAAGAATCTCCGATGACCGAGAAAGACATTCTTCTGACCAAACTCCAAGCGCTTCCAATCTGTTTTATCTTCACAAATAGGACACGTACATTGACCTTTTATGCTATACCCTGATAGATTTCCGTATGCTGGAAAATCATTAATTGTGCCAAACAACATCGCCCTCAAGTTGAAACTTTCTTTCCTATATCCATCATAAACCTCCACACCGGTCTCCCACAAAATCTTTAAATCTTCGATTAAGGGCTTTAAGTACACGTCTATGTCATTCCCTGGTTGTTTAGGTCCAGAAATCAACATAGACAACATGATGTACTTACGCTTCATACATAGCCATGGAGGTAGGTTATAAATCATAATAATCACAGGCCATGTACTGTGTGAGATACTCTGGATACCGTGTGGGTTCATTCCATCAGTAGATAATGCCAAGCGAAGGTTTCTTGATTCTTCTCCAAATTCAGGATAATCATTATCAATTTTCAACCACTGTGGTGAATCTGCCGGATGTCGATACTTTCCATCTATAATTCTTTCATCTGCATGCCAGGTCAAGTGTCTTGAATCGATTTCACTACGAAACATGCGTCTAAATCTCGGAATAACAGGAAAATACCACAAGACTTTTGCTGGAGATAACTTGTTCTTATATCGCGAGACACCGCATTTAGGACACTCATTCAACGATGCATACTCATTTTAAAACAAAACGCAATCGTTTGGACATGCATGTATCTTATCATAGCTCATGCCAATAAAGCACAACATCTTTTTGGTCTCATATGTTCGATTGGGAAGAACATTATCCTCAGGAAGCATATCTTTCAAAAGGGCTAATAACTCTGTGAAACTTTTATTCGACCATCTATTGCCCGCCTTTAAGTTGTACAACTTTAATACCGCAGACAATCTTGTGAATTTAGTGCAACCATCATACAAAGGTTTCTCTGCATCACTTACCAACCTCTCAAACATTTCGGGACAATCCTTAAGATCTCCTTCAAGTGCTTCTGCAATCTCTTCAACTCGATCACAATCGTATGTATCTGCGCCACTATAGTTTAAGGCATAGGTCGTACTATCCCCCGGTTCAACATTCTCGTTACTTTTCTCACCATGCAAATTCCAACATGTATAACTTCGATCAATTCCATGCCTCATTAGATGCGATGTCAACTGAACTGCGTCAACCCGTTTCCCATAACAACAACCCAAGTAAGGACATATCATTCTACTGGGGTCTTCGGCGTGCGCAACGACAAACTTAACGAATTTTGATACCCCATTCTCGTACTCTCTCGACAATCAATTGGAAGACATCCATGTATTATCCATTACTAATTAGAATAAACAAAAAACAATTTCAGAAGAGAAACCAAAAATGGGATGAGACAAAACAATTTCGCTTTATTGAGTTAGTCTCTGTGCAGGGCATTCATGTCTCCAACAACAACCCAAAACCAAAACAATTTTGGTTTATTAAGTTAGTTTCTCAACATTTTCAGATATCTCTGACTTCAATAGCATGAGAATGTATGAACCATGCATTAAGCATTAGTGGTATGCACTAATTTGTAGCATAGTTATATATCATCATATAGTTTTTACAAAAGATAAACATTGACTAGAAAATATATATGTAGAATTGTATAATGGTCTAACTGAAAGCTAACAGAAGAATAGTCGACTCTAATTTACTCTATCAAATAACATCCATACCTAAACTTCTTAAGTTACTAGCTACGCTATGTATGCTAGAATAAATACACTCATAAGCTGCATAGTGTACCTTTGATTGATAGAAGGTATTTTAGATATTGCTGCCTCCTTTTTCTACATCGAGAAACAAATGGAACAGTTGGTGAAATTTAACCCATAATGCCTAGTCTCCATTGCTAGCATTGCAACACAATAATTATTGTTGAGAATACTCAATAAATGTATGAACCAAGAAAAATGAAACCAAAAATGAACAATAGCGAACGTCAGAAGAGAAACCAAGTAATATGAAGATTAGAAAAATACCTATGGTGTCAAAATCGAACAGCTAACAACGAATTAATAGAAGGAGGAAACGTCGTAGATCTAACAGAGGTGGAAGGAGAACGCCTTAGAAGTAGCGAAAATCGTAGCAGTGAGAACCCTAACGTGAAAAAGAACGAAAATAACAGAGAGTGAAATAACAAAACGCGCAATATGTTATAATTTTAATGTTTACTAAAGGGGACCTTAGAGGGCGCTTGTGGAAAAAAAGCGCCCTCTAAAGGGGGCCTAAGAGGGAGCTTATGAAAGCGCTCTCTAAGGCTTTCCAAAAGCGCTTTATAAACTGGAAATGCACATGGACTTATAGAGTGCTTTTTTAAAAGCGCCCTCTAAGGGTAACCTTAGAGGGCGCTTTCTAAAAAGCGCCCTGTATTGTTGTCCCTCTATATCCTCCTTATTTTTTCGCTTCACCTTAGAGGGCGCTTTATTACAAAAGCGCCCTCTAAAATGCGTTGTCTATTCCAGTTGTTCGCTCCTTATTTTTTCGCTTCACTTTAGAGTGCGCTTTTGTAATAAAGCGCCCTCTAAGGTGCGCTGTCTATTCCAGTTTTTGGCGTAGTGGACAAAGTCTTCAAGGGTGACTTATTTCTGTTGTTGTTGGCTAATCCTTCTGCCCCTTTGACTCTAAAGGCTCTTCTCAACCAAGTTGACCTATTGGAATCTACTCTTGAAGTGGAAAATGTTATTTTTGAGATAGGAACTATGATCAACCAAGCTGTTGCAGATCATAAGTTGCTACCTCAACTCACAGGGGAAATAAAGAAGAAGTCTGGTTCTGAGGTTGCTGCTTGGGATGCTGCTACCGAATCCACCAATAGGGAAATGGGATTGGAATAGACCAAGCAGAAGAACAAGGAAAAGTTCAACACTCACAACCGTAACATTGCTTCCTGGAGGAAACAAATAGAAGAACTTCATGCGAAGATCTCTGATGCTGAAAAAGACAGAAATCAACTATTGAAGTTTGACGAAGCTTTAATGGCTCAAGAGCTATCATTTGGCATGGAATTTTTCGAAAAGGCTTGACAACTTGAGTGTGACATTAAACTCCTGCGATTAAAGAGATCTTTGTGCGAAAAACGGCTGGAGCTCCTTAAGGCAAAGTATCTTCAGATCAAGGCCAACCTTCCCTTTTAGTGCTGCTTTATTTATCTGGCAATGTAATGAAATTTTATTTGTAACGAATATTGGTCTTTTGGGCCTATGACTTCTATATTACCATTTTGGCATTCTTACCATATAGCTTTATTTTATTTATATGATTATTCGTCTCTTATTTTTACTTCTTTAATTATTGGTTTATATTTTTTCAAATATTTCCTGTTTACTCTTAGAATCCTTTTATCTTCACTAAGCTCTTCGATTTCATAGGAACCATTAGAAAATATCTGTAAAACTTGGAAAGGGCCTTCCCACTTTGGGGACCACTTCCCCAAGGCTCTATCTTTTCGATCCATTGAAAGTATCACTTTCCAGGCCAAGTCTTCGAGTGCAAAACTTTTAACTTTCACTTTCTTATTATAAGAGACTTCTACTCTCTTGTTTTGTCGCTTTAGCAGTTCTAAGGCATTTAACCTTTCCTCGTCTAAATCAACCAATTCATCCAACATCATGCTCCAGTATGATTCTATTGTGACTTCATGTTTCCTTTGAATCCTTATGGATTGTAGGTGAATTTCACCTGGTAGAAAAATATCATTGCCAAAGGTTAGGCGAAAGGGGGTCGACTTAGTAGCCTCTTTGGGGGTTGTACGACATGCCCACAAAATCTGGTCCAGAGTTTTGTGCCAATTTCTAGGCTTCTTCCCTACATGTTTTTTAATCAAACCAATGATCACTTTATTAGCAACTTCAACATGTCCATTGGCCTGGGCATAATAGGGCGTTGACGTTAATAATTTGAAGCCCATTTCTTTGGCAAATTCTTGCATTTTCCGACCAGTAAAAACTGATTCTTGATCTGTTTTGACCGTCTCTAGGATTCCAAATCTATAAATAATATGCTTTTGGATAAATTCGACCACATCCTCTTGGTTCACATATGGTAAGGGTATAACTTCGATCCACTTTGTAAAATAATAGATTCTTACCAGTATATATCTCTAACTTTTAGATGATGGAGGTCAAATCTCTCAAATCAAATTTAAAGCCCAACCCCTAAATGGCAAAGGCTTGATAATAGAATGTAATTCACTTGCAGGGACATGCTGTATGCCCGCATGCATCTGACATTCTTGGCAACCTTTCGCAAATTCAATACAGTCTTTCAACATGGTAGGGCAATATATCCCTTGGATAAATAAGAGCCATTTCATCTTATGACCGATTTGGAGTGCCCCGCACGCTCCACTATGCACATTCGAAAGGGAAAAGTATGCCTATGACTCACTGAGCTGTAAAACCCTAATTTTGACCCTAAGATCCCTCATGCAATTTCATCATATGCATTAGCATTGGGATCATACATTGGCATCCTTCTTAGCCCCTCTTTCGTTGGGTTTGTTTTGGGAGAGATCACCAAGCACTATGTGATTGTATCATACTTGTATATTATCATTTTACTAACCAAAAAACCAAAAATACGTCTTTGCATTTGCCTAACTCTTTTGTAGGTAGGGCATGATCCCAATGATTTATCAAGTTCACATCTAGGGTTTGAGACCCTCATGGATAAAAGATCACAACCATGGATTGATCCACAAATGGTTATAAGCATCACATATGAGTCCCAATGATTCTTACATGTTATATTGATCAAGTTTTCTTCAAGAGTTTGAGGGTGATTTGCCTTAGAAACCCTAGTTTGACTGGGTATCTTGAGTAACTTCTCCAACAAGCTATCTCACCAATTGATCAAATTCCTCAAGGGAAACTTAAAAATTCATCATCTTATGCATATATGATCTACCATGAACCAATAAAGTCAAGATAATTGAAGGTTAGCAAGTTGGTTGATGGTGGTTGGCCAGATGAATTCATCTGATCAAAACTGGGTCTCCCTAGACCATATATCCTACAATTTTCACCATATGAAAATGATTCCAAGAGCAAAGTTACTCTAAATGACATTCAAAATAACTTTCATGTTGAGACCTAGAGCTATTTTTTCTTGGAATTTTTTTTCTATGTTGAAACATTATAGGTCATTTTGTCTAAACCCTAATTTGAAAGTCAACTTCCCAAGGCCATAACTTGCTCAATTTTTATGATATGAAAGATTTCTAAGTTTCACAATCAATTTCAAGATGTCTACTTCAACTTTTATGCTTTTAGTGAAGGCTAATTCAACTTTTATGAGCATATGATATGAGGATACATTATAGGTCATTTTTGACCCATACCATTGAACAAGTGATTTTTCCAAACTTCAAAAATGCATAACTCTATCATTCTAAATACAAATGCCATGAAATTGGTGACCATTTTGAAGGTATTCGAAAGAGCTACAACTTTGATGAAGACACGTTTCTCATTTGAAGTTCACATAAGAAGTTAAGCAAGGTGGAATATTGAGATATATGACTTGACACTTAGGAATTTTTTCAACATGTTGAGATTTCCAAACTTCCACCTCCAAATTCACTATGATCCAGGTTCCAAATGAAAAAGTGCTCAACATCAAACTTGTTCCCCTTGATCTAAGCTTTCCAAAGAACCCAAGTTCATGCATTTCGGATGAAGTTTTCTAGGTCTACACATGGCTTTAAAAAAGCTGCATCATTGGAGAAAATCAAATGTCCAAAACTCCATATATCATTGCCTTGCCACTCAAGCCTTATTTGAACTTCAGAACAGTTGGATATGGATCAAAATGGATTGCTTCATGGACCTGTACACGCCCATGCAAGCTTGTGCATCACATGACCAAATTTAGCAATTTTTCAAGTGTGCAATTATCAATCCCAAATGCTATAAATACAAGGCCTCTGAGCTCATTTCAAAGACCCCTTGCACGCCAGCTTTTCCCCCTAATTGAAACCCTCACATTTCAAAGGAAATCCTGAGAATTTTCAACTTGAAAATTGAGTTTGAATCTCACTGTTTGGAGATTCAAAAACTCCAGGATCCATAGCTTTGTACCATTGCTAAACCTCTCCTGCAAGCTTCTCAAGTGTGATCAGATCAAGGTTGAAGCAAGCTACATCAAGTTCTGCACAACATTGAAGGTAATTTTCAGAAAACTTCATCTCTTCGATTCTCACTCAATTCTAATCAATTCTCTTGGATCTTTGATTGTTTGAAGTCCTACCAATGCAGGCAAGAAGATTGAGTTGCTTAGAGGTCAAATCGAAACAACTCAGTTGACACACCTTAAAATTCAACTCCTAATATCTTTCCATATATTTGGAGTTAGTTGAAATTGAGGTCAGATTTGTGCTCTACGCCATTTTTTCTTTCAGATCATGTCCTCCTTTTTTATTTTCTTGATGGTGATGAGTGAACCAGTCCGGTGGACCTCGCATGAGAAGGTGACCGGAAGTCCAACGCCGGTGGTGTGCTAGATAGGTTCTGAGCCATTGATCTCTTTTAAAATGTTTTAATCTCATGCGTTGCTTTTGAATACCAAGCCTATGACGCGTTGACTGCAGTGCATCGTGGAACGCGCGTTTATGTCCACTTGATCTGCCACCTCAATTAATGAGGGAGATCAAGTGGCTCATGTTTTTTTAATTTTCTAGTTTTTGTTTTAATTCATTTGATTTTCATTAATTCATACTAATTTTAATATTGATCCAAAAAGTATAAGAGTTTCACCAAAAATTTTAAAAAAAATTCCTCTTTCATATTCTGAATTAAAATTATTTTTTTGATCATTATTAATACTTTTCATGATTTAATTGATTTTGTGATTATTTTTAATTGTTCAAAAATACTTTTAAGTCTTTAAAAATTCTGAAATTTTTTCTCCAAGGTCCTTTGACCTAGTTTGACCTATGATAAATCTCATGGCCATTTCTTTGGTGTTTTGATGAGGTTTTAGGAATTTGACAAACCATATTTAATTTAAATGCATTATTTTAGTATTTTTAAATAGAATAAATGCCAAATAATTGTGTTGACCTCTTGTGATGGTTTGTGTAAGTTTGACTTATGTTGTTGGGCCTTGGTCAAGGTTGATTTGACTTTGCTAAGTTAATATCATTGGATTTATGGGATTGATGGAATGTACATTCCATCTCCCAAAATGAATGAATGATATTAATTTGATAAAATTACTCCTTTGACCAATTTGAGTTTTGATTAATTCCCCTCCCTCTTCATATATTTCCCATTCTTTATGCATTCATTTCATTTGGCCTATGATATCTCTAAATCCTAAGGCTAGTTGATTGTAAAAATCAACATAAGTATGGATGAGATTAGGCCACTCCTTTTGTATATTCTTTGTGTGTGTGGTTTGTTTCATGAGCATAGTCCATTATATTATGTCTCTAACATGCATTAACACCAAAATTCTATTGCTCGACCTCAAATAGTTGTGACTTCTACATAAGTCCAATTACAATTGCTTAACATAGCGCTAAATTTTTGACACAAAAGGCATAAAATTCTAGTTAGTGAGATTGTAAGTCTCCCCTCTTTCATGGTATTGTGTGGAAACTTGGCCTTTTTTCCTTCCTTTGGAAGATGTCTTGGTTCAAGGATCCTTGCTTGTGATAAGTGGGTCGAGTGTTCTCTAAAGAATGACTTAAAATGAGAAGCAAAAGCAAAAAACAATATTAACTTCTAACTCATTAACAACTAACATTTAATTTCAATTCTTTTATTTCAATGCACTTTAATTTTTACGTTCTATTCATTTGCCAATATCCATACCATTCTAACTATTCATGTTAATGTCATTTTCACTTTGTCCACTTGGACCATATTGTGTGATATATTTTGTTTGTGTATGTTTTGTTTGTTTGTGTGGTCTTTGACAATTAATGTACAAAATAAGAACAAAAACCCTAAAAAAAACTTTTGTGTGGATTGTTGACTTGATCTTGGACAAATTGGACTTAGAACTCAGGCAACATTCCTATGCTAAAGGACTTGGCCAATGCCAACTTTTATGAAACCAAGTGCTTGCAATTTAAAAACTTCATCTGATACATCTTTGAAGATCCCTTTGAGTTCATCTGCAGCATTATCATTATGAAGCTGTTATTTTGAACCTGTGAGTTGTGGAATTCATCTACTACATGGGCTAATTTGAGGAAGATGATGGAGTGTCTAAGGTTGGATGTGGCTATCTTTATTCGATGCCTTGCTCTTCAAGATTGATATAATTGTGCATTGTGTGTTGCTTGATTCTAAATGTCCAAGGGAATTTGGATTTTTATATGACATTCTTGTCTATTGGATTGCTACCCATTGGTCAGATCTTTTCAACTCTTAACGTTTAATTTTGTGCATAGGATTAGTCTCTTCATCTCTTCCCAATTTCTTTAATTTCAAAATCTCCCCCTCCTTTTAAAAATCTTCTTTGATTGAACTCATTTTGTTCTAAACTTCGACCACTTTGCAAACTAGAAACTTTGGCCTTATGCCATTGCATTTTTAAACTTCTTTTCTTAATCAAACTTGTAAATAGATTTAACTATACTTGACTTAAACTTTCAAAAAGCCAAAAAGAACTAATTCATTCAAACCATTTTTAGGCCTTTGTGTCTTTCAAACTTAATTTTTTGATTAAAAGCAATGCATACACTTTGAAATTTGTATCACGAACTACGAGGTTTTGATCCCTCATTTTTATGTTGGTATGTAGGCACAAGTCCGAAGGTCTTGTCAAACACAAAAATATAATTAATGAATTCTTTTCTCATCCCCCCATTCTATTTGTTTGTATACATCATTTTGTATAAAATACATATGCACACAAGAAAGGGCTCCCTAGGAGTACCTAGGATACTTTCGGTGCTAACACCTTCCCTCTGTGTAACCAACCCCCTTACCTGAAATCTTTGACATTTTATTAGTTTTGATTTGAAAACTTCTTACTTTTGGGTTTTGTTCGTACTTTTCCATTTTCCCTTGGAAATAATAAAAGCGCGGTGGCGACTCTGGTTTTATTGATATCTAGCTCATCCATAGCTTGATGATCATGAATTTACCGCTACAGAAATTAAGTGGCGACTCTGTTGGGGAGTAGTCTCAAGTGGGTTTAGCCTACTTTTTTGTGTGTATATAATTGTATATATGTGATGTATGTATAATTGTTTGTATGATATAAATGCTTGTTGTGCTTGGTGATCTCTGGGTGGTGAGATAAGTTCTAATCCGAATTTGAGTGCAATTAAGATAGGAGGATGGTATAGTCATGTTCGACTTATGTGGAGTAGTCATTAACAAGTTGGCTTGAGATCCATCTGCTTAGTGGAGGCTCTTTTAGATTTGGAAATGTCACACAAGTATTTTTGGTTAGGCATTACTATCTCTAATTTGGGTCCGAGAAGTTGAGGACTGTAGAACATTTATCCCCTCTTGGCCTATTTAGGACTTAGTGCGGAAACTGTTCAAGTGTAGACTTGATAACAGTTGTTACGCGATACTACACTCAGACGACTTTCTCTTGAGAATATTATGGATCGATGAGTCAATCATCTTAACCTGCAATATTCGATAGATGGAATTAAGACTCTGGGAACTTTTTAGAACATGATCTATAGGTTTCTATCCTTAGTTCACTCCTTTGGGATGGTTCTCACCCAGACTCCATGCTCGTGACTTACAACAAACCCTTGATTCTTGGTTGATCCAATCAAGTCTTATCAATATCAATGGAACTTGGGTGTTGATAAGGTGTAAACCATAACCCACCAAAAAGGATGATTGATCTTGACAATGACTTTATTCATCCCTTGACCTTTGTTTGTTTGCCTTATGTGTGATCCCTTATTTGTGATTGTTGCATTCATGTATTCATGCGCATCGTAACATTCATCACATGAAAATTTCAAGGAACTGAGGTATTATTTGCAAATATTTTCAGATCTCCATACTTGAAAGAGTTAAGGAAGCTAGCATCTTTTGTGTTAGATCCCTTGGACTTCAAACAACGTCATGGGAAGCTTCTGTCTATCTTGTCTACTGATATGGTTGAAGGACTCTTGAGTGTGTTAGTGCAGTTCTATGATCCTCTCTACCGTTGCTTCACTTTCCCAGATTATCAGCTTGTGCCTACATTGGAGGAGTATTCTCATCTCTTGGGAATACCTGTTCTAGTAGAGTACCTTTTAGTGGATTGGAGGAGATTCCCCGATCTAATCTCATTGCTGAAGCTCTCCACTTGAAGAAGTCTGAGATAGAGACCCATTGGATGAAGAAAGGAGGTTTATTTGGATTGCCTTATGATTTCCTCATCAAGGAAGCTATTGCTTTTGCTCAAGCCAGTAGTATGGACGCTTTTGAAGCTATCTTTGTGTTGCACATCTATGGGTTAACTTTGTTCCCTAACATTGACGGTTTTGTTGATGTTAACGCCATTAGACTTTTCTTGATTGGGAATCATGTGCCTACTTTGTTGGGTGATATGTATTTCTCTTTGCATTTAAGGAATTCTAAAGGTGGAGGAACTATTGTCTGTTGCATTCCTCTTTTGTACAAGTGTTTTATTTTGCACTTGCCTCAGACACCTACTTTTGTGGAAAACAAACAATGTCTACGGTGGTCTCAGAGACTTATGTCTCTCACTAATGATGATATAGTTTTGTATGATCCTTCTTTGAGCAGTTTGGATATTATTGATAATTGTGGTGAATTCTCTAAATGTGACTCTCATTGGTACACAAGGAGGAATTAAATACAACCGTGTTTTGGCTCATCATCAACTTGGGTTCCCCTTGAGAGACAAACCTAATAACACTTGGTTAGAAGATCTTTTCTATCAAGAGGGTAAAGATCCCCAACATTTGAAGCAAAAGATTGTGCATGCTTGGCATAATGTGCATAGGAAATGAAGATCCGAGCTTGGTCCGTGCAATTGTGTAGCTTTGGAAGCTTACACTAATTGGGTGAAGAAGAGAGCTTTGGAGTTGAAAATGCCTTATCCTTGCGAAAGACCTATGTATATGGTTGTGGTTGAGCCATTAACTCTCCCTAACCAAGATGTAGAGAAGTTGGAAGACGCGCTCACCAAGATGAAGCAAGAGAAGGATATGTGGGAAGAGCGTTTACGTGCTTTGAGCAAGAAGCATGAAGAGTTACAGTTGGAGTCTAAGGACAAAGATGCACTTATTGAGCTACTTGAAGACCGAGTGACAAAGAGATAGAGAGAGCCGAAGGTTTCATCTTCTAGCATGCCTCAACCTTCCGTTGCTTGGAAGAATATTGTTGATTAGCTTGTCCTCGAGAAGACTCAGATGAAGGCTTCTTTTGAGACCGAGATTCGACGCATTCAGAGGAAGTAGGCGCCTACAGCCAAATCTTCTGACATCGTTGTTATGGATCCTTAGGATGACTAGTCTCCTTTTCTCTTGTATTTTTCATTTGGTTTCTGAAATTGTACTCAGTGTAATCCTTCCAATTATATAAATAAAAATAAATTTTTGGTCATATCGAATTGTTGCAATTGTTGTTAAATATATATATATATATATATATATATATATATATATATATATATATATATATATATATATATATATATATATATATATATATTTGCAAATGATATAGTAAATTCCTTGAAAATAAAAATAAAGAAACAAGCATTGCATTTCATGCATCATTTGCATAAGCAGGTTTCTCTTTCTCCAGATGTCTGATTGGTGTTTCTTCTATGCTTCAGCCAAGCTGACTCATCGGTACAACACTAGCGCCAATCATCCGAGAATCATGGAAAATTTGGAACAAGAGAAAAAATAGTTGAAGGACGAGATCGCTCGACTAACTGCCATGATGGAGTCAGTGTTGGCTGCTCATAGCCAATCTTCTCCAACGCCTACAACTCCTCCTCCTTAGAGGACTGTTATTTTAGAGATGGCTACCTCTACCATGCCTGCTGCTGCTGCTCACTTCGCGCCTGCTATGTCTGTCGGATTCCTGTGGGGAATGTCGCCAAACTTCATGCCTGAAGGCTTTGCTCCTACCTTTGCTTCCATGCCGACATCTAACCCGGTCATGTCTGTGCCACCTCCCGTTGTGCACACCTTACCTCGTGTAGAGGACACCATTTATCATTCCGAGCCATCTGAGGGTCCAAATTTTTATGAGAAAATGGATGAAATGAAGGATAAGTTTCTTGAGTTGTGCAAGGAATTGAAGACTTTGAGAGGTAAGGACTTGTTTGGGAAAAGTGCTGTTGAGTTATGTCTGGTGCCGAATGTGAAGATTCCGGTGAAATTCGAAGTGCCTAACTTTGAAAAGTACAAAGGGAACACATGTCCGCTCAGTCATCTAGTGATGTATGCCCGCAAGATGTCTACCCAAACTGACAACGATCAACTGTTAATCCACTACTTCCAAGACAGGTTGACCGGTGTTGCACTCCGTTGGTATATGGGGTGGGACAGTGCATGCACTCGCACTTTCAACGACTTGGGAGAGGCTTTTGTCAAGGAATATAAATACAATATGGATATGTCGCCTGATAGAGACCAACTGAGGTCTATGTCTCAGAAGGATAAAGAGACATTCAAAGAGTACGCGCAAAGATGGAGAGAATTGGCTGCTCAGATCACTCCTCCTCTAGAGGAGAAAGAGATGACAAAGATCTTTTTGACGACACTGAGTTCATTTTATAATGAACGTATGATTGCTAGTGCCCCCAGTGACTTTATCGAAATGGTAAACATGGGGATGAGGCTTGAGGAAGGTGTCCGAGAAGGACGTTTGTCAAAAGATGAAGCATTGTCAAGTAAAAGGTATGGCAGTAGCTTTGGGAAGAAGAAGGACAACGAAGCTAATGCAATTTATAATGGGAGGCGGAGGAGGCCTTAGATCAGAAGGAATCAACCACCCCGTCAACACCAATTATCAAGTATCCTCAATTATTCCAGTATTCTCAAATAATCAATCAACACCAATTCAACAACAATGTCAACAACAACAACCACAACGACAAACAAACACTTACAACAACAACAATACCAACAAACATCACAAACAAAATTTCGAGAGGAAGAAGGTCTCTTTCGACCCGATTCATATGACTTATGCCGAACTATACCCATCTTTGGTTCTCAAGAACCTACTCCAACCAAGAAACCCGCCACAAATTCCAGAACCACTTCCATGGTGGTACAAGCCTGAACTCCGTTGTGCTTTTGACCAAGGAGCACCCGGGCATGACATAGAGAATTGCTATCCGCTCAAGTATGAGGTTCAGAACCTAATGAAGAGTGGAATGGTATCCTTTGAGGACCGTGCGCCAAACGTGAAAGCAAATCCACTGCACACTCATGAGAATTCTTCTGTTAATATGGTGGACGATTGTCCCAGAGAGTTTAAAGTGTTTGATATTCGTTTCACCCGGAGGTCCTTGGTGACGATGCATAAGGACATTTGTATGGTGAGTGATTGTAAGCATGACCATGATGGTTGTGCTATCTGCAGTGTCAACCCGAGGGGTTGTGAGATTGTGAAAAGGGACATCCAGCGGTTGATGGATGAAGGTATGATTCAAATTATTCAATCCCGTCATGTAGATGACGATATGAATGTCATAGTGCCCGTTTTCAAGAATCCTGAGAGAGTGGTGATTCAATACGATAACAGTAACAGTAACAGCGTCAGCAACAGATCAATATCGTCGTTGGTCATACGGCTAGAGGGGTCCAGTCCCGTATTCATCTGATAAAGTTGTTCCGTATCCGTATAATGCTACAATGATGAAAGATGGTCAAGAGGTACCATTGCCTACGACCAGTTCTGTAGTGACCATTGTTGATGTTACCAAGGTGACCCGTAGTGGTCGTGTGTTTGGGCCGGTGTTCCCAGAAGATAAAGGAGAATCAGTTGTCAGTAAGAAGGTAGAAGTGCCTGCTGTGGATCCAGTTAGTGCTTCAAAGGGTAAGTCTAGTGAATCCAGCGATTTGAAGACTAATGATGATGATGAGGTACTCCGGTTAATAAAGAAGAGTGAGTTTAATATGGTGGAGCAGCTGCTCCAAACCCCCTCAAAGATTTCAGTGTTGTCTCTGCTAATGAATTCAGAAACGCACAGAGAAGCACTGCAAAAAGTTCTTGAACAAGCCTTTGTGGAACATGATGTTACGGTGGATCAATTTGATCATATAGTAGCTAACATCACTTCCTGCAACAATCTCAACTTTTGTGATGAAGAACTCCCTGAGGAGGGTAGGAATCATAATCTGGCTTTGCATATCTCCATGAATTGCAAAGAGGATGCATTATGTTTTGCTTGATTCTAAATGTCCAAGGGAATTTGGGTTTCTATATGACATTCTTGTCTATTGGATTGCTACCCATTGGTCAGATCTTTTCAACTCTTAACTTTTAATTTTGTGCATAGGATTAGTCTCTTCATATCTTCCCCATTTATTTAATTTTAAAATCTCTCCCTCCTTTTAAAAATCTTCTTTCATTGAACTCATTTTGTTCTAAACTTTGACCACTTTGCAAACTAGACACTTTAGCCTTATGCCATTGCATTTTTAAACTTCTTTTCTTAATCAAACTTGTAAATAGATTTAATTATACTTGACTTAAACTTTCAAAAAGCCAAAAAGAACTAACTCATTCAAACCATTTTTAGGCCTTTGTGCCTTTCAAACTTAATTTTTTGATTAAAAGCAATGCATCCACTTTAAAATTTGTATCACGAACTACGAGGTTTTGATCCCTCATTTTCATGTTGGTATGTAGGCACAAGCCCAAAGGTATTTTCAAACACAAAAATATAATTAATGAATTCTTTTCTCATCCCCACATTCTATTTGTTTGTATACATCCTTTTGTACAAAATACATATGCATACAAGAAAGGGCTCCCTAGGAGTACCTAAGATACTTTGGGTTCTAACACATTCCCTCTGTGTAACCAACCCCCTTACCTGAAATCTCTGACATTTTATTAGTTTTGCTTTGAAAACTTCTTACTTTTGAGTTTTGTTCGTACTTTTCCCTTTTCCCTTGGAAATAATAAAAATGCAGTGGTGACTCTGGTTTTATTGATCTCTAACTCATCCATAGCTTGATGATCATGAATTTACCGCTACATGAGGCACTTAAGAAGAATTCCCTTAGGAGATTTCTTAAACAACTATGAACCTAAAAGAACGTAACTCAATGCTCAATACCTGGCTTTTCGATCAGTAGACGTTGTTGGATTCTGCAGATACACCACTATTGGCCTTGTCCGGTCTTCATCTGCCAAATTGTCTATTGCCAATATTTCGAAATTTCCTTCATTAGCATACCCTAGCTTCGTCTTTTCTAAATCTAATTGCATTAATATGGTTTCCACGAACTTTCCCCTGACTTCAACGACTTTGTATAACTTTTCCTTTGAAATTTTATACCCGGATGCAATCTGAGTTAAATAGTTAGCTACCATGTTTTCTATTCGCGGTATATGTCGAATATAAACCATTTCGAAATTTTTTAATAGTCGACTGGTGATTATGAAATACATGATCAAATTCTCCTTAACACATCTATATTCCTTTATGATATCTTTTATGACCAAATCCAAGTCTCCCATTATCTCAACTCGAGTTGCCCCTAATTCCAACAACATTTCAAGTCCTGCTATGAGGGCTTCGTATTCAGCCTCATTATTTGAACAAGTACCTTCTACTTTGTACTGGAATTTTGTTGGAATTTTATTAGGAGAAATAATTACGACCTCGACGCCCGTTCCATCTTTATGACTAGATCCGTTGAAGTACAACATCGGCGGTCGCAATTCGACATAGTTCAATGCGTTGGCGTCAATGGAGTGATCGACTATGAAGTCCGTTACCACTTGTCCTTTAACAGCTCTTAATGGCATGTATGTTAAACAGAGTCCAGTTAATGCTAATTCCCGTTTCCCAATTCGACTATGCAAAGTTGGTTGGATAACATATGTTTAATAACGTCATAATGAGATGAAACATACACGTCAACAAGTTTGATATAATGTTTCAACTTTGTACAAGAGAAATATAAGCATAAACATAATTTTTTGATCATGCTATACCTAGTTTCTACATCGTTTAAAACTATACTAAGGTAGTAAATGGCTCTTTCGACACCATTATCATCCTCCTGGGCTAACATGCTCCCTAAGGTTTTGTCAGATACAGATATGTACAATCTCATACTTTTATTTCTGCAAGGTGGTGTTAAGATTGATGAATGGCTCAAGTATGCTTTAATCTTATCAAACGCTTCTTGTTGAGTCTGCCCCCATTCAAACACTTCATTGTTGAGTCGAAGCAAAGGTGAGAATGCTTGTGTCTTCCCACTAAGGTTTGAGATGGACCTCCTTAGGAAATTGATCTTGCCTAGCAGCGACTGCAAACCTTTCTTCGTCGATGGCCCTTTCGCTTCCATGATGGCCTTGGTCTTATTCTGGTTTATTTCGATCCCCTTTTTGTGGACGACGAAACCTAGAAAATCCCCATCCTGCACACAAAAAGCGCATTTTAAAGGGTTCATGTTAGACCATATTTCTCATTCTCTCGAAAGATACTCGAAGATGGTCTACATGACTCCTCCCTGAAACAGACTTAACAACAGTATCGTCTATATAGATTTGCATAAAAGTTTCTATGAAATCATGGAAGATTGAGTTCATCGCTCTTTGGTAGGTCGCCCCGACATTTTTCAAACCCAAAGGCATCATTACCCATTCGTAGGTGCCTAAGGCTCCGGGGCAACGAAATGCTATTTTTGGGACATCCTCTTCGGCAATAAATATTTGATTATACCCAGAATACCCGTCAAGCATACTTAAATATTCATAGCCTGCAGCAGAATCGACTAACATTTCCGCCACTGGCATCGAATATTCATCTTTTGGGGTTGCAGTATTTAAATCTCTAAAATCGATGAAAACACTTAAAGTACCATTCTTCTTTAGTACTGGCACAATGTTAACTAACCATTCGACATATCCGGCAGTGCGAATGAAATTACAATGGAGAAGCCTTTCAACTTCCTCCTTGATCTTCGGCAGTATTGCTGGAACAAATTGTCTTGGGATCTGCTTCACAGGCTTCTTTCCAGGCTTGACCGACAGTTTCAATTCGACCAGCTCCCTGCTTAAACCAAGCATTTCGTCATAGTCCCATGCGAAACAATCTTTAAACTCTCTCAGCAACTGGACCACTTCAATCTTGAGTTAAGGATGAATGTTGGCACTGATGTAAGTCGGCCTTTTTATTACCCCCTCTCCCAAGTCCACTTCTTCAAGGGGATCCTGAGCCAGCATCTTAATGTTTGTTGCTACCAGATCCTTCTCAAAACTAAAGGTTCATCGTCGTATATCGAATCGAGCCTCTGGTCTTGCCCTTCATCCTGACATTTATCAGGTGGCATTGGGTCAAAGTCCTTCCCGGGACCTATTGATGGAGAAATTTTACTGGCTTTAACAGCTATATTTTTGACCTCGGTCTCTAAGGCCAATTGTTGCTTGCTTTCAGCTATGTAAGCTGAAATCCTCTTTAAAGTTGTAAACTCAATCATCATTACTGAATTCACTTCCCCATCCTGTGGGGTAGACTCCAGATACTCCCAAACATTTGAAGTTGTCTTCACCTATTATCTCTCTATCCCACCGAAAACCATAGTAAGGGTGTAGTGACAAGAAACAATAGGCGTTTTAGGGGTAAACGCAAACTCTGCCGAGTCATAAGGAGCTTTAGTGGCTAAGTTTTTGTTAAACTGGCGCCTATCGACATGATTGATAGGAGTTTTAAAGTACCCCTGATCCGCCTCTATATTTTCGACGATGCCACCTGGGCGCCAAATTATTATCCTCTGGTGCATTGAAGATGGGACAACCCCGACCCCATGGATCCATTCTCTTCCAATCAAAAGATTGTAGTTAGCCTTTATTTCCACAATCGTAAACATTGTGGACATAGTGACTATCCCCACGGTTAATTCCACTTGGATAGCCCCTAGGGTGGAACCTACTTTACCTTCGTAGTTGGTTAACACCATATTATGAGGTTTGGCATCAGTATCATATTTGCCAATTTTCCTCAGCATGCGGTGAGGCATCAAGTTCACAATCATTCCATAATCCACCAATATTTTATTAACCAGGATGTCTTCGACTTTTCCAGTGATAGAGAGGAGTTTCAGGTGGCTCTTCATGGATTCATTGGGCCTTTTTAAAAAAGCATTTTGCTCTTCAACACAGCCGTTGTTCATTACATAGTAACATACTAGCTTGTGAGCGGCCATCTCCTTCTCGGTGATAATGTCATTGTCTCCGACTTCAGTAATCCGATCGAATTCCCTGGGCATTACAGATACCATTCCGACTAAGATGTATAAGGAAGCCTCCGAACCAGAGTCGAAGTTGTCAGTCAACAATTCATCTTCGGCGGCCACCTGATTGTATTTTTCTCCGGCCGTCTTACCTGAAATATTGGGATTTATTTTAGTGAAGTTTGGGCCATCTCTTTTCTTCACAATCACGTTGGTACTCGACTCAGCCTGATCCCTCTCACCAGCTTCTCTTTAGGATTTTCGCCTTCTTTGTTCTATTCTCCATTGAGATCTCGTCATAGGGGTTTTCCCTTATAATTCTCGGACACATGTGTGGTCCTTTTGTTGGACCGAAATTCATGGCGGTAAGCCAACGACGAACCTCTTTCAACCTCGAAGTTCTGCCACTTTCCATGATCGCGTTTCTTTCCATCAGTTTGCTTGACCCAATTTCCATTTGATCCCTCGATGCTTGGCTTGAAGGTCATGGGTTTGTAATTTCGCCCTGCTTGCTTGGTTTCGCTCAGCTTCACCATGGGGCGTATAGGATCAAGATATCTCCTGGGATCAAAAGCCCTTTCTGGCTTACCCATTTGATGAATTTGGATGGCTTTATGGCCATCTTGGTGTTTTACTCTCCTAACCCCTTCAAGATTCTGAGTTTCCTTCTTGTCGAAAACAACACTACACCTAGGGCATAACATAACTTCTGACTTCTTTTTTTGACACCTTTAGAGGAAGTCTGACAATGTTTCTTCATCCAGAGGGAAAGCGACCTTGTTATACTTCTCCTGTCGACATTCATCATCGACCTCCATAGAGGTTTCTCGAGATAACCCCACCATATTAACCTCCATGTGGATATCCTCAGTAATATCCAACCTTTGGAATTATTTTTGAAGGCCATCAGTGGCCTTGTCCATCTGGACGAAATTATCAGTGGTTTCTTTAGTAATCATCATTAACTTTGAACTCCCAGCGTCTCGACATTTGAGACTTCAAGGTTTTCCTTGTTGACATCCCCTGCATCCTTTTGGGAGAAATCATCAAAAGGTGCTTGCTCGAAGTACTCATGAACCCTAGCCATAACAGGTCCATTGACGAAGTCTTCAGTGACTTCGGTCATGTAGAAATCATCAGCGACTTCAATAAGGTTCACTTTCTCTGGCTCAGTATAATGAGCATCAACTATCTATAGAGGATCAGAGTCGATCTTCATCTGGCTCCGTGTTTTGTCTCCGAACTTAAGTCTTCCCTCCTAGATGGCACTCTGCACAAGGTCCCTGAAAAGAAAACACTGAGACGTTTTATAACCCAAAAAACCATGGTATTTGCAAAATCCTCTTTTCTTTCTTTATTCTAAAAGGGGTACTTTGCACCCGAAGGTACTATCATCTGACCATCTTTGACTATCAAGTCACAAATTTCGTCACATTTTGAAACGTCGAACGTATATGTTTTCTTTGGAAATCTATCATTCTTTTCAGGTTCGACATGATTTTTTCCATTTGAAGGGGATAAAACTTTGCACGCATATGGTGTCCCTTGTGTCAACTCAGCAAGTTCGATCTCATTATCGTCGAAGTTTGAAACTTCATGACATGAACCTTCGTCAACATTCCTGGAATTGACATAAGCTACCCTTTTACCTTTGTTCACCCTAGCCTTTTCTTCCTTTAAACGTTCTAACTATCGAACTCTGTCAGCCAATTGGGCCATATCCCTTAGGTATTGAGTATATAATTTCTTTCTAATCGAATAGTCAAGGCCCCAAGTGGCCATTTCGACCAGTTCATGCTCTGGTATTTGCGTAAAACACCTGGCTTTGAGTAGTCGAAATCTGTTCAGATACGCATCAATTGGCTCAGTGAACTTTCGTCTGACACTAGCCAAATCTTTCAAACTTATCTTCGTTTGACCCATATAGAACTGCTCATGGAACATTCTTTCCAGTTGGTTCCATGTCTGGATCAAATTTTGGGGCAAGGTTGTGAACGATGTGAAAGCATTCTTTGTGAGAGAACTTGGAAAAAATTTCATCCTAAGGCTCTCGTTATTTGACATATCTCCAGCCTCGATTAAATATCTCGACACGTGTTCAACAGTAGACTCAGTAGTATCCCTAACAAACTTGGTGAATTTGGGGATTTTGGTCCTGAGGGGTGCTTCCGCTTGTAAGATATATTCTTCTAAAGGCGACATATAGTTTGGCCTTCTAAGGCCAAAATTTACCCTGTTTCGAGCCATAACTATTTCGACTATAGCTGCTAGGTTATTGTCTGCTGCCACATAATCATGTCGAACTTGACGTATGATATCATCACCATTTTGGTTTCTATTTACCATTAACAGCCTCGACTCCCTAGGTTACATGTGGTTCGATCCTAGGGGGTACTACTACTCCCCCTTAGTTTTGTGGGATGTGGTTAATGGTGAGGTCTTCCTCAAACGTGGCCTCTTAATTCTCTCTTACCCAATCCCTAGGAAGAGGATGTTGGTGCTGAGGTATACCAAGAAACTTAGACATTTGAGCCACCCGTGTTTTCATTTGTTGATTTGACTGAGTCGTAATCCGGATCAGAGGATTTAGCACAGTGGTCAAAGTCTGAGTCAACATTTAGACCATTTCATGATTGCTTTCACCCATTTGTTGCCTTCATACCTCCGCAGAGTTATTAGTAAGCGTAGGTGGTTGTGTTAGGTGTCTCAAACCTATAGATTGGTTGGTTCGACCCATGTTAATCCCAGACCCTTGCACTGGCGAATTTATGTTGACCATCGGTTCTGAAAAAGTAGAACCCGTGTTCTGTAGATTAGCCATAACTGAAGTTGGCATTCCATATGGCTTCTCTGGACTACCAAATAGTATTGAGAAACCGGGGGGTACCAACGATTTATTTGGAATATCTCTAATTGGTGAGGGAGTGTGAGGAGGTCCCCTAGGCCCAATGTAGGTTAAAATTGGTTCAGTATGGGAGATCGAATGCATAGGCATCGAACTCACCATACACGGAACTACTTCGGACGTATGCGTTGTAGCTGTGTTTGCCCCTATCAAAGAAGGAAGGGGCGTTATGTTACTAGCCGATGGATTTTGAGAGTTTTAGATGTCTGGCGGATTCACATTCTCCATCCTCGTATGAGATTCTCTCCCTGTTCTTCGTTCGTCGTTTATGGCTATTTTACCACTTCTTAAAAGCATACAGCGAATCTTCCCCCAAACAAAAATTTAACAACCCGAGCTACACACAATACATAACGTTAACACTGGTCCCACTGGGCGTGCCAATTTGTTTACCTAAAAAATTGGTAAACAACCACTGATCTTCCAAATTTCTAAATTTGGTTACTCGTAGGATCGATCAGATTGATCCTAGGACATGTGCTAAGTGTTTTAGAAATGTGGTAGTAACGAATAGTCAAGGCTAAGCATAAAATCAGAGTTTAAAAGAACACTAACAACAAAGGATTAGTCAAATGAAAGAAATCTTAAATCAACGTTTCAAAACTAACAGAAAAGAGTGAAGTAAACGACATAAATCATAAAGGATTTAGAAATGACAAAGTAAATTTTGTAAGTACAGGAATCTTAAGACTGTAAAGTAAGTGTTGAATGTAGGGAAAGAACGAAGAAATCTTAAAACTGCAAATGACAAAGTAAAAGGAAGGTGTTTGAAAGGAAGAAGTGAGGAAGTATATTTCTGGAAAAAGTAAAGACAACTTTATATTGCTTTGAAATAACCAACAATGGTGTAGGCAACGTACATTTTGTGCTTTACAATTCTTCTTCACACGAATACTTAGTAAATTTACAGATTTTGCACACAATTTGACACACACTTTTCTAACATTAAGACCCTATATTTATACTGGATCGAGATAACCGCTTTGATGGTTCTTCAATCACGTCGAGACACATGGCACCTTGTATGCGCGCATTCATTCACCATGCTACACGTGTGTTCTCACGGTTTCTGACGAAGGCGAAATTCCCTCCTTTATTTAAATTTTGAATCTTTGATCGAAAACCGTTTTCAACCGCTTCTCTACAGAACCGCTCTGAAGTCTCAGCTGTGAACTTGATCTTTATCCACTTAGCCAAGTCGACTCACCTCCAGCTGGTTGAATACTACTTCTTGTTCGAAACCTGCTGTGCATATTTTTTTTCCAAATTTTGAAATTCTTGATGGGCGTCGAAAATATGAGCTAGCAGACACGTATACTATCTCACTAGTACTAAAAGAACAAGTTCATGGATGTACAAGATAAAATAAAATAAAATGTTGTAGTCTCACATCGAGCATAATAAAGTTATACTTGTCAACTTCCTTCGTATTGCAAATTGGTTGAGAGAAAAACTTCATCGTCCAAGTCCACTATTTCATTACCCTTCCTTAAAAAAACTAATAATAAATAACTAATGTATACTTAACTCTCTTATATCAGCTAAGAAAATCTTTAATTTGAGTTGGTATTTTCAATAGTTTTCACTTTAATTAATGTGATAATGACCTCTCCATAATTAAGGAAATAGTTAAAAGAGATAGCCTCAGGTATATGTTCAATCAGATCAGTTGGGACCAGTTCTCAGTTGATAGACAAGACACCTACGAGAATATCACCTTAGAGTTCCCCAATTCCTTCTATTATTTTCCTCACATAAGAGTAGGCAAGGACAGAGATGGGACTATCTTTATACTATTTGGGCGTGATTACACTTTCAATCATAATGAGATAGGAAAGATGTTAGGATTTCATACCAGCCAAGATGCCTTTACTAAAGTTCCAGGAGATAAGTTTATGCAGTATGAGCTCAATAATTTCTGGGATAACATTACAATTGAAACCCCACCTAACTATGGGAGGACGAATGCTACCATCATCCACAATCCAGCAATCAGATACTTCCATATGGTCCTAGCACAAACTTTCTTCAGAAAGAGTGAAGCCACTGACATGTTAGTAAAGAAGAATTGTTCATCATGTTTAGTGTCTTCCAATTCCATCCAATTCATTCTGCAACATTACAGCTTGCTAACTTGAATACTATAGCTAATTCAGTAAGATGATACATTCATGTTGGTGGGATCGTCACCTCCATAGCCATTGTTTTGCGACTCCAGAACCAAGTGACTCATTTAACCCCGAATCGTAAGCAAACTAGCATCCACAACCGTGAAAACTGGCTGTACAGATTAGAGGGCCAATGAGAGACACCTCAGACCCCTTCCAAGTTTGAATGCTTCTCCATCAAATATATATTCATCATCCTCTTCTGCAGATCTTCCTAATCAACAAGAGTGTAATATTGACTATGAGCTTAACACCCTTAGACATGAAGTCACAACTATTCTCTAGACACTTCAAGATCAAAATGACAGAATGGCAGAGCAAATGGATCACCTATTTCAAGAGATTAATTCTTTACGTAGAGCAATAGGTCCTACAACTAGGTACTGTGGTACCTGATAATTTTCATTTGTCTATCCTTTCCTACCTCTTTCAATGAAACATTGAGGCTAATGTTTTGTTTAAGTGTAGGGGATGATATATTTTCTTCTTGTCAATTTTATTTCATTTTATGCAATAGAAATTTTATTCATATAAGTTTATCATTCTTTCAGATAAGTCTTATTCATATAAGTCTTGAGTTATTTTTCACTCAATTTAAAAGTTTTATTCATATAAGTCTTGAGTTATTTTTCACTTTTTATTAATTTATCCATTTAATTTGTTTTCCAAATTATGCTCTTTTAACCCTTAAGTAGGTCCAAAATTATTTAAATGCCCCAAATATGACCATAAAAACGTAGCAAATAGGTCCATGAAAAGATCCTACTTATGTTAGACTAACTTTAGAATTTCTTAGCTCTCTGGTGTACACCTCATAGAGTTGGACTGCTAGCACTGTTAGTTTCTGCATGTTTAACAAAGAATATCAGTTTAATCTGAATCAAATTGCTGAGTTGTTACAATTTCCGTATGGTGAGGGTGTTATTTGTGAGACCCATTTAGACACTGATTGGCTGCACGAGTTTGGTCAATTATGGGAGCAATTAACTGGAAACCTTGCTGATAACTTTGAGGGTAATAATGTGACTCATGTCCATAACCCGACCACATGTTATTTTCTCCAATTTTTGACACACACTATTTTTGGTTAGGAGAACAAGAGTAGAATTAATGCTACAAAGTTATTTTATATCCATTCCGTCTTTTAGTCTACACGGGTTAATTCAACCTCATTCATGTTGGCCCACATGCAAGAGGTGGCTCAATGAGGTGTTGACTTTAATGGTATTGTGTTTCGGGACGGGAGAGACGGTGAAAAATAGATAAGGAAATGTGAAGCTCTTTTGAACCGGGAAATTGTCCCGATAAGGTACGCAAATTATTCTTGTTTACGTGCTTTAGAATTGTATGAAAGTGTGCATTGGATGCTAGGAAGGTTAGGTTTGACACAATTTTGTAGTGATATTTTCACTTCTGCACGTTTTAGGTTCATGGCGAACATCGTGAGGTTTGGAATTGGGCTTCTACGCTTTTGAAGCCCATGGGAAACACCATGAGTACATGGGGAACGCCATGGCCCTACATTTTATAGTGATATTTGGGGCATTTAAATATTTTTGGACATACTTAAGGGTTAAAAGAGCATAATTTGGAAAAAAATTAAACAGATAAATTAATATAAAGTGAAAGATAACTCAAGACTTAAATGAATAAATTTTTTAAATTGAATTGATATGAAAGAATGATAAAATTTCAATGGGTTGCCTCCCGTGCAACACTTTGTTTGACGCCGATAGCTCGATAACTGAAAGTTGACATGTAATTGCATAAAACGAACTAAAATGACATGCATATCGAGTCAGAAACATGATACATTTCATGGTTATTAAACTCCCTCATACTCGAATCTTTATTTGTCCTCAAGCAAGCTGCTACACACATGCAAAGCTTTGAAAAATGAAGCATTTCTAATGTAAAGACAAAAAAATAATGGCATTCAATTACTCATACTTGGCTACAAACTCTATTTTGGTTAAGATCGCCTTGATATGTACTAATTTTGCCCAGTAAGGGCATCGTAAGAACACAATTCCACAATTGTGCGGTCAAAAGCCTCCCGCTTACACAAATCACTACAACAAACAAGACCTTAGACAGCGCTTTTTTTAGCCTTAGACAGCGCTTTAAAGCGCTGTCTAAACCTCCGCTGCTAAAGGTTTAGACAGCGCTTTTTTAAATCTTAAAAGCGCTGTCTAAGCCCCCCCCCCCCTTAGACAGCGCTTTGGCCAAAAGCGCTTTATAAGACCCTCTTATTTTAAATTTTTTAGGTATACCTTAGACAGCGCTTTTGAAAAGCGCTGTCTAAGCCCCACCCCCTTAGACAGCGCTTTGGCCAAAAGCGCTTTCTAAGACCCTCCTATTTTGATTTTTTTAGGTATACCTTAGACAGCGCTTTTCAAAAAGCGCTGTCTAAGCCCCCCCTTAGATTAAAATTTATCCTATGTAAGCTTTTCTAAAAAGCGCTTTCTAAAAAATATGTGCATCATTCACAACAGAATAGGAACCTTAGCAGAAGGTAATGCTCCATATAGCTTGTCTGTATTCCATGGAGAAATTTGTTTTTGTACATAGTTAGAGAGTATTATGCGGCTTTAAAAAAATAGAAAATGTAACACATGATAGGAAATAATTGTAGACAGTTGTTGAATAGAAAAATAGATTATTAAATTAGATAAAGTGTATAGAGTCTATCATAGATATGGATATAATTAGCTCAATATTGTGCCAGCTACTGAAAATATTGAACAAAGTTTCATTTATGTCATAATCCCTAAAAACATAAAAGGCACAAATATGTATTCATCAGCATTCACCAAGAATCCATATATTAAAAGTTAGAACCAAAACAAAAGCTCATCTATTTCACTTCTAAAATAATTCCTAGAAAGCTCTCTGACTTGATTACCAAATTCACAATTTTCATATAACAGACTACCTACTAGCTATATGTTGGTGTTTTTCATTTCACACAAAATAAATGGATTCCACACAAAATCAATTTGATTTGTATATTTAGGCTTTAGAGAAATGTTAGCTTAAGGATATAATCAGCAATCTACCAAATCTCTTGAACTCTAGGAAACCCCGATACTCCAAAATAGTCAAAGTATCGGTGTCTAACACATATCTGACACCATAAACCTGTCCGATACAGAAAACTATATATCATGTTTGATTATAGCACACATTTTCAGAACTGTTAAACAAAAACGCACTCAATCATAATAACATATCCTGTGAAATTAGTGGTCTAAACTTTGTGCCTATATACTATTTAAGACTACATGCACAACAAAAACTTTTGTGTTTCTCCCAGCTAATTCATTCATGGAAAATATACTGCTATCATAAAGTAATCCTCACATTATACATCAGTAATAACAATTACAATTTTTTGTCAAGAGAAAGGACTTAGTTCCAAGGAACTCATTTCATATCAATTTATTCAATCTAATGTGACTCACTTACAAGGCAAAACATAACAAATATGAATAAATTAGACAATTTAGAGAGGACTACAAAACGCATCTACTCATATATGAGGAAATAACATAGATTAAACTTACAATATGAATGTATAATGATGGCGAGATAGGAGCACGAGACAAAGATGAACGACAATGAGAGAGTATGGACTGAAAATGAAAACTAGTGTTAAAGAAATGATAAGTGTGAAACATTTGTAGAATGAGGAAGGAACGAAAAGATTAAACTTACAATATGAATGTCTAATGGCAGCAAGACAGGAGCCGGAGAGAAAGATGAACGGAGGTGAGAGAGTATGCGCTGATAATGAAAACTAGTGTTAAAGAAATGATAGGTGTCAAATGCACACGCAAAACAGTTACAAGATTAAAATTGTTAATTTGTAGTAATTAAGTAGCCTAGCTAACTATTCCAATTCAGATGATATGTGACAACAGTTACTAGATAAAAAAACTCATCTACTCCTATAACTTGTTCAACAAGTTCTCTAACCAAGACAAGTCACCACTTCATTTATACACACAAGTTATCTTCCAACATTATATACTAAAATCATATAGCAAAAAAGTTGTATACTCCTTAAAAAACACATACACATATTTTAATTGAATACATACTAACTGCATAATAGACATCCCAAAGTATCTAATATATCAAACTGCACCTAAAAGCAAAATCTCTTTCTATTAATTCTACTTAACTCTTCAAGCTAGATAAGTAAGATAACTGGTAGAATTAAGTTGTTACATTGCACTTGGAGAAATTTAGACAACTCAATCTTTTCAATAAATTATATATTAATAGGTGAAAGTCATGTTGATCTCATTCAAATAAGAAGTTATCTCATTCATTTCATTATAATATTATTTGGGGAATGTATACAAATTATGAATCAATATCTTAAAGTGCCATAGCACGTTAAATGCCAACACAATAAACATACTTAACAAACAAACTTACACCTGGTCTCTTCCAACACCAACCAAAACATGCAATCTATCAATCATTCTTACATCTTTCAAATTAACTTTTTATTTATTGAAAAAGCCAAAAAGCAATTTATTAATTAAGGCACAAGATGTGCAACCAGGACACCACAAACATCACAAAGAAACTAGTACAAGAACCAACAAATATGCTTCTATACCAGATACAACCAAATTAACAAAATAACACACTACCATAAATATAACTCATCTACCACCTCCTATTACAAACTTGAGGAAAATAAGCCAGCATTCAATATTCATTCACCTCTGCCGACGCAGCAAAGATGAGAAAAGATACACTCTAAACGCCTTAGACCAACCAACAATTTTTCAATGAACCAAGTGCCAAGCCAATAATAAAATGTGCCTCAGAGCTAGACTCAAAAACACGGTCCCAAAACCGGAGCGCCAACATAACAACCCTGCAAACCCTCTACAAGTTGTCAACTCATAAACGGTCGAATATCATGCCTCACTGCACTGACAGGTTAGAGCTACACTAATGACAGCAAAATCCAACAGGACCCTAATACAAGTCGGTTATACACCTCCAAAACTAAACTTTCTGCAGAACACACAGACCCAGAAATACAAACCAGAATGACATAATCAATCAAAAGACAACAGCCTGACATCATCGTAACAGCTGAAACCATAGGGGAAGCATTTGACTACAACTTAGCAACATTAACTAAAATACAACATTGCAGACTTGAAGAGATTATTATCCAAATCATTAGTTGAGCTTATTGGTTATTCAAAAGCCTAAGTATTGCTCCCCTGTTATCCCAAGTTCACATAACGTAATAGAAAAAATATATTTCCTTCATGATTTACACAAACAATAAAGTAGTTGTGATTCAGATTTCATGCATCTCTATATGTTAAACAATAAACCCTAAAGTTGAGTCAACAAGCCCAACTGTGACTCCCACAACACCAATTACTAGAAATCTTAAACCCTAAAAAATCAAAAATTCAAAGTAACATAGTTTCAATTTATGATGTGATTCCAACAATCATTAGTGAGAAAAATACAATAAAAAATTAAACCCTAGCAAGAAAGCAGTCAAGAGAGATGAGAAAAGGGTACAACAGAGGAGCCAAGAGTAAGTTACCGGTGCGAGCTTCGATAACCCCCGTTCATGAGTGACCGTCATGTTCTTTGTTAACCTTCGTTCTCGAGTGACCAGTGTGAAAAAGCTTACATAGGATATACAATCGGTAAGGACAAAGCTTACATGAGTGACCGTCATGTTCTCGTTCGCTGTTAGGGTTCGCTGGAGGGGTTTAATCGCAGGAGGGAAAACAAAAAGAACTGAGAACGAAAATAGAAGTCTGAAATTTAATTTTAATTAGACCTTAGACAGCGCTTTTGTGGAAAGCGCTTTCTAAGATAAGCCTTAGACAGCGCTTTCCAAAAGCGCTTTCTAAACCCCCACCTTAGACAGCGCTTTTGGTTTTAATTTTTTTTTAATTGAAAGACTTTAAACAGCGCTTTCTCAAAAGCGCTGACTAAGGTCTATATTTAAAAGCGCTGTCTAAGGGGGGGTCTTAGACAGCGCTTTCTAAAAGCGCTGTCTAAGACCCCCCCTTAGACAGCGCTTTCATTATTTTTTTAGAACATTTTCCGTATTTTATTTTTATTTTAACCTTAGACAGCGCTTTCTTTTAAAAGCGCTGTCTAAGATGCGCTGTTAAAAAACCTTTTTGGCGTAGTGAATCAATCCAGATCATGCAATTATGCTTAAGTCTAACTTACTCATTCTCTTTTTCATCCTTTTTCATTCTAGCGCAATCACATTAAGTCTGTTATCCTTTCACACTCATAGTAGGAAAATCTGTTAGTGACTATAATCTTATTTTTTTCATTATCTTTTTCGCACATTTTGGCTCTAATTATTAACAAATAGAAGGATTATATACTGTTGGGCTAAATGACCGGGTGAAGGTCATCTAACTTAGAAGGAAAATTCTTTTTTATTAATTTTGTTCTTTCAAGCTCATGATCATTCACTTATTTGCATCAACTTCCCTATGTAGTGTGTACTTAGGATGATGTTAACTACTAGATAAACTACTTAAGGACTATTAAAGAATGAGAATTCAAGAATATGAGCATAATAAGTACTCAAAATTGATCTCCATATTCATGAAATTTTAGATGTTAAAACGATATCGATCTTATTTACACTCTACATGTCTTTCCAAGACAACCTTAAAGATCTTCTACCTAAAATGGTGAACAACAATAACTTTGAAAATATAATTTTTAAATTAAAGACAATAGGGAGAGTCTTGTAAAAACTACAATATTTTTGTATTTATTAATTTGTATATATCCACACATTTAGTAAATTAATCAATTCTTTTAGTCTAGAATAATCTATATGTTGAAATGAATGCTTGTACATTATTTCTACATTAACATATATTATTCATAGTTTACAAAATGGTTTCTCTTCGGACAAAATTAATCGTAGGATATTATGCCGTTATTTTATGCAAACTGTTATGGGAAATAATATATTTTTGTTTATCCTAGCCTATTTGTAATATTGTTGTGAGTATGTTGTTTATTAGTATTTGTAAAGTATCTTTCAATGGATATTAAGGATTATGGCAGATCACCTAAACTACCTTTCGAGCATGTTGAAATGATTTATCTTTAAGTATTCTGAATGTTTAGGTGCCCTGAAAATACCAATAACAATTAACATATTTATGTTGTTTAAATATTGACGATATAGTCATATGAGCTAATGAGAAGCCAACAAGTCTAACCACAAAATGCTTTAGTCAAAGTGAAACATGGGAAGTTGAACCAACTAAATTTTCTCCAAACTACCCTCCATCAAATCTCTCTTACCCTATATAAGACCATTGATCATCCCTTTGTTCCTCATCAAATACCAAAGCAACTTCTCTCAATATAGAAAGTTATCAATGGCATCAACCAAATCCTTTGTTACTGCTTTACTTCTTGTTGCAACAATGTCAAGCACGATCCTAGAAGCTCGCCAACTTTTGCAAACAACCTCACAACAACCTAATTTTCCTACCATTCCCTCTTTACCAACAACATTACCACCTTTGCCTTCAATTCCAACATTGCCTAAAGCAAGTCTTCCTCCATTGCCTACTAACATTCCATCTCTTCCTAAACTCACCATACCACCTCTTCCTAGCATTCCTACAAATATTCCAACTCTCAACATTCCACCACCATTGCCAACAATCACTTCACTTCCCAACATTCCCACCTCAATCCCGACCACTTTCCCCTCCATCCCATTTCTCACCCCACCACCTTCTTCAGCCTCTAGCCCTTAAACACTTCTTTATAAGCTACATAATGTAATCAACTAAATATTTGCATTATGGACATTATTGTTTCATTTTTTTTATTGTGCGTGATGAAATAGTAGGAGGTTATAATGATAGTAGTATCTTTGTTGTATAGTATTGTATGGTGTGAAAAAGTCTTTGTATTTTTTTATTTTTTTTATCAGTTTGGCACTATATATGTTTTGTATTTTTGAATTTAATTGATGTTGGATTACACATTTAGAGACAACTATGATGACTTCTTTCTTCTTTTAATTAACGTTCGGATTCTTATCATCTTTTCTTAATTTCATAATAACTGAGAAACGAGTTAGTCACCTTAATTTCATATAGTTGTACACCTCTACTCTATCATTAGTACTAGAATATAAAATAAAATAAAATTAAATTAAAACCTACTTGGAATGAAGGTGGTATACGCTGAAGTCAATATCATGAAAGATAGGTTAGAATTCTTCAGCTTCCGACATGTTGGTCCTCTACTCCTCATCTAAGAACTGTGCTAATTCCTGATATTGGTGATGAGTGAATGCCTCTCTATTGTGCCGAACTGCTCATAGATGGAGGTGGGCTGTGTTGACGTTGTTGTTGAGCTGCCTGCCTGCCTGATAGCTGAGTCATGATCGATATATAAATTGGAAAAGTGCCGAGAAAGAATGACATATTGTGGTTCATCTAGCTCAGTGGTTCATCTAACAATGACATCCATAAGAAATAGAAAACTACTCTACATAATATTTTAAAATAGATAACAATATAGTTTGTAAGAAAATTACACTTAAGAAAAAACAAATTTATACCTCTCAAATAATTTGAGATGGAAAATTTTGGAGATGACGAATTTGTCTCTAAATACCGTCTCCAATTTCCAATATTTAGTTTCGGTCTCACATTGTTATATTCCATCTCAATTTCCGTTTCTGCTTGAAAATGAATAATTTCCATCTTTAAATTTCGTTAGTATTTTAGGTTTTTTTTAGTAGTGTCTATAAAGGGTGAATTTAGAATTGTGTCAGGTTATCACGAGTGAGAAGCATTCACGTTGTGTCGAACACTCACCTAAAAGTCAAAGACTCATCCAAACAAATGAGAAAGACATCATATATTCACCAAAAACCTTAAGGTGGTAGGTGTATGTGTATGTGTCTTCTAACTTATAAAATGTTCAACCTCCACTTTTTTAAGTAATGTGGAAGAATAAACCACAGTCGTGTCAAACAACAACCAAGTAATAACACTATGTGAAAATCGTTATAACACATTATATACCCTCAACCTCCCATAGTCCCCAGTACACCGACACTCCCCCAAAATTAATATTTAACTACATCTCAGAACACTTTAACATAAGAGCACGAGAGAAAAGAAAAAGTCAAATACAAACTTAAAGTGTTTTTTACTGGTGCATCTTGTAATGAAGAAATTGAATCCGATATTAGTCTTTGACTCCCTCTTCCTTCACAAAACTAAGCGATGTGGAACTTTGAAGAACTTGAATCCTATATATAGCCTTGTAATCCCTCTTCCTTCACAAAATTAAGCGATGTGGGGCTTCTTCAACATGTATATTTTCAACCAACCCCAACAATCTCCACCTTGATCGAAAATAATACATTAACTTTTATTGACTTAACCGACAATCATACTCCACCACAAGGTGTATTGCCACTTGAAGCTACTTAACTCCAAGAATTTTCACCTTGTCTTCACCGACAATCCTACTCCTCCACAATGAGTATAGTCACTTGAATCTACATCATTCCAAGAATTTTCATACTGTCTTCAACGAAAATCATAGTTCAAAATTTTTCATACTCCACCATGAAAAATGTATTTTACTTGAAGATAAATCACTCCAAGAATTTTACCTTGTCAAGACCAATAATTATATATTCTATCATGAAAAATATATTTCACTTGAAGCTAAACTACTCCTTGAACTTGACATGTCGACAACCAGGTTTAAAATTTATGGGGGAACTTCCATGTTTCCAGGAAACTCTTCAACCACTAATATAATCTCACACCTTATATAATCTTGATTGTATCAACACATCTCTAACTTGGACTTTTCACATGTCAAAAACAATTCTTCCATTAATTTTCTCTATCCCAAACTACACAACAGAATTTGTGACTGCAACTCAACACCTCTTTCACAACACCGTCATTATTTTTTATGATGTGGAAGATCAAACAAAACTATACTAAGAACTCTTATCTCCAGATCAAACTAAAGTCTCTAATACTAGTTGTTGGGAAACACAAAGCATGGAGAAAAAAGATGAACATAATAACAACACAAGAGATTAACGTGGAAACTCCAAAATAGCAGAAAAAAACCACGGTCGTTGTCAAATGACAACCAGTGAATAATATTATGGAAAAATTGTTACAGTACATAATATATCCTCAACCACCCCACACCATAGATGTATAAGTGTTGTCCCTTCTCTCGCGGGTAGACTTTTGAGAAAAACTTCATTGTGGAACTTGATTGGAATATTTGATTAGACCATTAAGATGATCCCAACCACGTCTACACAACTCTTAAGTGATTTTGGGAGAATGAAACTCCTAAAACCCAAGCCTCTTTCATCATTAAACTTGTATTTTAGGAAATACTTATAATGCTTGTAGTACATCAAACTAATGAACCTGATTGGTTCAAATAATGCACTTTAAGGATGTTTGGCATTGAATGGTGATTCTCGAGACTATATATATATATATATATATATATATATATATATATATATATATATATATATATATATATATATATATATATATATATATATATATATATATATATATATATATATATATATATATATATATATATATATATATATATATATATATATATGCATGGGTGAATGAGAGAAAAAAGGAATGCAATGAACTTATAGAAAATATGAAAATATGCACACAAAAAATCATCGTATAGGTTGACCTGTTGAAGTCATGTGTCGACCTGTTCCAGGCATAGGTCGACCTGTTGAATGTCATATGTCAACCTAATAATGTCATGTGCCTCCTATGTGTCGATCTTGACAGTCATCACATGAAACAAAATATATAGGACTTAATACTACAGTACACGTGTTGACCTATATCATGGATGTGTCGACCTATAGTCTAAAAACATTGATTATAAGTCGACCTGTCTTGGAATGTGTCGAACTGTCCTGCAATATTTTTATAAAACTTGATTTTTCATGCATGTTTAATGCATGAGACCTTTTAAATGATGTTTCCAAATACTTGTATGCTTCATAATGCTGAAATGGACATAAAGAATAAAAGAATACCGTACAATTTACATAAATGCTAAAGAATCCTAGTTTCGACATCCTACAAAATACTCCTTACATAAATTAACGGAAGATGCACTCAGATACTCCCTATTTTTTATGATGGCAAAACTTGAGACAATGCGTAAGTAATAAATACCTTCTCCCTTTGAATATATGCATTCTCAAACTTCATCTTGCTTCTTCACCCCCTTTGACAATATAAAAAAGAAACGAAGAAAATGTTAAAGCACACACCAACAAATATAAAACACACAGAGGCGAAATGCAAAGATAAGAGAAACAATACGATAGAACTCACAGAGAATTATTTTCATATTGAATAAGAATGCCTAAACATAAATAAAAGAAAATAAGGCAAGAATAGAATATAATCGCTACATCAAGTGCTTAAAAATAAACAAAACACAAGCATGAATAATCAAGAATACAAAGTGAACACAAAATACTTGACATGTTACAAAAGCGACACGATTACGTGACATATGCCTTTGGTGCTCCCAAAATGCTGCACACACATGTGCTCAAGCAAGGCGATAAACAAAGTACCACCACATAGACCAAAATCATGGATGAAAACATAACACTGACACACAATCAAGAATCTTGCCACCGATGTAACATGTTTAATCACAATTCATGAGAGAAATAAATAACAAACCGACACACCAATCACTTTATTTCACAGAAAATGAAGATAGTCTAAAGTCACTATAAGTGTATAAATTGACATACATTGATTGGTCATTTTTGTAAGTGAACATACATGAACTATCTAATACATCAATAACAAAATTATATAGATCACAAACAACATGGAAAACGAAACACTTACATATAAAAGTAGAAAATAAAACGATAATACCTTGCTTGTGAAATGATGAGGAAGGCATTCTTATGAAGTATGCCTTTTAAGGAGGGTTAAATGGACAACGTATATTCAAATTACATTAACATAAAATTTAGGCAAGTTTGAGATGTCAAGAATCCCTAATTCCTGTTGAATGCTAAAGAAGGGATCAGTCGCAAGTGGTTTCATAAAAATATCAACAAGTTGATTTTTACTATCAACATGCTCAAAAACGACGTCACCTTTCTCAACATGATCGCATAGGAAATAATGAAGAATATCAATATGCTTAGTACGAGAATGTAGCATTGGGTTCTTAGTTAGGTTAATGGCACTAGTGTTTTCGCACATAATTGGAATATGACTTAGTTTTATATCAAAATTAAGTGATATTTGTTTAAGCCACATAATTTGAGCATAACAACTACCGGCCGCTACGTATTCCGCCACAGCAGTTGACAATGCAATCGAAACTTGTTTCTTGCTATGCCAAATAACTAAGGAATTTTAAAATATGTGACAAGTTCGACTAGTACTTTTCCTATCCAATTTGCAATCGGAAAAAATCGGAATCGGTGTAACCAACTAAGCTACAATCACTTCCTTTGGAATACCAGAGCCCATAATTCAAAGTACCATGAAGATACCTAAAAATACGTTTGACGACTTTGAGATGAAATTCCTTAGGAGCCGACTGATATCGGGAACACATACAGACACTAAACATGATATATAGCCTAGAATCAATGAGATATAGAAGCGAACAGATCATACCTCTATATTTCTTTACTTCCACATCCTTACCATTTTCGTTTCTTTCCAAGTTACTATTTTGTAGCCATCAGAGTGTCAATTAACTTTGCATCAACCATACTAAATCTCTTTAGAAAGTCCTTGCAATACTTGGTTTTACAAACAAACGTGCCTTTAGTAAGTTGTTTGATTTGAAGCCATAGGAAGTAATTTAACTCTCAGATGAGGCTCATTTCAAACTATCCCTACATAAGGTTAGAAAAATATTTGACAAGTTTCATATTAGTAGATCCAAAAATAATGTCAGCAACATATACTTGAACAAGAAAAGTATCATTTCTATGGCGCTTAATAAAAAGAGTAATATCAACCTTTCCCCTTAAGTATCCTTGATTAATAAAAATACTTGCTTAGTGGCTCATACCAAGCCTGAGGTGCTTCTTTGAGACTATTCAAAGCGCGTTTTAATTTGAAAACATGATTGGGATACTCGGGATTTTAAAATCCGAGAGGTTGAGCAACATATAACTCCTCATTAATGTAACCATTTAGAAATGCAATTTTCACATCCACTTTAAATAATTTGAAATTATTAGAGCAAGCAAAGGCAAGAGGAAGGCGTATGGACTAAAGTTAGGCGACCGGAGCATAAGTCTCCCCATAGTCAATACCATTTTTGTTGTACCCTAAAAACCCATCTTGTGCCTATTACTTGATGATGTTTTGAACGTGGGACAAGGTCCCAAACACCGTTCCTTTTGTATTGATTTAGCTCACCGTGCATCTCCATGAGTAAACGCTCATCAAGTAATGAATCTTTAGCATTTTTAGGTTGAACCTGTGACACAAAAGCGAAGTGATAACAAAAGTTACTTATCTTAGAGCGTGTTGTCATGCCTCTTGTGATATCTCAAAGAATATTATCAATAGGGTGATATTTGGATGTTCTCCAAGTCAAAGTAAGGTTTTCCATTGCAGCCAGACTTTCCTCATTTTCCTCTTCTTGATTATAATCTTCTACTTTCTCATTTTCATTCGTTTGAGGTTGATCAATCCATTTATCGGCTTCCTTGAGATTGTCATGTAAAGACACCCCTATATTATGAAAAGACATACCTTTCCCAACACTTTTCGGAAAAAACTCATCAAAAGATATATGAACGGACTCCTCAACAATAAATAGCCTCTTGTTATAGACCCTATATGCCTTACTAGGTTATCAGTATCCGGGGAAAATACCCTCATCGGCTTTAGCATCTAATTTACCTAGATTGTCATTTCCATTATTCAAAATAAAGCATTTACATCCAAAGACATGAAGTTGTGAGAGACATTAGGGTTTCTACCTCTAAGTAATTCATAAGGGGGTTTTGTTTAGAATGGGACACATCAAAATCCTATTCAAGACACAAGACATCGTGCTAATTGCATCGGCCCAAAAGTACTTTGTTAAATTACCTTCATTAAGAATCGTTCTCGCTAACTCCTCTAAAACTCAGTTTTTATGCTCCACAACCCCATTTTATTGTTGAGTTCTAGAAGCTGAGAAGCTATTCTCAATACCATATTTTTCACAATACTTTTCAAAGAGTAGATTTTCAAACTCTCCCCCATGATCACTTCGGATGGAAATGATTTTTAAGTTCATTTTATTTTGGAACAATCTAGCAAATTGTTTGAAATCCGAGTAGGTTTGATTCTTACTAGACAAAAACATAACCCAACAAAATCTAAAATAGTCATCAACTATAACAAATACATAATATTTACCTAAGCTTTTGGTTCTAGAAGGACCAAAAAGGGCCATATGAAGAATTTCAAGAGGTCTAGATGTTAAAACTATATTTTTCGATTTAAAATAGACCTTTGTTAGCTTCCTCATTTGACATGCTTAACATAGGTGATCTTTTGTGAACTTCATTTTAGGAAGACCAATTACTAGATCCTTTGAGTTTTTCTTATTTAGTAAATCAAAGTTAATATAAGCTAAGCGCACATGCCACAACCAAGAGTTTTCACTCATGGTAGCAAGGAATTTAGTACCAACTAAGAATACATCATTTAAATTTAGCATATAAGTATTATTGACTCTCAATACCTTAAATGAACAATCCTTCTTCTCATTATGCTCAAATAAACAACAAGTATTAAATAAAGTGACTTTAAAACCTTTGTCACAAAGTTGGCTAATGCTAAAAAGATTGTGTTTAAGACCGTCAACAAGCATTACATCGGAGATAGTAGTATATGAAGGATTACCTACACTACCTTTTCAAAGAATAACTCCTTAATTGTTATATCCATAAGTGAAGAACCCCTTTTTCTTTGGCATAAAGTCAATGAAAAGCGGTATGTCACCCGTCATATGCCTTGAACATCCGCTATCAAGATACCACGTCTTTTTCGTAGATTCAAGACATTCAACCTATAGATTTAAACAACGAAATTAGGTACCCAATTTTCATTGGATCCTTGGAAGTGAGTGAAATCAAGGTTTCATTTAGGCAACCATTGAGAGGCTCCTTTAGGAACTAATATCTTCCTAAATTTATATTTTTCAATCGTACGACCCTTTTTGCAACAACAATGACAAGTTAGATTACGATGAGATATGATTTTACCATTCAAATCCTTTTTGTGATTTTTATGTTTTTTGTATGAATGATTCAAAAACCTTTCATACTTAAAAGGATCAATAGCAAATTCACTCTTAGGTGGTAAGCTATTGTCTAATTTTACTCGAAGAGCATTTATTTCTTCTTGCCAATAATGACAAGATTCACAACCTATTCTAGAATACTTTACATCATAAATCTCGTCTCTTTAAACATCTAGCATGAATAGCTTAATTGCTTCCAACTTTCTTTCTGACTCTAAGGCCTTAGCCTCCAATTGCAAAAATATATTTTCATGTGAAGCTAATTTCTTAAAAGCATTTAATGCTTCTCTATGAAGATTATCAGAAGCATCTTGTAATTTTGAATAAGATAAATCACTAGTAAGCTCAAGTTTAGAAGGACTTACTTGTTTCTTCTTTCTTCCACTAGCCCTAATACAAATTCGGGACGATTCTACACTTAAAGTGAAGCTTTCATCGCTCGAGGAATCACTTGCACTCTCACAAGCTACATAAGCTCTTCTAGATTTACTAGACTTCTTATGATGCCCTATTTCTTTGTCTTTCTTAATAATGGTACATTATGGTTTATAGTGATCAATTTCACCAAAATTATAACAAGAGCTTATAAATTTATCTTTTCTATTTTCAGCATCTTGTGAAGACTTGGACTCCCTTCTAAATTTGGATAAGTTTCCTTCGGAGTGCTTGACTTTATTCTTCCGAATATATCTTCGGTATCTCTTGACAAATATCCCAACATCATCATCACCAGAGTTCTTGTCATCCCTTTCTTCACACTCACTAGGCTCATTCTTTGAGGACTTGAAACTAGAAGGCTTTAGAGCAATGGACTTATTCACCTCTTCCTTGCCTTTACCTTTCTCTTTCTTCATCTTCTTTTCATACTTTTTTTCAATATTCTACAAGCAACTGAATTCTTGATCATGTTCTTATAATTTTCCGAACAAGGTAGTGAGATCAAGTGCTTTAAGATCATTCACCTCTTTAATCGCGGTGACCTTGGGTTTCCATTCCCTATTAAGACATCTTAAAACCTTGTTAGTAGCAATAACATTGAAGATAGTTTTACCTAGAGCATTTAATCTATAAATAACATGTGTGAATCTCTTTTACATGTCAGAATGGTTTTACCATGCTTCATACGAAAGAGTTCAAACTCTTGGTTTAATGTGTTAATTCTAGATTTGACCTCATTAGTTCCCTCATGAGAAACTTCTAATGCGTTCCACATAGCTTTGGCAGTTTCACAATGAGAAACACGATAATATTTATCAACAGCTAATGCAGATATTAGAATATTTTTGCTTTCTAATCATGAGACCATAACTTCCTATCATTATCATTCCATTGAATTTCCAGTTTTAGTATGGTGACACCTTCACCATTGGTTATAGTAATTTCATTTGGACGAGTGATGATTGCATTCTATACAACCTTGCCAACATAGTTGACATGTATACACATACAAGCTTTCTAATGGCCATAATTTCCTCCAGTGAAAATAGGTTCTCTATTATCCGCCCCTTTAGGTTCGGTAGCCATTATCTAATAAGAAAATCTTAAGACCGGAAACAACTGGAGCTCGTAATACCACTTGTTATAACAAATCTTACTTTGCAAATGTATGTATACAAGAGATAAGAGATCAAATCCCACAAACCCTAAGTTTGTGCTTGACTCTAACACAACCAAAATCCCTGATCAAAGATTGATCAAGACACCAATAATGTTGCTTCAATTCACCTGTTGTTGCTACTTCCTTACACGACCTCCTTGACTCATAGCTTTCACTAGACTAGATTAATCCCAAGATTTGTCAACACGATCCACCATTTTACGCTACTCCCTTGCATGACACACCTAGTCCAAAAGCTTTCACTCGATCGGTCTGAATTGCACAATCTTGTCCAAAACCTTCAAACCCTAAAGATCTTGAAGGAAAACCTCACCTCGGTTTTCTGATTTGAATCCCTCAAATATCTCAACCCGATATTCTCGGTACAACAAACCTAATTGAACGTTATCATTCCTAATCTAGATGACACCCAATAAAAAAATGATTATGTGTAGTTTGGTTGTGTGTATGCGTAAATTGAATTAAAGATAATGAGATGCTTTGAAATCCTGGATTCATGTAGGTTTTACTCATTCTAGAAACTTTGTTAGAGAATGATGCAGGTATGAATTATATATATGTATGGGTGAATGAGAGCAAAAAGGAATGCAATGAGAAAAAAGGAATGCAATGAACTTTGAGAAAATATGAAAGTATGCAAAAAAGAATCATCGTATAGGTCAATCTGTTGAAGTCGTGTGTCGACCTATACGGGGCATATGTCGACCTGTTGAAGGTCATGTGTCGACCTATAAATGTCATGTAACTCCTATGTGTTGACATATGGAGTCAACACGTGAAATAAAAGTTATAGTCTTTAACACTGTGGTATACGTACCGACCTATGGCACAAATGTCTCGACCTATAGTTCATAAAGTTTCACTATAGGTCGACCTTTCTTAGAATGTGTCGACCTTTCCGGCAATATTTTTATGAAACTTGATTTTTCATGCATGTTTAATGCATGAGACCTTTTCAAAGATGTTTCCAAAGACTTGTATGCTTCCTAATTCTGAATTCACATAGAGAATAGGAGAATATCGTTCAATGTACATAAATGCTAAAGAATACTTGTTTCGACATCATACAAAACACTCATAACAAAATTTAACAGAAGATGCACTCACATAAGGGAAAGTAGAAAACATGTGTTCACTATGGGAATATTATATGAAAGACTCATATAATATTTCCACAACGAACATATGTTCGCAACTCTCTTATATCCCTGTTTACACAACCAGATGCATCAGTAATAAGTTAAGAACCATAACCACTTGCTAGTTGCACATAAAAACACCATTTATTAACAAACAACACAAAATAACATTTATCAACAACATACATACCTTTAATTGAAAAATTAAGACAAACCGTCATGTGAACCACACCTATAGTATGTAAAGTTGTAAAATGAAAAAAGGATGAAACTGAGGAGAAAGCTGCAAACTTGTGTTAAATTTGAATGAATGCCATTTTAGGTCTATCACACAAGTTTGCATCTTTCACTTCAGTTTCATCAGCTCTTGTATTGTTTCTTCATATCAACACAAATCAATTGTAATCCTATAAACACCATGAAAAAAACAGCATGTTAACATAAACTAGTAGTACATTGTAATCCAACAAAAATTATCAACATACATAACAATAACATCAACATAACAACAACATACACAAATAAGAGAGAAGATGGAAAAAGATTTGTCAACAACAACAAAAAACAAAATATGTGAAACCGAAGTAAATAATATGAAAATCATGTCAACTAACATTTATCTACATTTATCAACAACAATAACAACATACAACTACCAAAAAACCATAAATTCTCAAACAAGAGAAAATCATGTGAAACATAACAACATACGCGAAAATGATAAGGAAGAAGAAGTATACCTTTATGTATGACGAATAAGATTGAGGATATACTGTAGAATATGAAAGATAATGATGAAGAATAAGAGAAAAAATGCATGATAGGATTTTGCTGTGAGAGATACGACAATACTGTCAAGAAGCGAGTGTTAATTCTTTTATATATTTGTAAATATTTCACAACGGTTGTATTCAAAAACCGTGATGAAATATAATGTATTTCACAACGGCTGACATTACCAACTGTAGTGATAAATATTTTAAGGACAACACTCACTGTAACGAAAAATAGAAAACTCTTTGAGCTGAGAGTCAAACACTGTCACTCCATGAATACATAATCACGATTAATTGTTTTGATCATGCAATGTCTTTTCATAAATATAAAAAACAAAACACGTCATAAAATTAGGTATTACCAAAATTAATTGTCAGACTGTTGAAATTTTGTGTTACCAAAGGTATATTTTGGAGTAATAACTTGATATGTTGTGTTCAAGTTCATCATCCCATATGAACAATTTGCAAATTGACGATGGCTACGAATGTTGGACAATGAACTAAATCAGATAAATAATAAAAAAATCAACAATGGACATTACCCCTGAATTTGTACATTTCCAATATCTCCTTTTATAATTTTCATTAGGATTTGAAATGTATATCCTTATTGATTTATTATTGTCGCATACTGAAATTTGAAACGAAGTAAAGTTTCCAACTGAGAAGGTAGTCATGCTTCATTCATTGTACAGATATGGATGTAAACTTGTAACAAGACAAATTTCAACAAAGGAAGAAGAAGTTCAATTTAAAGTCATTTCCATTTTGGATTTAGTTATCCTTTTTAAAACCATTATAATGTATTTTGTTAGAAAAAAAAATTAAAAAATTAATTTCACATCATCAATGTTAACTATATCACTTTCTCTAACATTTATTTTAATAAAAATTTAACGTTAGAGACTACTAAAAAAATCAATAATTAGAAAACAAAATGAAAGATTTAAGGATTAAAATAAAAAATACACTAACACGGATTAATATGTTATTTAAATTTATTAATTTTTTTCTAGACCTTTACTAAATTAATCAATTATTTTAGTTTAGAATAATCTATACGTAGAAGTTAATCCTTGTACATTATTTATACATTAACGTATATTTAGATTTTACAAAATGGTTTCTCTTCAGACAAAATTAACCGTAGGACATTATGCCATTATGCCGTTGTTTTATGCATACAATTGAGGGAAAAAATATATTTTGTTTATCTTAGCCTATTTGTAATATTTTGTTGTGAGTGTGTTATTTATTATTTGTAAAGTATCTTAATGTGGATTTAGCCTATTTATTTTAGTATGTTGTTTTTTAATATGTCAGAAAAATATAAGTATTCTTCTGAGACAGATTTCATATATATATGAGTTTGTTATACAATCATGACTATTTTATAAATAAATATGGCAATATTTTAATAATAATAATAATATTCTAATAATAACATTAATATATTCTAATACATCCCCGTAGTCGAAATGGGAGGCTGACGAATGTCGAGACTATCACAAAAATTATCAAAGAGTTATAACGAAAGCCCTTTGGTGAAGATGTCAGCAATATGGTAACATGAAGGGGCATGTAAGAGTGATACTTGGTCGGGAACAACATTTTCATGCAAAAATTGCATATCAATCTCGATGTGTTTGGTGCACTGATGTTGAACCGGGTTGTCGGATAAATAGACATCACTCACATTATCACAAACAAGATTCAGATATTACATTAGCGACTCCGCGATACCCAACTTCTGCACTGGACCAAGAAAGGGTGTGATGGCGTTTGGCAGACAATGAGATTAAATTGTCACCTTGATATACACAATAACCAGAGGTGGATCATCCGGTGTCTGGGCAAGCAACCCAATTTTCATCAATGTAAGAAATCAATTTGCTGACAGATGAAGGGTATAAGTGAAGGCTGAAATCAATAATGCATTGAATATACCAAATTATACGCTTCAATGCTGACATATGTTCAGATTTAGAGCCATGCATGAATAAGCATACCTATTGTACTGCATAAGAGGTATCAGATCTTGTGGCCCTTAAATATTACAATGCTTCTGCAAGACTCTAATATTCAGATGGGTAAGACCCCAATTTTGTCCCTAAGATCCCTCATGGCATCATATCATTGCATTGCATAGCCTCAAGGATCATTTGAGCATCTTGCCTTCCTTTCCCTTTGGGTGGGATCTCCTATGAGTGGTTTGAGATCACCAGGAATGCTTGCATTGTATATCATTGCTTTTCTTGTTTTAATCACTAACCAAAAGCACAAAAATATGTCATTAACATTTTGTTTTGCAGTCTAAGCAAGCACAGGTCAAGCAATTCAAGAGCATTCCTTTGTACAAGAGCTGGTGGTATTTTCTTGGTGTGAGGACCACATGATCATCATATTGAGCTTATATGAGCTAGGGTTCATTTTGAAGCAAGTTCCCAAGTGGTAAAGGCTCAAGTTCATCAAAGCATTGTCAAGGTCATCTGAGGACCATGAAGGTCAACTGTGCAGTCCACTGAGGGCTTTGAGGTGGGGGAAATGATTTGAGACATCCCATTCATGTTCAAACAAGGCCTATTCATCATGTCAAACATCTATCTTGAAGATTTTGAAGTCATTGCAAAAGTTTCCCAAAATGGAGAGTGACCTGTAATTTCAAGTTTCCAAAAATGGCAAGTTTTTGGTCCACATTCAACTTGACTTTCCAACATCAAAGAAGCTTCAAATGAATTTTAGTGAACATGAAAGTTGAAGACCTTTCTCTCCTCTTTTCAAAAAGTCTTATATCATGTCCATATGATAATTGGTTGAGAAGTTATGGCCAAATAATCACAAAGTATGCATGGAAGTTCAAAATGCCATAACTTTTGATCCAAAACTCCAAATTGGTCCACTCTTTTTGCAAAATGCTCCTTGTGACCAAGAGATTCCAAATCAACCATTGCCTTGCATGAAAGAAGATCACGTGACCATTTGTTCATACATGTACATTTTGGAGGGAAATTCAAGAGTTCAAATTTGGTTCAAGCTACAATCAAATTAACACTTCCATGATGTTTATTGAATGATTTTAAGTGGAATTGAACCTTGCATGGGCACTGTTCACGTATGGGAAGGCCATGCTAAGCACACTTGCAATTTTGCAATTCACCTTATTTCTCACTAATCATGTATTAATCAATGCTTAATTATAATTTCAGTGTCATTAACAGGTGGCATATAAGCTAAAGCATAACTATTTTTCAAGGGGAAGCATTTTGAGATCTCAAATTTTCATTTCCCTCCAATTTTTCTCTCCTTTCAAATTTCATTTTTCATCACACAACTCTTCAAGATTTTTGTAGATTCTTCATCCTCATGGAATTCTGAGCAAGGATCAACCATTATTTGTTGGAATTGAGCAAGGTTCGAGCAGATTCATAAGCATGAACATGAAGATGGAATTTGAAAATTGAGCTGGATTTGAGTGCTTTCAACCATCCTTTCTTGCACAAAGCTTCATTAGAGGATTATTGAAGAAGTTCTGGAGCTTGTGGAAGCTTGAAGACACGAATTCAACACACTGCATCTCAAGTAAGTGAAATTTCGACCGTCTCATTTCTCCAATTTCTTGCCATGAATGTATAGATCTCACATCACTGAGCATGCTGATATAATTTGTTTTGAAAATGGATGAGTATTGAGCCTGATATATGAACTGAAAGTTTTGATGTCAAATATGTTTCCGTTCGATTCATGATGAATTAGGACTAATGGATGTGATATTCATGATCTACATTGAGAGACCTTTCGGACCATGTGCAATTTGCAAGTTTCTGGAAATTTTTGATGAGCCTCCACCGGAATGCAACTGGAGAAGACGACCGGAAACACTGTTCCGGCCGTCTGGTTCAATCCCTAGGGTTTTGACTTGAGCGCTTCTTGGACCGTCCATACATGAGTTCGAAACCGGGCGCATGCATTTTCTTAAATTCCAATTTGAATTCCTCATTACCCGTGCGTACCTGTGTTTGATTCCTTCGCCATGCATTTTTTAAATTCCCGTTTGATTTCTCACTTACCTGGCCTTGCAAGAGTTCGATTCCTCGCTGTTGCATTTCCTGAATTAATTTTTAATATTCTCATTGTCCATGCATGCGTGGGTTCGATACCAGGCTTGTGCAATTTCCTGAATTTCGCTTGTGAATTCTTATTTACCTTCCATGCGTGGGTTCGAGCCATGGTTGTATGCATTTGCTGATTTCATTTGAAACTTCATTTTCCCTCCTATTTTCCATATTATTTAATTATATTTCATTTTATTTTTTTCAACTTCAAAAATCCATAAAAAATAGTAGGAATGTCCAATTGATCTCAATCTTTTTTCATATTCTTGTTTTGATCTCTAGATTTTTTTAGCATTTATTTCATGAATTGTGTGATGCTGGATTTTTAATTGTGTTTTCTTGATTGAACCATGATGCCAAATTGATATGTCATGATTCATTGCTTTGTGAAATGCTCATTCTTGATCCAATTGCTTTGAAATTTTGCATGCTTGATCTTAACATGTGACATCATTTTTGAGAATTGGTTTGGCATTTTTATCATTTGATATCACTGTTTTGGACACATGAACATGTAGTGTGACAATTTGTGTCACATTTTGTGCTTTGCATTTGTGCCTTTTCATTCATATACCATTTGAGCTCTTCTGGATATAATTTTTTGCATGATGTATGTTCATAACATGTTGATTTCACATAAAAAAATTCATGATCATTGGATGTGTTTCTGTTTTGATTTGGATTTTCTAATTTGGATGTCCAACTTTGTGCACATTGTTTGCCTTTGTTTTACATTGATCACTTGATGCCTCTAAATTGTGAATTGATCTTGGTCCTTCTGAGGACATTTTCTTGATTGTTTAAATGTGCATCATGTGAAAGATTGACTTCTGTTTTGGTCATTTGATTTGGTTTTGAACCTAGTCTTTGTACTAGTGTTTTGTACATACTAATTGTGCTTTGTGTTTCAGGTTTGGACATTTAGCATTGATGTTTGGTTTGCTCTCACTTTGTGAGATGCAAATGCTTTTGAGTACTAACTCTTGCTATTTTGTAGGTTCTAATTGATGCTCATGAGTTCACTTGATTGCTTGAGCACTGTTCATTGAGTTGTAAATATTGAATAGTTCCATTGTTGTCTGTTGGTTTTCTGAATACAATATTAACTGTTTGGCTTTTGTACAGGTACATTAGTTGCTATCTAGCTTTTGCTTAAGCTTTGGAGTGTGGTTGATACACCACTTAGGTAGCTACTCTCTTACTCCATGTAGTCTGGAAGTCCTGTCACCTTTTTGTCAGGCATTTGGCTGAAGTCCTCCTTATGAGGCTCTGTTTGTGATTGTTTACATTTGTGCCAAAGACCTCTAAATGAGGCATGTTACTTGTTAAGTCCTCCTAAGTGAAGAGGCAATTGACAGATAGAAGGGATTAGCAATCAATCCCCTGTTATTCAGTGAGTCTTTCATTATGCTCGCACTACATGCTGATGCTTTTGAATAAACACCCAAGATCTTGTTAGAGTCTGTCAAGTGGAATAGGATCCCATATTCTGGATCCCCACACTTTCATTATCATTGAGCTCACCCAGGTCAGGGTTAAGAGCATGAGGTCTCATCCTCATTTCCTATTTTCATCAGCTTCACCCTAACTCTCAATGTTAGTGGTTAAGAGCTCACAGATTACCATCACAGTTGGCTTGTTTGTCGAGGTTGATATGACCCCTCTTGACTAAAGCCCACATATTTGATTGAGCCTCTTGTTTGTATATAGAGTGTGATGCATTGTTTGCTTGATTGCTTTGCATGTGTTTGCTTTTGCTCATTTATTTGTTTTGAGGAGTTAGATATAAGTCCATTTATTGGCATTCTGTTTCCTGTTTGTTTTGAGGAGTTGGATGTAACCCCATATATTGGCATTCTGTTTCCAGTTTGGTTAAGAGTTGGATGTAAGTCCATCGATTGGCATTCTATTTCCTCTTTCTGTGGTTCTCTTATGAGACTTGCTTTTGCTTATACCTTGTGTTGCCTTATTCCAAAGGAACTTACTTGGATCATCTCTATGATCTCGAGAAAGGAACTCCTATTTGTGGTTTTAATTCCTTAACCCTCACCTCTTGCATGCTTAACCTTGATCCATGATTTCATCCTTAACCCAAACCAAAAACTTTTGTGCAAACATTTTCACTTGTTTTCAACATTTGAAACCTAGGCCTTATGCCTTTGATTTTCAAACCTTCTTTTCATAACACTCATATTGAATTGAATCTTTAAGTCAACTTTGACCATTTTGTACATACTTCTAATTGGTTAATGCAACCCACTCAAATGTGTTTCTTTATGGCTCCATGTCCACGTCTTAATCAAATTTTTCATAACCTTTAGCTATTAGGTTTGAGTTATCTTTGTGGTAGATATAATACTCACCTATGTCCTTAGTGATTGAATTGTAAGACTTCCATGCTTATTATAGGGCATAATCCCTCACTAGCATGTCGAAGCTATTCTCACATGGTGGACTTGTGGTTTTTCAGGTTGAGTTTTCTCCCTTTGATAACAAAAGACCTTAAGGCTTTTGGACCAATCAATCCACTCATCTGTTTTGAAATCTTTTACCCGAACTACGGGGTTTTGATCCTTATCTTTCATGAGAGGGTACGTAGGCAATGGGTTCATCCATCCAAACACAAAATGTAAATAAACTTGTATATTCTTTTCTCATCTCTTCAATCATGTTTGCACAAAATAATTTCATAAACAATAACTTTTTGGAACAAGCGTGAAAAGGGCTCCCTAGGAGTACCTAGGATGTTGTGGGTGCCTAACACCTTCCCATGACATAACCAACCCCCTTACCCAGATCTCTGACCCTCTTTTACTAGTTTTGTTTGTAAAACTTTATAGGTTTTTGTTCGCTTTCTAACCATTCCTTTGGATAAATAGAAGTGCGGTGGAGACTCGACTTTGTATGATTTACCTTGGATTTAGTTAATATTTTCAATGGTGACGAATACACCGCTACAGAAAAGTGGCGACTCTGCTGGGGAAAAACTTTCCTTGGTGGGTTTTGCCAACTTTTCACACTTGTTGTACTATATTGTTATGATATATTTTTGTGCAATTTGGGATTACTGAATTTTTTGTAATGTTTGAATTGTTTGATATATCAATTGCTTGCTTGCTTGGTGATCTCTGTGAGATGAGTTCTATACCCGAACTCGAGTGCACCTTAGGATAGGAGAATGGCGTAGTCTCGTCGACTTGTGTGGAGTTATTCCTTAGCAAGTTGACTTGCGAGTCCATTCACTTGGTGGAGGTCATGTTGGGATAATAATGTCACACAAGTAAGTTGTGGTCAGACATTACTCTTTCCAATATGTGCCTTAGAAGCCAAGGACCGTAGTTTACCAAGCCCATCTTGGCCTATTTTAGGACGTAGTGCGGAGGTCGTTAAAATGTAAGATTTGACACGATTGTTACACGATACTACACTCATAAGAGTCTCTCTTGAGAATATTTTTGGAATACGGGTATTCGTTTCTCCGATAATATCCGAAAGATGGGATGATGACTATGGGAACCTCTGGTAGAACATGCTTGGCAGGTTTAAACCCTAGTACACTCCCTTTGGGTGGTTCTTAACCGAGACTCCATGCTCGTGACTCACAACAAACCCGTGATTCATGGTTGATCCGTTCATGCATCCTTAATATCAATGGAACTTGGGTGTTGATAAGGTGAAAACCATAATCCACCAAAACGGATGATTGATATTAAGGAGGGTTGAGCCGTTCATATATCGTTAATATCAATGGAACTTGGGTGTCGATACGGTGTAAACCATAATCCACCAAAATGGATGATTGATATTAAGGATAATATGAGCCATCCCATGACCTTTGTCTGGTGTGCTTTGCTTGATCCTTGAGTGTGATTGTTGCATTCGTGCATTCATGCGTTCATCTGCATCCATATCATCAGATAAAAAGAAAATTTTCAAGGAACTTAAGGGGTTTATTTGCAAAATTTTCAGACAAATGGAAAGACAAAGAAGGAATACCAAGAAGTACAGCTTCAGACAGCCCGATCTAAAAGAGTTAAGGAATCTGACATCCTATGTACTAGATCCCTCGGGTTTCAAAGCTCGTTTTGGGAAACTTCTGCCTCTTCTGACTACTCAGGTGGATGAAGGGTTGATGAGTACGTTGGCGCAGTTTTATGATCCTCTGTATCATTGCTTCTCTTTTCCAGACTTTCAGCTATTGCCTACCCTTGAGGAGTATGCTTATTTGGTGGGTATATCTATTTTGGATCAGTTGCCGTTTAGTGGCTTGGAGAGTATTCCTACTTCTCAAGAGATAGTTGACTTGTTGCACATAAATGAATCTCTGATTCGTGCTCATATGACTACCAAAGATGGAATTCAAGGTCTCCCTTCTGAGTTCCTCATTGCTCAAGCTACTGTTTATGGGAAGGCCATGAGTGAGGATGCCTTTGAAGCCATATTTGTACTTCTCATCTATGGATTGGTATTTTTCCCCAACATCGACAAGTTTGTGGATGTGAACGCTATTAGGATCTTCTCTGCTCTTAATCCCGTTCCGACTCTGTTGGGTGATACCTATTTCTCTTTGCATCTGAGGAATGCAAAGGGTGGTGGCGCTATTGTGTGTTCTTTGCCTCTGTTGTATAAGTGGTTTATTTCTCACTTACCTCAGACGCTCGCCTTCAAGGAGAACAAGGGATGTCTACGGTGGTCCACGAGGCTCATGTCTCTCACTAATGACGATATCTCTTGGTATAACCGTGTATATGATGGTGTGCAGATTATCGACTCTTGTGGTGAATTCTCCAATGTGCCTCTTCTTGGTACATGTGGTGGGATTAGCTACAACCCTGTTTTAGCACGTCGTCAGCTTGGGTTCCCCCTAAGGGATAAACCTAATAACGTTCTGTTAGAGGGTATGTTCTTTCAGGAGGGTAAAGATCCCCAAGGCTTGAAAGGCAGAATGGTTCGCGCTTGGCGCAAGGTGCATAAGAAAGGCAGGAATGAGTTGGGTCCTAAGAATTGCATTGCTTTGGAGCCATACACTGCTTGGGTAAGGAAGAGAGCATTTGAGTATCTCATGCCTTACGACTATCCGAGACCTACACCTTTGGTTGTGGTTGGGCCTTCAACCCTCCCTAACCAAGGAGTAGAGGAGTTGAGAGACGAAGACCTTCCACGTGCCTGGATCCGTGAAAGGGAAGAGTTGCTTCAACAGATTAAGGAGAAGGATGCTCTGATCGAGTTCCTCGAGCATCAGGTCATCGATGATCCTGATGATGCATGGACTTCTCTACTTCCTCAGTCTTCCAAATTCTGGAAAAGGAGGTATGACAGACTCGCCAAAGAGAAGGCGGATATGGAGGCAGCTTACGAGAGAGAGGTGAAGAGGCTTCGTGCAGCTTATCTTCCTGTGTCCCGAGCTTCTAGGGATCCATAGGATGATTATTTTCCCTTTCTCTTGTAATAATTGACAATGTTGTACTTCTTTTCTCAAATATATTTGATGAGATATTTCCATATGCGAACAAATGCTTAATATTTTCAAAATTTGCAAATAATACCCTAAAGTTCCTTTGAAATAAAAAACAAATCATATGCACAAGCATTGCATGCATCATTTGCATAAGCAGGTGTTATTCTCAGCCTCTGGTCTTGTGGTCTAACTTTGTTGCTCTTCATTTATTTTGAAGACAAGCTGACTCACCGGTACTACACCAAAGCCAACTCTTCCAGACTAATGGATCACCTAGAGCAAGAGAACTGTGAACTCAAGGAGGAAGTCGCCAGACTGAGTGCTTTTGATGGAATCATTCCTGGTTAGCCACTTGTCTTCCTTCTCATACATAGATGCTGAGGATGAAGTTGGAATTCCTTTCCAAGCTTTATCTATAGCCGAGCCTATTGAGAAGAGAACTCCTTCATTTGCTTCCTATCGAGATGCGAAACTGGCCATTGAATGTGGTGCAGTTGCTGGTCTAGGAAAAATGATTGAGCTTGAAGACAACAAGTCCCGGGCTGGCATTGGCTTTTCTTCTGGGGTCTTCAATGATAAAGGGCTGTTCAAGAGTGGAGGTTTCATCCACACCGGTCAAGATGAAGATGATGCTGCTGTTCTGGAAGAGGATGCAGAGGATTCTGACAACTTTGTCATCCCTGGTGGGATCTGCAACAATTGGGTCGCTGTGGATGTTCCTACAGTTATCCATAAATCAAAGTAATAATCACTTTGTTTGAAAACCCTTCTCCCATGCCAAAAGGAGAAGTGATGACATTGTTGGCAACATTTAATACAATGATATTTCATTCAATAAATTCATGTTAAATGTTTGTTTTTCCAATTATTTTCACTTTTTGCTTTTTGCATGAAATTGGTGATCACAAAAAACCTAAAAACAAGAATAAAATCAATCTTTTCATCTGCATAATGATTGCCTTGTTTGTTTTCTAAAAAGCTTTTCATATCCAAAATCATTATGCAGGTTGATTTCTAAACCCATTGAACATAATGATCCAACGCCATCTCCCAATTTTGAATTCCCTGTATTCGAAGCAGAGGAAGAGGATGTTAAAGGGATTCCTGACGAGATTACCCGTCTTCTTGAGCACGAAGAGAAGCTCATTCAGCCGCATTTTGAGAACCCGTAAATAGTAAAATTGGGGTTTTACAAATGTAAACAAAAGGGGCGAAAAAAAACAAAATCAAAAAAAAAACTCAATCAAAAAAGAAAAAAGAAAAAAAGAAAAATGGCACCCTCAAACCTCAAGTTGACTGATGCTGAATGGGTTCAGAGTCTTTACGACCAATTGAACTTGATCGAAGAGAAAAGATTGACTACCATGTGCCATGGTCAGTTATATCAACAGAGAATGAAGAAAGCATTCGATAAGAAGGTCAAGCCTCGTGTGTTCCGAGAAGGTGTCCTTGTGCTCAAGAAAATCTTGTCTTTCGTGCCCGATTCCTAGGGCAAGTGGACTCCAAACTACGAAGGTCCATATGTTGTTAAGAAAGCTTTTTCAGGCGGTGCTTTGATACTTACAACCATGGATGGGGAGGATTTCACTCGTCCTGTGAATTCAGATGCAGTCAAGAAATACTTTGCCTAAAAATAAAAAACAGAATAGCTCGCTAAGTTAAAAACCCGAAAGGGTGGCTTAGGCAAAAATGAGCGTCTCGGTGGAGAACCCGAAAGTGCGATCCAGGCAAAAGTTAGAGACATGAAAAAAAAGAATATATTTGCATCCTGCTAGATTGAGTACCTCACCCTGGGGCAATCTAGGCAAAAATTAGGGATTTGGCAAGTAGCTGCATCCTGACAAGACTGTGTTCTACATCTGTCATCCGCTAGAAATTCTTTCCCAACAGGGTAAGGCATTTGTTCATATCCCTTGCGTCGCTGTATCTTCCTCCTCCGGGCCCCTTTTGTGGTTCATCCCCAGTAGAGTGTTGTTTGAACACTTTCGTGGTTCATCCCTAGTAGAGTGTCGTTTGAACACTATTGTGGGGCAGTTCCCAAGCAAAGCGCTTGTTGAAGATTTTAACCTTCATCTCTCTAGCAGAGCAGAAATCTTTCCTCACCAGCAGGTGTGATACTCTCTGGAAGATTCGGTATTTGGTGGTTGATCCCCAGATTTCCTTCGGATATATCCCCACCAGAGTGGTTGGTGTGGTGAACTTTATCTGTGTTGGTTCATCCCTGAGTGGTATGTTTGTTGAGATGATCACCACTCTCCCTTTCAGCAGCAAAGCAGAGATCTTCTCTCCTCAGCAGGATGTGATTTCCTCAGCAGGTTTGGTACTCGGTGTTTGATCACCAGTTCCCTCTCACCTCTTCCGCAGTGAAGTCGCCAACAGAGTTGTTTTTGTGGCCGTTTCTGCCTGTGCAATAAACTCTTTTCTCCGGTTATGACTGATGATCCCTCTGGAGCCTCTTATGTTTTCCTCCCCTGCAGAGATGTTGTTGTTCCCTGGTATCCGGTCTCCGGCAGATTGCTCTTTGCTCTCTGGTGATTTTGGCTTCCCTCTTGAGGGGTAGTACCGGGTGGTTGATTCCTGGACCTATGTATGTTAGACATGTCCGTTTTGTCAGCATTCATCATACATAAACCATGCATATATGCATAATCATAACATTCAGATATTCATGCTGCATTCTTTGCCATATATCTTTTGATTGTTGTCTCCTGCTAATTGGTGATATAGATCTCCCCAATAGATCTCCCCAAGCAAATGTTGGTGTGTCTGATCTCTCCATATAGAGTCAGCCCCTTAAGCCGAAAGTGTTTACCCTTTCCTTCTGCACTCCCCACTGAGTTATATCCTCGTGGATGACGGTTGTTTCCGTTGCCTCCCGACACATATATTGGGATGGGTTTCCCTATTTGAGTTATTTCCTCATTAGGACGAGTCTTGATTCAGTTTGCCTTTTTGGTTTGATCCTAAATTGGCTCCTTGTGACTGTCTTTTGTGCTTCCCTGTGGTATAAATGAATAGTTGCTCACTAACCGGCACTCATTCATCTTATTCCCCCAGAGGAATTTGTGGCCTTCTACCTACTAACCGGTAGTTATAAGTCCTATTGTTGTGGTTTTCTACCCAGTAGCCGGTAGTTATAAACCCTAATCTCTGTTTCCCAGCTGAGTCTGCGGTCTTCTACCCAGTAACCGGTAGTTGTAAATCCTACATTTTTTTTCTCTGTTCCCTATCGGAGTCTGCGGTTTTCTACCCAGTAACCGGTAGTTGTAAACCCTATTTTCTCCCCTTTGCAGAGTTAACCCTTGTGTTCATCCTAGTTGATGACGGTTACTTTTCCGCGGTTTTCTACCCAGTAACCGGTAGATGTAATCCCCTCTTTGACGGTTATCATTATCCATTATTCGGTCTTGAAATTCCCTCCTTCTTGTGGATAATTGCTCCGAGTAAGCAATTTTATCCCCAGCGGGTCCTCCTTCATTTACCGTTTGCCGGTAATGTTTGTTGTTCCCTTTGATTGGTCATCTTTCCATACCTAGTTCGGTATCTCGATGCCTTTCTTTTCGGTCGATTTATCCTTTAACAGCCTACAACCCGGTTACGGATAATCTTCCATGCGAGTATATTATCTACGTTATGACGGTAATAGATAATGTATCTCATGCACTCATCGGTCGAAGCCTGTTGTGTTTCCCCAGTTGAGTAAGATTCATGTTCCTTTGCGGAATCGAATATTCATTCTACCCCATTTTTGTTTGGATAGTTGCCTTGTTTGCGCAATTTATCCCCAGTGAGTCATCTTTCGTCTACCCTGTTGTTGTTGGTAACGATTGGTTCTCCTTGATTGGTCATCATTATATACCTAGTTTGGTATCCCGATGTCCTTTCATTTCGGTCGATTTATCCTTTATTAACCCAGTATCCGGTTATGGATAATCTTCCATGCGAGTATATTATCTACGTTCTGACGGTAATAGATAATATATCTCATGCACTGTTCTGTCGAAGCCTTTTGGTCTTTCCCCAGTTGAGTAAGATTCGTATTTCCTGTGTTGGAATCGAATATCCTTTTCCGTGGTTTTCTACCCAGTAGTCGGTAGATGTAATCCCCTTTTTGCGGTTTATCTTCATCCAATATTCGGTGTCAATATTTCCCCCATTTTTGTTTGGATAATTTCCGTATGCTTACAATTTATCCCCTATGAGTCATCTCTCATTTATCCCTTGGTTATAATGATTGTTTCTCCCTTTGGTTGGTCACCTATTATATGCCCAGTAACCGGTATCCCTGGTGTTCCTTCCTTTCGAGTATATTATCTATGTTCTGACGGTAATAGATAATATATCTCATGCACTCTTCAGTCGAAGTTTTGTCTTTCTTCAGTTGAGTAAGATTCGTATTCCTTGTGGAATCGAATGTCCATCCTATAAACAAGTCTGCTTTTCCAGCTTTCTTCAGGATGATGAGTGTTTTGGCACACACACCAACTCACATTTCGGTCGATTTATCCTTTATTAACCCAGTAACCGGTTGTGGATAATGTAGGTGTTTAATTGGCTGCATTGTATGGTAAAACACTAGCTGGATTCTAATGTCTTGACTGATGTCATGACATGGTGTGTATGTGTGACTGCACTGTAGGTTAGAATATCTAACTGTACTCTGATGTCTTGACTGATGTCATGACACACTTGAGTAGTTACTGCAGGATTAGCTAATACAGGATTTATTGACTGTCAAACTGGATACTGTGACATTCATCCCTGTCAGCAGATACTGAGGAATAGAACAGATGATGTTCTGTTAGAACTCAGTATTCATTTGCAGTCTGGTTATCAAGGAAAAACCAAACCTGGCATAAGGCCTACTGTATGAATGTCAAACTGGATGTTATGACATTCATCATGGATAGTATATACTGAATAATAGACAGAGTGGTGTTCTGCTACACTTCAGTATGTTTCTTAGTTTGTTCTTCAAGAGGATAACAGAACTAACTTAAGGCCAAATGTGCAAATGTCAAATTGGATACTTTGACATTTATTAATGTAAGCTGTTACTGTAGTATGGTCATTTTGGTCATGTACAGGTCAGCAAAATTGTACAGTCTGTTTTCTGGAAAAACAGACTCAGCATATGATCCTTGATGTCAAGCTGAATGTCGTGACATTCATTCCTGACAGCATATGCTATATTGTAGGTTGTTCAGTTTTCTATTTCAGCTTTTTCTCAGGCTATTCTTCAGGGATTCAACAGCTTAGAGAAAAACCAGGAAATCAACAACCAAGCTACATTTAATGAACCTAACAAATAGCCTATTTGTTAGTAACCTAGATATTGAATTTATGGGAACTAGCGTGACCTTAAATTCAGGAGAATACAAGTGCAAAAGCCCAGGTACTGCAATATAAAAGGAAATCGTTCCTTCATTCAGTTTCGGGGATTTTGAGGCGTGAAGATTAAGTGTGTCCATCATACTTCACTGCTGTATTTTTGTGAGTCTTGTATTAGACATATCTTGTAAGCCAAGCCATTATCACGTTGATGATTGTTTTGGTATAGGGTGTTCATTGAGTTGTAAGTGTTGTGTCGCTCAAAGCTTTTAAGCGTGAGTGCTGTGTATCTTGATTAAAGCTGTTAAGCACAATCAAGAGTTGTTTGAAGTGTGACTTCAAAAGTGTCTTTAATATTGATTAAAGGTAGTAATCAGTGAGGTGATTGAGGGGGAGTGAGTAGGAACTCTGATCTTAGAGTAAGATTGAAATTGCATTGGGTAGGGATTAAGTGACAAGTTGTAAACGGGTGAGTTTAGCTTTGAATTAATACTACTGATAGTGGATTTCCTCCCTGGCTTGGTAGCCCCCAGATGTAGGTCATGTTGGACTGAACTGGGTAAACAATTACTTGTGTTATTTACTGCACTTACTGTTAAGTTCTGACTAATTCTTGTCTGTGCAGAATTGGATGTCATAACAACCCGTGTGACATCTAAAGTCTGATAACTAGAATTTCAGATAATCTTCCATGCGAGTATATTATCTACGTTCTGACGGTAATAGATAATATATCTCATGCGCTCTTTGGTTGAAGCTTTCTGTCCTTCCCCATTCGAGTAAGATTCGTATACCCTTTGCGGAATCGAATGTCCATCCTGTAAGTCGATTTGCTTTTTCAAGCCCTCCTTTCGGATGATGAGTGTTTTGGAAGTAAATCCCAATTCACGTTTTGTTCGGTCACCTATTATATACCCAGTAACCGGTATCCCTGGTGTTCCTTCCTTTCTGCTCCCTATTATGACCTCGGTCCCCGGTGGAGTCAGATTTTCCTGAGTTGAAATATACCTTTTTAGGTCTTCCTCAGATGATTTGGTTGATTGATATCTCTCACCCTTATACCGGTCTTAGATATTCATTCTTCCTGAGCTTGTTACCCAGTAACCGGTAACACCTCATCATTTTGCTTCCCCTGGAGAGTCTTTTTAGATTTCCCCAGCGGAGTTGTTGTTGTGATTCTCCTTTTGCTCTGTTGGCATTTTCCCCAATACGTGCATTTTTCCCTGGCAGGGATGTTTTGTTCATATCTTTCCCCAACCCGAGTCCGGATTTTTATCAGAAGTATCCTTTGTGGATAGTTTTGATGTGTTGGCGTTTTCCCTAGCACATGCATCTTTGAGTTAGCTTGAGTCTTTCCATCGGATTTGTTTCCTTTGGAATTCTTTTCCCCAGTGTCGAGTCATGACCTGCTCACGCAGTTTCAGTCCTTTACTCCCCAGTAAAGTCCCCAACTTGAAGTCGTGTCCTGCTCACGCATTTTTTCTTTTTCTTATCACCATAAGAGTCCCGTTAGAGTCTCTGTTCCATTAGTGAGTGAATTACTCCTATGGATTTTCATTTCTCCTGTTTTCTTTTCTTCTTTGTGGACACATATCCCCACAGAGATAGTTTGTTTTGCATTCATATATTTGCATCATGAGGTCTCTCAGGGACCAAAATTTATCTCTGTTATTATTTAAGCCCATTCTACCTCGTCGAGACGAAGATTTTAACCTTCATTTCTCCGGCTAGAATGATCTTAAATAGGGGCATCTGTAAGACCCCAATTTTGTCCCTAAGATCCCTCATGGCATCATATCATTGCATTGCATAGCCTCAAGGATCATTTGAGCATCTTGCCTTCCTTTCCCTTTGGGTGGGATCTCCTATGAGTGGTTTGAGATCACCAGGAATGCTTGCATTGTATATCATTGCTTTTCTTGTTTTAATCACTAACCAAAAGCATAAAAATATGTCATTAACATTTTGTTTTGCAGTCTAAGCAAGCACAGGTCAAGCAATTCAAGAGCATTCCTTTGTACAAGAGCTGATGGTGTGAGGACCACATGATCATCATATTGAGCTTATATGAGCTAGGGTTCATTTTGAAGCAAGTTCCCAAGTGGTAAAGGCTCAAGTTCATCAAAGCATTGTCAAGGTCATTTGAGGACCATGAAGGTCAACTGTGCAGTCCACTGAGGGCTTTGAGGTGGGGGAAATGATTTGAGACATCCCATTCATGTTCAAACAAGGCCTATTCATCATGTCAAACATCTATCTTGAAGATTTTGAAGTCATTGCAAAAGTTTCCCAAAATGGAGAGTGACCTGTAATTTCAAGTTTCCAAAAATGGCAAGTTTTTGGTCCACATTCAACTTGACTTTCCAACATCAAAGAAGCTTCAAATGAATTTTTAGTGAACATGAAAGTTGAAGACCTTTCTCTCCTCTTTTCAAAAAGTCTTATATCATGTCCATATGATAATTGGTTGAGAAGTTATGGCCAAATAATCACAAAGTATGCATGGAAGTTCAAAATGCCATAACTTTTGATCCAAAACTCCAAATTGGTCCACTCTTTTTGCAAAATGCTCCTTGTGACCAAGAGATTCCAAATCAACCATTGCCTTGCATGAAAGAAGATCACATGACCATTTGTTCATACATGTACATTTTGGAGGGAAATTCAAGAGTTCAAATTTGGTTCAAGCTACAATCAAATTAACACTTCCATGATGTTTATTGAATGATTTTAAGTGGAATTGAACCTTGCATGGGCACTGTTCACGTATGGGAAGGCCATGCTAAGCACACTTGCAATTTTGCAATTCACGTTATTTCTCACTAATCATGTATTAATCAATGCTTAATTATAATTTCAGTGTCATTAACAGGTGGCATATAAGCTAAAGCATAACTGTTTTTCAAGGGGAAGCATTTTGAGATCTCAAATTTTCATTTCCCTCCAATTTTTCTCTCCTTTCAAATTTCATTTTTCTTCACACAACTCTTCAAGATTTTTGTAGATTCTTCATCCTCATGGAATTCTGAGCAAGGATCAACCATTATTTGTTGGAATTGAGCAAGGTTCGAGCAGATTCATAAGCATGAACATGAAGATGGAATTTGAAAATTGAGCTGGATTTGAGTGCTTTCAACCATCCTTTCTTGCACAAAGCTTCATTAGAGGATTATTGAAGAAGTTCTGGAGCTTGTGGAAGCTTGAAGACACGAATTCAACACACTGCATCTCAAGTAAGTGAAATTTCGACCGTCTCATTTCTCCAATTTCTTGCCATGAATGTATAGATCTCACATCACTGAGCATGCTGATATAATTTGTTTTGAAAATGGATGAGTATTGAGCCTGATATATGAACTAAAAGTTTTGATGTCAAATATGTTTCCCTTCGATTCGTTCGATTCATGATGAATTAGGACTAATGGATGTGATATTCATGATCTACATTGAAAGACCTTTCGGACCATGTGCAATTTGCAAGTTTTTGGAAATTTTTGATGAGCCTCCACCGGAATGCAACCGGAGAAGACGACCGGAAACACTGTTCCGGCCGTCTGGTTCAATCCCTAGGGTTTTGACTTGAGAGCTTCTTGGACCATCCATACATGAGTTCGAAACCGGGCGCATGCATTTTCTTCAATTCCAATTTGAATTCCTCATTACCCGTGCGTACGTGTGTTCGATTCCTTCGCCATGCATTTTTTAAATTCCCGTTTGATTTCTCACTTACCTGGCCTTGCATGAGTTCGATTCCTCGCTGTTGCATTTTCTGAATTAATTTTTAATATTCTCATTGTCCATGCATGCGTGGGTTCGATACCAGGCTTGTGCAATTTCCTGAATTTCGCTTGTGATTCTTATTTACCTTCCATGCGTGGGTTCGAGCCATGGTTGTATGCATTTGCTGATTTCATTTGAAACTTCATTTTCCCTCCTATTTTCCATATTATTTAATTATATTTCATTTTATTTTTTTCAACTTCAAAAATCCATAAAAAATAGTAGGAATGTCCAATTGATCTCAATTTTTTTTCATATTCTTGTTTTGATCTCTAGATTTTTTTAGCATTTATTTCATGAATTGTGTGATGCTGGATTTTTAATTGTGTTTTCTTGATTGAACCATGATGCCAAATTGATATGTCATGATTCATTGCTTTGTGAAATGCTCATTCTTGATCCAATTGCTTTGAAATTTTGCATGCTTGATCTTAACATGTGACATCATTTTTGAGAATTGGTTTGGCATTTTTATCATTTGATATCACTGTTTTGGACACATGAACATGTAGTGTGACAATTTGTGTCACATTTTGTGCTTTGCATTTGTGCCTTTTCATTCATATACCATTTGAGCTCTTCTGGATATAATTTTTTGCATGATGTATGTTCATAACATGTTGATTTCACATAAAAAAATTCATGATCATTGGATGTGTTTCTGTTTTGATTTGGATTTTCTAATTTGGATGTCCAACTTTGTGCACATTGTTTGCCTTTGTTTTACATTGATCACTTGATGCCTCTAAATTGTGAATTGATCTTGGTCCTTTTGAGGACATTTTCTTGATTGTTTAAATGTGCATCATGTGAAAGATTGACTTCTGTTTTGGTCATTTGATTTGGTTTTGAACCTAGTCTTTGTACTAGTGTTTTGTACATACTAATTGTGCTTTGTGTTTCAGGTTTGGACATTTAGCATTGTTGTTTGGTTTGCTCTCACTTTGTGAGATGCAAATGCTTTTGAGTACTAACTCTTGCTGTTTTGTAGGTTCTAATTGATGCTCATGAGTTCACTTGATTGCTTGAGCACTGTTCATTGAGTTGTAAATATTGAATAGTTCCACTGTTGTCTGTTGGTTTTCTGAATACAATATTAATTGTTTGGCTTTTGTACAGGTACATTAGTTGCTAGCTAGATTTTGCTTAAGCTTTGGAGTGTGGTTGATACACCACTTAGGTAGCTACTCTCTTACTCCATATAGTCTGGAAGTCCTGTCACCTTTTTGGCAGGCATTTGGCTGAAGTCCTCCTTATGAGGCTCTGTTTGTGATTGTTTACATTTGTGCCAAAGACCTCTAAATGAGGCATGTTACTTGTTAAGTCCTCCTAAGTGAAGAGGCAATTGACAGATAGAAGGGATTAGCAATCAATCCCTTGTTATTCAGTGAGTCTTTCATTATGCTCACACTACGTGCTGATGCTTTTGAATAAACACCCAAGGTCTTGTTAGAGTCTGTCAAGTGGAATAGGATCCCATATTCTGGATCCCCACACTTTCATTATCATTGAGCTCACCCAGGTCAGGGTTAAGAGCATGAGGTCTCATCCTCATTTCCTATTTTCATCAGCTTCACCCTAACTCTCAATGTTAGTGGTTAAGAGCTCACAGATTACCATCACAGTTGGCTTGCTTGTCGAGGTTGATATGACCCCTCTTGACTAAAGCCCACATATTTGATTGAGCCTCTTGTTTGTAAATAGAGTGTGATGCATTGTTTGCTTGATTGCTTTGCATGTGTTTGCTTTTGCTCATTTGTTTATTTTGAGGAGTTAGATATAATTCCATCTATTGGCATTCTGTTTCCTGTTTGTTTTGAGGAGTTGGATGTAAGCCCATATATTGGCATTCTGTTTCCAGTTTGGTTAGGAGTTGGATGTAAGTCCATCGATTGGCATTCTATTTCCTCTTTCTGTGGTTCTCTTATGAGACTTGCTTTTGCTTATACCTTGTGTTACCTTATTCCAAAGGAACTTACTTGGATCATCTCTATGATCTCGAGAAAGGAACTCCTATTTGTGGTTTTAATTCCTTAACCCTCACCTCTTGCATGCTTAACCTTGATCCATGATTTCATCCTTAACCCAAACCAAAAACTTTTGTGCAAACATTTTCACTTGTTTTCAACATTAGAAACCTAGGCCTTATGCCTTTGATTTTCAAACCTTCTTTTCATAACACTCATATTGAATTGAATCTTTAAGTCAACTTTGACCATTTTGTACATACTTCTAATTGGTTAATGCAACCCACTCAAATGTGTTTCTTTATGGCTCCATGTCCACGTCTTAATCAAATTTTTCATAACCTTTAGCTATTAGGTTTGAGTTATCTTTGTGGTAGATATAATACTCACCTATGTCCTTAGTGATTGAATTGTAAGACTTCCATGCTTATTATAGGGCATAATCCCTCACTAGCATGTCGAAGCTATTCTCACATGGTGGACTTGTGGTTTTTCAGGTTGAGTTTTCTCCCTTTGATAACAAAAGACCTTAAGGCTTTTGGACCAATCAATCCACTTATCTATTTTGAAATGGTTTACCCGAACTACGGGGTTTTGATCCTTATCTTTCATGAGAGGGTACGTAGGCAATGGGTTCATCCATCCAAACACAAAATGTAAATAAACTTGTATATTCTTTTCTCATCTCTTCAATCATGTTTGCACAAAATAATTTCATAAACAATAACTTTTTGCATCAAGCGTGAAAAGGGCTCCCTAGAAGTACCTAGGATGTTGTGGGTGCCTAACACCTTCCCATGACATAACCAACCCCCTTACCCAGATCTCTGACCCTCTTTTACTAGTTTTGTTTGTAAAACTTTATAGGTTTCTGTTCGCTTTCTAACCATTCCTTGGGATAAATAGAAGTGCGGTGGAGACTCGACTTTGTATGATTTACCTTGGATTTAGTTAATATTTCCAATGGTGACGAATACACCGCTACAATATGGATTACTAGAAGATCCATTAAGTTTTCCTTGGTGTCGATTGTGGTGGGTGATGACTTCGAATAGGACATGAATGCTCCTTTTATAAGTTCTTATGCATATTTTCTTTGAGACAATAAAATACCACATGTATGTTTAGTGACAGATATTCCCAGAAAAAAACTCAGAGGACCAAAATACTTCATGGCAAATTCAGATCTAAGTTTAGACATAACATAGTCACAAAGAGAATCAGAAGAAATAGTGAGAGTTATATCATCCACATATAGAAGGATATAAACATAATCAATATTGTGATGATAGATAAATAAAGAGTGATCAGAGATGATGTGATAGAAACCTAATATGGTAACATAGTCAAGAGATGATGTTATAGAAACCCAATATGGTAACATAGTCAGTAAATTTTTGGTATCAAACACGAGGTGCTTGTTTGAGACCATAGATGGACTTCTTTATAATATAGACATGCTCAGGATGCTATGAATCACAGAATCCAGGAGGATGGTACATATACATGGTTTCATCAAGATTTCCATGCAAAAATGCATTCTTGACATCTAGATGATGGACACACCGTGACTTGGATAATGTAATGCTAAGTACCATGCGAATAATGGTCGGTTTCACTATAGGGATGGAAGTTTCACCATAATCGATGTCTGATTATTGATTATCACTATTACCTATAAGAAGAGGTTTGTATCGCTCAAAAGAACCGTCAAATTTCTTCTTGTGGTTGAAAATTTACAAACTTTGAATAACAGTAACATTGGAGGGACGAGAAACTAATTCCTACATCTTATTTTCAATAAGAGCATCATATTCATCTTTCATGTCCATTTTCCAATTATGGTCATTTAATGTATCAATGGGATTTGTAAGTATGGAGAGATAGATTGGTGGGTGGATGTTTGTAGGTTGAAAATTTTACGGGGTTTGACAATTTCATGTTGTGCTCAGGTTGTCATTTGAGGTGAATGACATGCAGGAGGGGAAATGGGTGGATGAATAGGTGGAGAGGAGGTGATCGGTGTTGTTTGTGTATACGAGGTCGTTGTTTGGGAGGCAGGAGGTGTTTGAGTTGTAGGTGTAAGTTTTTAGGCTGACGAGATTATTGAGGGGGGAGATATTGTTTGGTTTGTGGTTTGAGAGGGATGAGTATGTTGGGCTGTTGGTTATGGTGGTTAGGTTACTATTATGTTAGGAGAGGAGGTTGCGTGGAGGTATGGTGTACACTTGTGAGGTCAGAAATGGGATTATGTCATCATTTAAGAAGTTATAGTTAGTCGATGTGACAACATTATTGGTGGAAAAAGGGAAATGTGTTTTCCTAAAAAATAACATGCCAAGAGATGATGATTTTGCGACTTGACAATATAACCTCTATTATTAAATGGATATCCTAAAAAGACACATGGTGTAGACCGAGGTTGGAGTTTATTCCTAGTGATGGAAGGAATTAATGAATAACAAAGGCATTCGAATACTAGGAGGTGTGAATAGGCCGAGTTTTTCTGTTAGAGAATATTTGTGGGTAATTGGAGAGTGATGGAAGGAATTAATGGATATCAAATTCCCATCCCATTTGATTTCTCTTGTGACATTTTTACAAGTTTGTTGAGTATGATGCAAATTTATCCATGTTTTGGACAAGTTGATATGGACACTTCTTACTACACTGCAAGGTTTATTTTATTTCTCATCTAGTGGACTTGTGCTCGAGTTTGATTTCATACTACATTTGTTTCTAATTCTGAGTCATTAACCAAGGTGTGTGTCAATAGAGGTCTAAACATCACCTCCCTACAAAAGTATCCCAGTGATATCTGAAATTTGTCTCAGAAGAATAATTATATTTTTCTGACATATTAAAAAACAACATACTAAAAAAAAAGGCTAAATCCACATTAAGATACTTTACAAATAATAAAAAAGGCTAAATCCACATTAAGGCTAAATCCTACGGTTAATTTTGTCGGAAAAGAAACCATTTTGTAAAATCTAATATATATATATATATATATATATATATATATATATATATATATATATATATATATATATATATATATATATATATATATATATATATATCATTCGAAAATCAATAGTAAGACACGATTTATGATTCTTTATCATCTTCAATCTAAAAATTAAAATACATATATTAAGCTTTATAATATAGTTTTTAATCATTAATTATATTATTTATTACATATTTTATCAATATTTAAAATAACAGTAATATCAATAAAAAAGATCGTGCAAAATCATGGGTATTTGTCTAGTTTGCCGATAGAAAAACCAAATGATATTGATCTTTACTTATATAGGTCTAGAGACAAGTCTTAGATATTTCAAATTGTTTGCAACTACATATTTTCTCGATCACCAAATTATAAAAATTAATATATTTATCTCTTTGGCAAAAGAGTTGGTCATCACACATTTGAATGTTTTGAGTAGCCAAGAAATCTAACCATAAAATGGTTTAGTCAAAGTGAAACATTGGAAGTTCAACTAAATGAAGATTCGAAAAGCTTTTATTTTTCTCCAAACTACCCTCCACCAAATCTCTGTAACTCTATATAACTCCATCAATCATCCCTTCGTTCCTCATCAAATCCCAAAGTAACTTCTCTCAATACAGAAATACTCATTATGTCCTAAAATACAAAAAGTTAATTATGGCATCAACCAAATCTTTCATCACTGCTTTCCTTCTTGTTGTAACAACGTCAAGCATGATCCTAGAAGCTCGCCAACTTTTGCAAACAACCCTACAACCAAATTTGTCTGGCATTCCAACTTTGCCACCTTTGCCTTCAATTCCAACATTGCCTCAAGCAAGTCTTCCTCCATTACCTACTAACATTCCATCTCTTCCTAAGCTCACTATGCCACCAATTCCTACCTTTCCTACAAATATTCCATCTCTCAACATTCCGCCTTTGCGAGCAATCACTTCACTTCCCAACATTCCGCCTTTGCGAGCAATCACTTCACTTCCCAACATTCCCACCTCAATCCCAATCACTTTTCCTTCCATTCCATTTCTTTTCCCACCACCTTCTTCAACCTCTAGCCCTTAAACACTTACTTACAAGGTGGATAATGTAATCAACTAAATGTTTGCAAAATTGATATTATTGCATTATTTCTTTATTGTGTATGATGAAATAGTAGGAGGTTATAATGATAGTAATATCTCTACTGTATTGTATATGGTGTGAAAAAGTCTTTGTATTTTTCTCTTTTTTCTTACTAGTTGAGCAATATGTTTCTTTATTTGAATTTATTCAATTGATGATGAATTACACATTCAGATACAACTATGATGACTTCTTTCTTATATTAATTAACGTTCGGATTCTTATTATCTTTTCATAATTTCATAATAAGTGAGAAACAAAAGGGTGATTTGAATATTAGAAGAAGTAGATACCTCCATGGTTTTAAATTACAGTTGCAGATGCAGTTGTGATTGCAAGTGTTGCGATTGTGATTATTGCCATTGTTGTGATGCATATTATGGCCATTGCGGCGCAAATTTTGATTGAGTGGTATTTGAAATACAATGTTAACAAACACTTAATCATTAAGATTTTTCATTATATCTACATGGTTAAATTGAGTTTTTTGTTTCTAAAAATTCGATATTTGATGAAAATACTTGAAAAAACATGGATGTGGTTTCTAAAGCATCTTGACACGTGATCTTCAATCACATGTTAATTGCAATTCAATGCAGTTACGGAAACTACTACATCCATAATATTACGGTCACAATTACGGTTGCAGAATAAAATTTAAAAACATAGACACTATTTACCTAAAAAAATTGTAAACAACCGCTGATCTTCCAAATTTCTAAATTTGGTTACTCGCATGATCAATCAGATTGATCCTAGGACATGTGCTAAGTGTTTTAGAAATGTGATAGTAACGAATACTCAAGGCTAAGCGTCAAATCAGAGTTTAAAAGAAAACTAACAACAAAGGATGAGTCAAATGAAAGAAATCTTAAATCAGCGTCTGAAAACTAATAGAAAAGAGTGAAGTAAACGACAGAAATCATAAAGGATTTAGAAATGACAAAGTAAATGTTGTAAGTACATGAATCTCTTCGACATGGCTGCCATTATGGGGCTGAAACCCACTGGACATACCTATGATCATGATATCGACTCTATGGATACTATTGCCTTTTCGACCACTAGAGCAACATATTCAACATATATTGCACATTACCATGATAAAGATATTGACGTTGTCTCCGACGTGGAGCACATAGCTTTTTTGGCTTTGTGGTTGTCACATTCCGTGTTATGTTCAAAATCCCTACAAGTCGCCAAAAAATATCTTACTCTTGCCAACGAACTGCATGCGGGGTACGATATCTGCCTAAGTGAGATGATCTTGGCAAGAATTTACGAATACTTAAGCGATGGAGTGGCTCAACTGAATAATTTGGGGGATAAAGAGAACCTTCTTCTGTCTGTCCCATTCTGGTTACTACAACTTTGACTCAATGCCACTTTCGAGGCCAACATGCCGAACAAGGGCCTCGTCGACAAGGATGCTGAAGGAATCCGGGACAGAAGGGTCGAATGCCCAAGATTAGCTCAACTAACCCCTAGGGACGAAGGACAAGCTCTCTAATCAACCTTCATGAGTTATATCATGATGTTTGCTAAGCGTTATGTCTTTACTTCGAGCATGGCCCTATTCGCCTTCAAGAAAATTGGCCCCAAGTGGTTTACTAGGATCTTCCCCTCTCCATCTAAGAAATAAGAGACAAAATCTTTGTTGATTTAGGAAGCCTTTTTGACTCCCAGGATTCTAACTCTTCGATTCAAACCTTCGAAAGTTCAGGTTACTTTGATAACCTACCAGCCCAACCTTGTTGCTCGATAATTTGGATTGGTTCAGGTCCTCCCAAAGTTCCTGTATGACAAGAAAAGTAACCTCATTCACCATAATGCAGTCCATACTTAAACCACTGCTCTCAAATAAATATCCAGGTATACTGGCAGAACCCAGCTGACTCCATTCAACTTCGAGCCCAACTTCCTCTGCATACGAGAATTTGGGAAGTGGTGAGCTAAGTACTACTTCGAAGAATTATGTGATGTCACCTCCTTTATTCAACTATTTGACAAAGCTTTTCTACTTGTGAAGGAAAAGACCATGAAATATATGTATACTCTTATAAGAGAAATTCAAGCTTTTCAAAGCTATTTTGAAACTACCTATTGACCTGATGATCTTATTCGAACTATCCGCGAAGCAGCTATTACGCTTAAATAGAAATTTTCAAAGAAAATGGAAAACTTAAAGATTCTCTCATACGTTCCTCATGAGAAACGCTCTGAAATGGCTCTTGAACCGTTTCCCCCAAAGTTTCCTCCACTTCCTAATGCTGACTTCGGAGTGGCCCTTTCCCCTCCATTTCCATATTGGTTTATTTGTGGAGATTCTATTAAAATACTTCGGCAATAATCTCATAAAAAATCTCAGCGGGTGGTTGCGACTAAGCATACTTTAGGCAGTTCCAAGGGGCATCTTCATATAGGGATCGAAGATGTCTGAATCGAATCGGACATATATGAAGGTGTGACACATGAGGTTTCCCTCTAAGTACATTCCCTTTGGAAGCCATTTTATCTCATCTAACATTGATTATTTTATATTATTCTTGTTTAGCTATCAAGATTCCACCCAAGAAACCCACCAGCAAATGACCAATCGAGTCGAAGACCGAAGGGGGCAGCAAGCCTGTAAAGGTACCATTTTTCCCTTGTTCAGTGGTCTTTGTTATACATTGATGATACTAATGTTTCAATTCTTGGCTTAGGCTACTCGAAAACCTCTAGTGAGTCCCTTAAAAATCCAAAATCCTACTGCTTCCCCCATCATCGTAGAGTATGACGAAGTTGATTTGTCGCCTGTTTCAATCTCACTTCTAGGAAGAGGAAGTCACAACTGAAAGCCATTGATGCTTCAGACCAACCTCCGGTCAAACTTCCAAGGAAAAGGCCTTCTGCACTTATTAACCAAGAGCCCACTCTTGAGGAGATGGCGAAGGTAGCGGCGGCTCAATGTGAGAGCCATAACTCTAGCCCTGGGGTCGAAGGTGGTAAGGTACAACACAATTCTCCTTGCCTCACTTAACTTGCCTACCTCACTTAAGTTGCCTACCTCATTTATACCTTTGATCGTATTGATTGTAGGGTGATGCAGGCACTTCCGTTCCAACCAAGAAAACAACTTCCTCCATGCCTGTCTCTGCGCCCGATGTTTTGAATAGCACTGGCGACCCTACTTATCGACCATCATCTGAAAAGGGGTCTATAAGTGAGATTAACCAACCTCTATTTGGGGACCTCGATGCTTCACCACCAAAAACTGCTACTCAACATTCTCAAACTAGCGACTTTGGTCACGAAACGGATTTGAGCGAAGAAGATGGGGCCAACGGTAACCCAGACCCTATGGTTGAGGATGAGCTAATTGAAGACTCGGAAACCCTTGGGGCTGATTTACATACATCCGAAGGAGCGAATGATCCCTGGGGAGAAGGTTGGGAAGTCGAAGATATGGTTGTAGAGGATGCGGATGAAGGAAAGCCCGCCACAAACCCTGATGATGTTGAAGGCCTAAAAGAGGCAAAGACTAATGCAAGCGAAGAGCATGCTCGAACTAGAACTTCTATTACTCCTACTATGGCTGACTTTCTGACGGTCAGAGTTTCGTCGAGTAATATCGGAGCCTTTTCTACAGAAAAATTGGCTATCCTGAAATGAAGTGAGCCCCTTGAGTATTTGAAAGCTATGCTAAATTGCAGGGAGAATTCTTCTGACCAAAGCCATAGTACTTCAGTGTCTGAAGATCCACCTTCGAGCACCCCTACAAGCGAAGTCCTTTCCAAGATCAAAGATAAAGTCTTCAAGGGTGACTTATTTCTGTTGTTGTTGGTTGATCCTTCTTCCCCTTTGACTCTAAAGGCTCTTCTCAACCAAGTTGACTTATTGGAATCTTCTCCTGAAATGGAAAATGTTATTTTTGAGATAGGAACTATGATCTACCAAGCTGTTGCAGATCATAAGTTGCTACCTCAGCTCACAGGGGAAATAAAGAAGAAGTCTGGTTCTGAGGTTGCTGCCTGGGATGCTGCTACCGAATCCACCAATAGGGAAGTGGGATTGGAATAGACCAAGCAGAAGAACAAGGAAAAGTTCGACACTCACAACCGTAACATTGCTTCCTGGAGGAAACAAATAGAAGAACTTCATGCGAAGATCTCTGATGCTAAAAAAGACAGAAATCAACGATTGGAGTTTGACGAAGCCTTAATGGCTCAAGAGCTATCATTTGGCATGGAATTTATCGAAAAGGCTCGACAACTTGAGTCAGACATTAAACTCTTGCGATTAAAGAGATCTTTGTGCGAAAAACGGCTGGAGCTTCTTAAGGCAAAGTATCTTCAGATCAAGGCCAACCTTCCCTTTTAGTGTTGCTTTATTTATCTGGCAATGTAATGAAATTTTATTTGTAACGAATATTGGTCTTTTGGGCCTATGACTTCTATATTACCATTTTGGCATTCTTACCTTATTGGCTTTATTTTATTTATATGATTATTCGTCTCTTATTTTTACTTCTTTGATTATCGGTTTATATTTTTTCAAATATTTCCCGTTTACTCTTAGAATCCTTTTATCTTCACTAAGCTCTTCGATTTCATAGGCACAATTAGAGAATATCTGTAAAACTTGGAAAGGGCCTTCCCACTTTGGGGACCACTTCCCCAAGGCTCTATCTTTTCGATCCATTGGATGGATCACTTTCCAGGCCAAGTCTTCGAATGCAAAACTTTTAACTTTCACTTTCTTATTATAAGAGACTTCTACTCTCTTGTTTTGTCGCTTTAGCAGTTCTAAGGCATTTAACCTTTCCTCGTCTAAATTAACCAATTCATCCAACATCATGCTCCAGTATGATTCTGTTGTAAGTTCATGTTGCCTTTGAATCCTTATGGATTATAGGTGAATTTCACCTGGTAGAACAATATCATGGCCAAAGGTTAGGCGAAAGGGGGTCGACTTAGTAGCCTCTTTGGGGGTTGTACGACATGCCCATAAAATCTGGTCCAGAGTTTTGTGCCAATTTCTAGGCTTCTTCCCTACATGCTTTTTAATCAAACCAATGATAACTTTATTAGCAACTTCAACTTGTCCATTGGCTTGGGCATAATAGGGCGGTGACGTTAATAATTTGAAGCCCATCTCTTTGGAAAATTCTTGCATTTTCCGACCAGTAAAAATTGATTCTTGATCCGTTTTGATCGTCTCTAGGATTCCAAATCTATAAATAATATGCTTTTGGATAAATTCGACCACTTCCTCTTGGTTCACATATGGTAAGGGTATAACTTCGATCCACTTTGTAAAATAATAGTTTCTTACTAGTATATATCTCCAACTTTTAGATGATGGAGGTTGAATCTCTCAAATCAAATTTAAAGCACAACCCCTAAATGGGCAAGGCTTGATAATAGAATGTAATTCACTTGCAGGGACATGCTGTATGCCCGCATGCATCTGACATTCTTGGCAACCTTTCGCAAATTCAATACAGTCTTTCAACATGGTAGGCCAATATATCCCTTGGTGAAATAAGAGCCATTTCATCTTATGACCGACTTGGTGTGCCCCGCACGCTCCACTATGCACAGTCGAAAGGGAAAAGTATGCCTATGACTCACTGAGTTGTAAGACCCCAATTTTGACCCTAAGATCCCTCATGCAATTTCATCATATGCATTAGCATTGGGATCATACATTGGCATCCTCCTTAGCCCCTCTTTCATTGGGTTTGTTTTGGGAGAGATCACCAAGCACTATGTGATTGTATCATACTTGTATATTATCATTTTACTAACCAAAAACCCAAAAATATGTCTTTGCATTTGCCTAACTCTTTTGTAGGTAGGGCATGATCCCATTGATTTATCAAGTTCACATATAGGGTTTGAGAACCTCATCGATAAAAGAGCACAACCATGGATTGATCCACAAATGGTTATAAGCATCATATATGAGTCCCAATGATTGGGTATCTTGAGGGTGATTTGCCTTAGAAACCCTAGTTTGACTGTGTATCTTGAGTAACTTCTCCAACAAGCTATCTCACCAATTGATCAAATTCCTCAAGGGACACTTAAAAATTCATCATCTTATGCATATATGATCTACCATGAACCAATAAAGTCAAGAGAATTGAAGGTTAGCAAGTTGGTTGATGGTGGTTGGCCAGATGAATTCATCTTATCAAAACTGGGTCTCCCTAGACCCTATATCCTACAATTTTCACCATATGAAAATGATTCCAAGACAAACGTTACTCTAAATGACATTCCAAATAACTTTCATATTGAGACCTAGAGCTATTTTTGCTTGGAAATTTTTTTTCTATGTTGAAACATTATAGGTCATTTTGTCTAAACCCTAATTTGAAAGTCAACTTCCCAAGGCCATAACTTGCTCAATTTTTATGATATGAAAGATTTCCAAGTTTCAAAATCAAAGTCAAGATGTCTACTTCAACTTTGATGTTTGTAGTGAAGGCTAATTCAACTTTTATGAGCATATGATATGAGGATACATTATAGGTCATTTTTTACCTATACCATTGAACAAGTGATTTTTCCAAACATCAAAAATGCATAACTCTATCATTCTAAATACAAATTCCATGAAATTGGTGACAATTTTGAAGGTATTCGAAAGAGCTACAACTTTGATGAAGACATGTTTCTCATTTGAAGTTCATATAAGAAGTTAAGCAAGGTGGAATATTGAGATATATGACTTGACACTTAGAAATTTTTTCAACATGTTGAAATTTCCAAACTTCCACCTCCAAATTCACTATGATCCAGGTTCCAAATGAAAAAGTGATCAACATCAAACTTGTTCCCCTTGATCTAATCTTTCCAAAGAACCCAAGTTCATGCATTTCGGATGAAGTTTGCTAGGTCTACGCATGGCTTTAACAAAGCTGCATCATTGGAGAAAATCAAATGTCCAAAACTCCATATATCATTGCCTTGCCACTCAAGCCTCATTTGAACTTCAGAACAGTTGGATATGGATCAAAATGGATTGCTTCATGGACCTGTACACACCCATTCAAGCTTGTGCATCACATGACCAAATTTAGCAATTTTTCAAGTGTGCAATTATCAATCCCAAATGCTATAAATACAAGGCCTCTGAGCTCATTTGAAAGACCCCTTGCACGCCAGCTTTGCCCCCTAATTGAAACCCTCACATTTCAAAGGAAATCCTGAGAATTTTCACCTTGAAAATTGAGTTTGAATCTCACTATTTGGAGATTCAAGAACTCCAGGATCCATAGCTTTGTACCAATGCTAAACCTCTCTTGCAAGCTTCTCAAGTGTGATCAGATTAAGGTTGAAGCAAGCTACATCAAGTTCTACACAGCATTGAAGGTAATTTTCAGAAAACTTCATCTATTCGATTCTCACTCAATTCTACTCAATTCTCTTGGATCTTTGATTGTCTGAAGTTCTACCAATGCAGGCAAGAAGATTGAGTTGCTTAGAGGTCAAATCGAAACAACTCAGTTGACACACCTCAAAATTCAACTCCTAATATCTTTCCATATATTTGGAGTTAGTTGAAATCGAGGTCAGATTTGTGCTTTACGCCATTTTTTCTTTCAGATCATGTCTTCCTTTTTTATTTTCTTGATGGTGATGAGTGAACCAGTACGGTGGACCTCGCCTGAGAAGGTGACCGGAGGTCCAGTGCCGGTGGTGTGCTAGATAGGTTCTGAGCCATTGATCTCTTTTAAAATATTTTAATCTCATGCGTTGCTTTTGAATACCAAGCCTATGACGCGTTGACTGCAGTGCATCGTGGAACGCGCGTTTGTGTCCACTTGATCTGCCACCTCAATTAATGAGGGAGATCAAGTGGCTCACGTTTTTTTAATTTTCTGGTTTTTGTTTTAATTCATTTGATTTTCATTAATTCATACTAATTTTAATATTGATCCAAAAAGTATAAGAGTTTCACCAAAAAATTTTAAATAAATTCCTCTTTCATATTCTGAATTAAAATTATTTTTTGGATCATTATTAATATTTTTCATGATTTAATTGATTTTGTGATTATTTTTAATTGTTCAAAAATACTTTTAAGTCTTTAAAAATTCTGAAAATTTTTCTCCAAGGTCCTTTGACCTTGTTTGACCTATGATAAATCTCATGGCCATTTCTTTGGTGTTTTGATGAGGTTTTAGGAATTTGACAAACCATATTTAATTTAAATGCATTATTTTAGTATTTTTAAATAGAATACATGCCAAATAATTGTGTTGACCTCTTGTGATGGTTTGTGTAAGTTTGACTTATGTTGTTGGGCCTTGGTCAAGGTTGATTTGACTTTGCTAAGTTAATATCATTGGATTTAGGGGATTGATGGAATGTACATTCCATCTCCCAAAATGAATGAATGATATTAATTTGATAAAAGTACTCCTTTGACCAATTTGAGTTTTGATTCATTCCCCTCCCTCTTCATCTATTTCCCATTCTTTATGCATTCATCTCATTTGGCGTATGATATCTCTAAATCATAAGGCTAGTTGATTGCAAAAATCAACATAAGTATGGATGAGATTAGGCCACTCCTTTTGTATATTATTTTTGTGTGTGGTTTGTTTCATGAGCATAATCCATTATACTATGTCTCTAACATGCATTAACACCAAAATTCTATTGCCCGGCCTCAAATAGTTGTGACTTCTACATAACTCCAATTACAATTGCTTAACATAGCGCTAAATTTTTGACACAAAAGGCATAACATTCTAGTTAGTGAGATTGTAAGTCTCCCCTCTTTCATGGTATTGTGTGGAAACTTGGCCTTTTTTCCTTCCTTTGGAAGATGTCTTGGTTCAAGGATCCATGCTTGTGATAAGTGGGTCGAGTGTTCTCTAAAGAATGACTTAAAATGAAAAGCAAAAGCAAAACAATACTAACTTCTAACTCATTAACAACTAACATTTAATTTCAAGTCTTTTATTTCAATGCACTTTAATTTTTACGTTCTATTCATTTGCCAATATCCATACCATTCTAACTATTCATGTTAATATCATTTTCACTTTGTCCACATGGACCATATTGTGTGATATATTTTGTTTGTGTATGTTTTGTTTGTTTGTGTGGTCTTTGACAATTAATGTACAAAATAAGAACAAAAACCCTAAAAAAACTTTTGTGTGGATTGTTGACTTGATCTTGGACAAATTGGACTTAGAACTCAGGCAACATTCCTATGCTAAAGGACTTGGCCAATGCCAACTTTTATGAAACCAAGTGCTTGCAATTTAAAAACTTCATCTGATACATCTTTGAAGATCCCTTTGAGTTCATCTGCAGCATGATCATTATGAAGTTGTTATTTTGAATCTGTGGCTTGTGGAATTCATCTGCTTCATGGGCTAATTTGAGGAAGATCATGGAGTGTCTAAGCTTGGATGTGGCTATCCTTATTCGATGCCTTGCTCTTCAAGATTGATATAATTGTGCATTATGTGTTGCTTGATTCTAAATGTCCAAGGGAATTTGGGTTTTTATATGACATTCTTGTCTATTGGATTGCTACCCATTGGTCAGATCTTTTCAACTCTTAACTTTTAATTTTGTGCATAAGATTAGTCTCTTCATCTATTCCCAATTTCTTTAATTTCAAAATCTCCCCCTACTTTTAAAAATCTTCTTTGATTGAACTCATTTTGTTCTAAACTTCGACCACTTTGCAAACTAGAAACTTTGGCCTTATGCCATTGCATTTTTAAACTTTGATTTACATGAAATAGTATCACATTCTAGGACTCAATTTAGTTAAATTATATTATTATTTACTTCAATTTATTTCATTTTATTAGATATTACGCGGTATTTTCTTTCTATTTATCTCAGGTGGTTTATTTGAAGCACAAGTAAAAAAGGAAGAAAAAGAGGTGCAAAAAGGAATGAAAAGAAGCAAATATCAAAAGCCAAAGCCCAGCCCAAAAAGCACAGGCGCTGTGCCTGTGACGAGCGTCACAAAGGCTGTGACGAGCGTCACGCTTTGCACACTCCTGTGACGAGCGTCACACATGGTGTGACGGACGTCACACCATTCCCCTATATTTTTGGCACCAGGAACGCAACAGACCACGTTGAAACAGACCACGTTGAAGCTACTTCCACGCTTGACCCTTGGAACGTAAAGACCATGTACACGGAAAACCCTTGGAAGCAGTTACACAAGTAGCAGTATAAATAGTAGCTTTTTGGAAAGCTCTGGTTCCACGCTTTTTCCAGATTTCTTTGCCGTTTTTTGCTTTTTCGCATTTTTTTCTTTTCCAGCAGTACGAGCACATTTCTTACAGCATAGCTTTTACGATTTTTATATTGTTTCCCTTGCAACACTACGCCAAAAACTGGAATAGACAGCGCCCCTTAGAGGGCGCTTTATTACAAAAGCGCACTCTAAAGTGAAGAGAAAAAATAAGGAGCATACTATTGGAATAGACAGCGCACTTTAGAGGGCGCTTTTGTAACAAAGCGCACTCTAAAGTGAAGCAAAAAAATAATGAGGAAATGGAGGGACACCAATAGAGGAAGCTTTATTGAAAGCGCCCTCTAAGGGTAACCTTAGAGGGCGCTTTTAAAAAAGCGCTCTCTATGTCCATGTACATTTCCAGTTTATAAGGCGCTTTTGGAAAGCCTTAGAGAGCGCTTTTAGAAGCGCCCTCTTAGGCCCCCTTTAGAGGGCGCTTTTGTAACAAAGCGCCCTCTAAAGTGAAGCCAAAAAAAAAATAATGAGGAAATGGAGGGACAACAATAGAGGGGGCTTTAGTGAAAGCGCCCTCTAAGGTTACCCTTAGAGGGCGCTTTTAAAAAAGCGCTCTCTAAGTCCATGTACATTTCCAGTTTAGAAGGCGCTTTTGGAAAGCCTTAGAGAGCGCTTTCAGAAACGCCCTCTTAGGCCCCCTTTAGAGGGCGCTTTTTTTACAAAAGCGCCCTCTAAGGTCCCCTTTAGTAAACATTAAAATTATAACATATACTGCATGTCTCTTTATTTTCCCTCTCTATAAGCTATTTCGTTTACGTAACTGGGTTTTCTCTCTACTGCGATTACTCTCTACTTCGATTACTCTCGTCCTCCGTTCGTTCTCCCTCCCTCACCGTCATTGTCGCCGTCGCCTTTTTCTGCTGCTGCGTTCACGTTCACTGAGTTATCTGCGTCCACCGTCACTGTTCACTTTCTTCTCCATCGTTACCGTCACCTTGAAGGTATTTCTCTTCTCCATCGTTACCGTTCACTTTCTTCATGTGTTTGATTAGGGCATTTTCTAAACTTAGTTTTACATTTTGTGCATTATGTTGATTAATGTTGTTTAGGGCAAACTGAGTTTTTTATTTCTGATTGAAAACTGATATCATTTGAAGTGTGTTTGAGCTTGTGCTTGGAAGTTTGATGATTATGGATGCAAGTTTGTTCATGTTCCAAACACCATAAGTTTGCATTGGTCTTTTGCATGCAGTAGGTGTGTGTGAGTTTGTATTCAATAATGATAAAAAAAAAAGAGTTTAGATTGTTGTAACATGAGAGAAATGGAAGGTATATGAATGTGTTCACGTATTGAATCATTGTCTTACTTGGGTCTTATTGAATCATTTCTATATTACAGATAAAATGGCTAACCAAGACGATACCCATGACGCGAATGGATCACGTAACAATGTTGAAAAAGAAATCAAACGAGGATTGACTGTTATGAAGTCAATCATTCGTGCAAGAGACAAGGGTGTAAAATTTGAAGTACATTGGAGTGCTGAAGACCAACTAATTGAGCCTAACGGTTCAATGTTGGCAAGTTACATTGGTTTCCTTGTTCGATAACATATTCCGATTACATGTGATAATTGGAGAAGTCCGGACTTGAAGGTTGGCAAAGAAAAAATATGGTCCGAGATACAGGTAATTACCATATATTGTTATATGTTTTTTTTGTTGACTATTTGTTGACCATATATTGTTATAATATTACTTTATAATAACACACTCCATGTGTATGTTTTTTAGAGATCCTTTCACATCGATGAAAGCCGGCAAAAATATTGTATTCAATTGGCCGGAAAAAGACTCCGAGGATTTCGATCCTTTTTGTCCAACAAATTTCTCAAGGATGAGGAAGGAAAATTTGTTGAAGCAGAACGGCCAATGAAGTATGCCGAGATTATTTCAGCCGATGAATGGGATAACTTTGTCGCCAAACGAAGAAACGAAAAATTCCATGTAATGTCTATTAATTATGGTATTATACAATTGTTAAGTTACTTGGTTCTAATATGCCTTAAACTTTTTTATCCAGGAAGTAAGCGACAAAAATCGGAAAAGGGCATCAAAACCCGCGTATCCGTACAAAAAAGGGCGTACGGGATATGCACGGTTACAACAAAGAATTGTGAGTATATTCAAATGCTATGAGCTTATACATTGTCACAATATGCTATAATTGATGATCTTATAATCTAATTCAATGTGTAGCTAGCCGAGGAGAAAAGTGACGCAACATCTCTTCCGGAGCACGTATTATGGAAGGCTGCTCGGGTTGGGAAGGATGGGGCTGTCGTTGAAGCGGTCCAAAATGTTTATGACGAATGTGTAAGTATATGTAACATTATTTCTTTAATTATATCGAAAATTTTATTAGACATATAATTAATTTTTAATCTCCTCTAATAATATTTCAGGAGACTTTATCCCAAACCTTACCTTCAACCGAGGTCCAGGATTGCAGGAGCGTACTTAGTCGAGTACTAAATGTTCCTGAGTATTCCGGTCGTGTGAGGGGTAAGGGTTTTGGTGTGACTCCGTCGTCATTTTATAAAAAACCAAAAACAAAAAATCCTACCAACAAAGAGGTGATGGAGACCTTGGCGGAGTTAAGGGCACAAGTACTCCAACTGCAAAACGAGAATGCAAGGTATAGAGAGGAAAGGTGCGCCTCCGAGGCAAAAGATACTAGTGACCGAGCTAGTATCAATTGTCAACCGAAATTTCCCGAGGTAATTATATATGTTATTATGAAATTAAAATAGCACTTTTTTACTTGACACATATACACGTTAACAATAACATTTATTATTGGTTTAGGGCATTTCACCTTGTCAGCTGTATCTATCGTCACCAACTTATCGCATGGTTGGCAAGGGAAAAGTGCACAACACTTCGGGTGAATTACTTCACCATAATCCCCTCCCGGTGGGATATATGAAAGTTTCGGTTGACCTTGTATTAGATACCGACGCGCTTCTACCATTACCTGACGTTGTTTCAGAGACAACGTTGATGCGAGAAGCAGTCAGATCCTTTGTTGGATGGCCGTCAGATCTAATTTTCCCAGATGCCGAGGTATATATGTTCTAAATGATTATGAATCTTTAGTATTCACATTTCAATTCAGCTACAATTATGATATTTAATCAATCCTTATTACATGGTAATGTTAGACTCCTATAAGACCCACGCATAAAGCTGGTAAAGGGATTTCAAGACGCATCGAGTCGGTTGCATCTCTAAAAGAGGTACAAATATATATACCTATTGAATTATATACGCAACGATTCTGTTGCATCACAAAAAGTCATGATTTAATTTATATGAATTTTTAGGTTCCCGGTCGAAAGTTGAAAAAAGCTGGTAACGATATTCCTCCAACGACGTCCGGGACAAAATCTCAAATTATGATGCGTCTTGAGAAAATGGTGGATGAGTCCGATATTATGCACGGAGCCATTCGTAGTATAGATTTTGATGAAGGTGTTTTCGGAGCTGCTCATTTCGAAATAATTGCAAAGGAGGACATGCAACAACTTTTTGAACACGACGAATTGGGCATCGTTGTCATTCATACATACATATGGTACTCCGATCAATCTATAATTTACTTAGTTGAACAATTTATTTACACATTTCAATGAGTAGTCTAATGTTTATTATGTTTCTATTTAAGGTATATGTATGTAACATTGATGCGGGGAACTGAATTGTGTAACCGTTTCAATTTTATTGCTGCTTCCCGTATCAACGCAACATTAATAACGAAAAATCCAACATCCGTAAAGAATGATCTAGTCGATAGATTCATGGCGGCCGACGATAATACTACACCCAGTTTGTATTTTTTACCGTTTAATTCTGGCAACGGGTTAGATTTTCTTTCTAATAATTTCATTCTAATCTATGTATATCTTTTACGTAGAAAATTTTCATTCATCTAAATTTTTGTTTTATTTTACAGTGGTCACTGGGTGTTGGTTGCTATGGATCTTTCGAGACTAATAGTGTATTATCTCGATTCGTTATCGGGTGATTGGAGTAAATATCCGAGTATGAAGAAGACGGTTGACGCGTAAGTGAAATTCCCCTAAATATTCGTGTGTATTTGTATATTTAATTATGTCTGTCAGATTGATCTCAATATACGTTTTTATTTTGTTAGGGCAATAATAAAATTTAGATCGAAAAAGAATTATCGTAATAGGAAGGACATTACCTGGATCAGAGTTCAGGTATATATTAAGTATCTTATTTTTGCTTATAATAGTGTTTGTTTTTTTGCTTATAATAGTGTTTGTAAGAAATTAACTATATATATATTGTTTGTTTTTCTGTGTAGTGTCCTCAGCAAAATAATTCGGTCGATTGCGGATTTTTTGTATTGAGATTTATGAGAGATATCATTGCGTTGAATCGTATAGACATCCCAAAAATGGTATGGAATAATAACTTAGGGTTTATTTTAATATTATCGGATATTTCATCTAATTTGTTACTAAATCATGAATATGTTTTATTCTCTTAATTGTAGTACTTTGAGGAATACAAATCTTACTCAAGAGCTCATTTGGATGAAATGAAGGATGAATTGTGTCAATTCATTGTTAATCAAAGAATCATATAGCTAGGTTGTATATTGTTGTACATATATGTATGGAATGTTGTTGTTGTATGCTGTTGTTGTATATATGTTGTATATTGTTGTTGTACTTTTACTAAATCATGAATATGTTGTTGTATATTGTTGATCAAAGAATCATATATTAATGTTGTATATATGGAGGATTAATGTTGTATATAAATGGATTCATGTTGTATATATCAATGGATTAATGGTGTATAACATTGGATTAAAGGATGAAATCAATATGAATTTTACACTTTTGCAGCATGCGAACAGGTTACCAATTAAATATCCACTGTTTTTCAAACAATTTTTTTTAAAATAACTAACACTTTAGAGGGCGCTTTCTGTAGGAAGCGCCCTCTAAACACTTTACATTGACAACTTTAGAGGGCGCTTTGTCCAGAAAGCGCCCTCTAAACACTTTACATTGACAACTTTAGAGGGCGCTTTTTCCTGAAAGCGCCCTCTAAACAATTTACATTGACAACTTTAGAGGGCGCTTTTTCCAGAAAGCGCCCTCTAAGGTGTCCCTTTATGGACCACTCCAGAGGGCGCTTTTTTCTGAAAGCGCACTATAATGTGGCCCTTAAAGGGCCACTTTAGACAGCGCTTTCTCCAGGAAAACAAAGCGCTGTCTTTACCTATGCCAGCGCCACTTTAGAGGGCGCTTAAAAGCGCTGTTATAGGCCAAAATAAGCTCCCTCTTTTCCCTTATTTGGCGTAGTGCAATTTCTATTTTCCTTTTTAGCATTTAGTTAATTCTTTTTCGCACAATAGTTTCTACACCGGAAACTATTGTGTACCTTTTACCGGATCTAACCTTACGTTAGAATCTAGTTTTTTTATTCCTTCGCTTTTATTTTTCTGCCTGATTGAAGAATTCAAGAACAAATCCAACCGGCCTGTGGTGGAGTGTTCAAAACTGCTATTTAATTTCTCAGGTTCTTTAATTATTGTTTGAATTTATATACGCCCTGTTTTACTGTTTATTTATATTATTTGCCTGAGATGAATCTGTTTATGCATGATAATTATTTAAGTCTGTTTAGCATGTCTGGCTGATTTACTTAGGTATCGGTATGTAGAGTAAGCGGAATGAAGGAATCAAAACCAAATTGGTTTAATTAGGTTTAAAATTAAAATCACTCTTTTTACGGTCTCAATTTACAGGTTTAATAACAAGGTTTTTGTACGAAAGTAAAAGACATAAAGAAGTTAAAAGCAATAGAGCGAGAGTTTGAGTTTTTGACTGGATAGTGTAAATTGGACATTAATTCTAGATCAGGGCGAGAGCAATTTTTAGAGTTAATTAAATTCTAATCTTTTTCAAAAAGTATTTTTAAAGATTGAATGTGAGGACGATAGTTAAGCATTTGAATTTAATTATATAACCTAAGTCAACAGAGCGAGAGTTTGAGATAAGGGTGTTTAAACGATTAGTGTTTTCTTAAAGAGAGTTTCTACGGATCCTATTGTTTTCAAAAAGTGGTTTTTGACTTAACTTTAAGTGACAGCTACGTTAATATAAAATCATAGTTTATTCAACAGAGCGAGAGTTTGAGATAAAACTTTTAATCAATAGCGTCAACTGAAAAGATTTATTTTAAAACCAAGGAACCAACAAAGAATTGATTCCCTAATTACGACGAACTACATACCGATATCCGCTTATTAGATATTTATTTTAGATCTTATTTTAGTTTTAGCTTTTCCCCCAAACAATCAAAGTATTACCTGCCTTAGCTTTACGAAGTAACCTTAGATAACAGTATATCGATTCATAAGTCCCTGTGGGATCGATATCTTTTAAAACTACGCGATAGAACTGTGCACTTGCAGTTTGTACCCCAAATTCGACTCATAAAGTCGCGATCAAGTTTTTGGCGCCGTTGCCGGGGACTTTTATTTAGTCGATATCGTAACTCTTCTGTTACGCTGTAGAGACTAAGGCTTTTCTTTTTCTTTTCTTTCTTTCGTTGATTTGTATGCCACGCACTCGCTCACAAGGCGAGCCGTTCTACTTACGAATCAATGATATCGAACTATATCTCCGAGTCTTAAGACGAATTCGGGAATATCGTGCGGCAAACAATCTCCCTCCTGTTGAACTTCCCGATTTCAAAAATATTTTCCCTTCGATACCTGAGATGGCAGAACCAGCTCGTGCTCTTAGAGATTACGCCGCTCCATCGCAAGATGAGCCGCATTCAAGTATTGCTCCACCCGTAATCGAAGCAAACAACTTTGAACTCAAACCTTCACTATTGCAGGAAGTGCAACAGAACCAATTCTCTGGAAATCCTACCGAGGATCCAAACCTTCATTTATCCGTATTTGTCCAATACGCTGATACTGTTAAAGCTAATGGTGTCAGTTCAGAGGCAATTCGACTTCGTCTTTTTCCTTTCTCATTAAGAGATAGCGCTAGAAGATGGCTTCAATCTCTTCCTTCCAACTCAGTCACCACATGGAACGAGTTGAAGAAAGTTTTTCTTGCTCGATATTTTCCGCCAAGCAAAACAGCTATGTTAAGAGCCCAGATAAATGGATTTAAACAGTAAGATAATGAGTCTCTTTTCGAAGCATGGGAAAGATACAAAGACATGATGAGACTTTGTCCACACCATGGTTTAGAGGACTGGTTAGTAATTCATACCTTCTATAATGGTCTCCTGTACAACACGAGGTTAACAATAGACGCCGCCGCAGGTGGTGCACTGATGAACAAACCTTATGCTGACGCTTACCAACTTATCGAAAGCATGGCTCAAAACCACTATCAGTGGGGAAGCGAACGAACAATGGTAGAAAAACCTCAAACAAAAACTGGCATGTACGAGATAAGTAACCTTGATCATGTTAATGCAAAAGTGGATGCTCTGGTCCAGAAAATTGAAAGTTTAAACGTATCACCTCCAGCCACCGTAGTTGCCATAACTCAGAATTGCGAAGTCTGTGGAATCCAAGGTCACACTCCTGCAGATTGTCAACTCCTAACAGGAATCCAAGCGGAGCAAGTAAACTATGCTCAAGGAAGCCCCTACTCGCACACCTATAACTCAAATTGGAAGAATCATCCCAATTTTTCATATAAGAGTAATAATGCTTTATACGCACCTGGACAATCTCCAAATCAAGCCCCAGCTATACCTCCGGGATATCAGAAGCCGATCCCATCTACACCTAACAATAACGCCCCTAGGAAATCCAACTTGGAAATCATGATGGAAAACTTTATAGCTTCTCAACATCAAACCAATAAAGATTTCTTAAACCAGAATGTACACACTGGTGAACAAATTAAACAACTAGCAAGTAAAGTAGATGCCCTGGCTACTCATAACAAAATGCTGGAAACGCAAATTTCACAAGTAGCTCAACAACAAGCACCTACTGCTGCCCCAACTGGTACATTTCCTGGCCAACCCCAACCTAACCTAAGAAGCCACGCTCATGCAATTATACTGAGAAGTGGAATGGAAGTGGAAGGACCGTCTGACCCAAGGAGAGAAAACCAAAACTCTAAAAAGTCAACTGAGGAGGAAAGTGAACCTAAGGAAAAGGAAGAGAGTAATAAGGAAACCGTAGAAAAGAAGGAACCTTATGTACCTCCACCACCTTATAAACCGCCTATCCCTTACCCTCAAAGGCTTATTAAAACCAAAGATGTGGGCCAATTCAAAAAATTTGTTGACCTACTAAAACAACTAAACGTCACAATTCTGTTTACAGAAGCTATTACGCAGATGCCCTCATATGCCAAGTTTTTAAAAGAAATTCTTTCTAATAAAAGGAAACTTGAAGATAGCGAAACCGTTACACTCACCGCTGAATGTAGCGCTATTGTCATACCCCAAAATTTGCCCGTTAATATTACGAGGCATTTTTCAAGGCACTCCAACTTATTTTTCAAAACATTGATTTTAAGGGAACAAAGACCCAGCATACAGGTGACCAAATCCAGAAAATGGCCTAAACTGGCTTGCTCGCTAGGCGAGCAAATCCTTCGCCTAGCGAACCCTTCGCTACACCACTCGCCTAGCGAAGCTTGCGAATACCAGAAAATTCTGGGCTTCATTCTGAGCCCATCAGGTCACAAAAATTATTATAAATAGCATAGCTTCATTCAGAAAAAGGGGACAGAGGCAGACGGACAGAAACCCTAGCAAGGAAACCCTAACAGAAGCAACACAGCAAACCCTGGAGGCTAATCCAGAGAATTCAGAGCAACCCTCAAGGAAACCCTGAAGGAAACTCATCTGCACCAAGGTTACCTCCGCCCAACTCAATCCCGCGCCAACCCTAAGAGTGACTTGCCGATTCAAGGTTGCAATTCAATTGCAAACAGGTTTGCATTACTATTACCGCTTTATGCTCTTAATTTACATGTGATATCATAATTGAATTCATAAATATATTTGAGGTTTTGCCTGTGGGTTTAAATATGTCTGAATATCTTGAATAATTAACCATGTAATTGTTGTAATGGATGCCATAGGGTTTGAAGCTTGCTGAAATCGTACTGTTCCAAAATTCAAAACCCGCAGCCGTTCGCTAGCACATCGCTAAGCGAACATGTAGCGAGTGTTCGCCAGGCCCTCGCTAGGCGAGGCAGCAACGAACATGACAGTCGCTGACTTTTTTGTTCTGATCTTTGCTCATCTGACATGTTTTATTATCACCATGCATTGTTTACCTGACATCAGTACTGTTGTGATTCCTTTTGTTTGGTGCAATTCTCGGTTGCACCCTGATTTGGTATTATGACCTGTTTGCTGAATTTTGTAAGGGTTCACATACTCCCGGAGAAGGTAGCTCGCTAGGTATTCCACTTTATTTGTGGGATACCCTTGTGGAGATTCACCCTAATTACCTAATTGATTATAATGTGGACCTAATTACCTAATTGATTACAAATACCTAATTGATTGTAAAATATTGCCTTTGAATATGTGATTTTGGACCTCTCTTTATCGCCTTACGGTATTACGGTATTATGGTCATGTCTCGCGAATGTGGGGATACATTTAGCAAAGACCCTCCGATTAAATCATCATGTCCCTATAAGATAAATCATAGTCCCTCGGATGTTGCCTGCGAATATATGATTTTTGTCCCTCGATGACCCTTCATTGTAGCCTACGGTTAAATGATGATCGTCCCTTCGAATGCTAAGGTATCCTTACAAATGTTGCCTTCAATGACCGATCGATGACCCTACGATGTCCCTTTACATCCAAAGGATAAAACTACTTACTTCTCAATAGTAAGGACAGTTTTACCCTCATAAGGATAGGAAATACCCATAAAGACCTTGGGTAGGTATAACTCTTAATTGCTGACTCACAACCTAAAACATTTTTCATACATCACACTTTGCAAAACATCTACTAGAAAATCACCACTTGGTATACATTCATACTAAAATCATTGTCAAGTTATATTTTTCTAAACAGCTTTCAAAACTAAACGAGATAAGTATTTTGTATACATTCGTACAAGAATCATTACAAAGTTAAACTCTCTTTTCAAAACATTTTTTAAGCAATTCACAAACACTTTTTCAGACAAACATAAGTGATCCAGCAATTAAGAGCCCATGGATAACCATGGATATAAAGGGTGCTAACACCTTCCCTTTGTATAATGTACCTCCCGAACCCAAAATCTAATTAAGGTCTTTCCTGTTCTTTTCCACCTTTCCTTATTGGATAAAAGAAAAGTCGGTGGCGACTCTTGCTATCCGCGACATTTGCTTTCCAAAGCAAAAGCACCCAAAGTCAGTTCACCGTATGACAGAACTGGCGACTCTGCTGGGGACGAAAAAGAGAGGTTACCTTAAAAAAAAAAAAAAAAAAATACAAGATCACTTATTTGGATTGTCTGATTTACTTTTAAGGGATTGCTTGGGTATTCTATGCTTGAGTGAAAGATCCTACACCCGGATCTAGTGAAACTTAGGTAAGTAGCAATAGATCATCGCGACTATCCGGCGTATACTAGAATGGTTAAAATGATGGCTACGGTTAATGTGACACTTTGGATGTCCTGATGTTCCTCATGTTTACTTGAGGAGAAATTTGGCATCTGCGTGGTGTCATCAAAACATTAACCAGACCTTTAGAACCCTAATTGACTCATCCTGGCCATTAGAAAGTAGTGAGATAACTGACTTCGGTTCCGACTGGGGTTGGTTGAGACTCGATACTACACTCTTTGAGATTGGACTTTAGGGAAGCTTTGGTCAACCACTTGGTGTTGCACTGAAGTGGACTTAAAGGAAGGTCAATGATTGGAGATCCTTTTAGAACCCGATTACTATTCTAGGACAGGTTGAACCAACCAAACTTCAGTGGGGAGGGTACTTACCTATGGAACTCATGCAAACCTTAAAACTTAGGAATGATTGTTGTGTGACTTGCTTGTGCTTGTTATTTACTTAATATCATAACATCATAACATCATAACATCATGGCATTGTACTAACCGTTTCAAGAGCTTAGGGATTTAACTTTGCTCTGTAACAGGGCTATGGCTCCCAGGAAGACCATCCGGATCAATTTTGTAGCGATCTCTCCTCAACTCATGAATTTATTTCCCTCTTTTGGTGGTTTACGCAAAGTTAAATTCCAAAAGTCCTTGAAAACATTTCATACATTGCATAGCATAACATAACATTGCATAACAGGTACTCTAAAGGGATCAATGTTCTCACGGTCTTCCTTCCAAACAGGAAAATGGCCCTCGAACAAATTGTCAAAGATCTTCAGGCTCAGAATGCTCAACTCCAGGAGATGATCTTGAACTTATCCAAGGGGCAGGAGGAACTGAAGGCTCTATTGCTCAAGAAGAAAGACAAGAAATCTGTGAGTCACATTAACCCGGGAAGAAGGAAGTTTACGAAGATCAATATGACTTTAGCACAAGCACTGCAGGGTATGCTAAGAGCAAATTTAATTACCCTCAGAGATCCTCCTGCAAATCCCAACACTACTTCTCCTTGTTATAATCCCAATGTCAGGTGTGCATATCACTCTGATAGCCCCGGGCATGATACAAACGATTGTTGGTTGTTGAAAAATAAGATTCAGGATATGATCGACGCTGGAGAATTTGAATTTGATCTTCCAGAGACTCCTAATGTCATCCCTACTCCTCTGCCTAATCATGACAAGACTGTTAATGCTGTAGAAGATGCTGATAGCGATTGCGACTTGGATAACTGGATTTTCCCAACAATTGGTGGAGGACTCAATAATTGGAAGGCTGAAGACACTATCCCGATTTCCTTTAGTCAGGAGTAATTGTTATTGCTATTTTAATGTTTCAAATTTTGTAATTTTTTTTTTAAAGCATTGTGTCTATACCCGGGGCACAATAGCTAATTTTTCAAGGGTTCTATCATTTTCATAAGCATATTCACATTCAATAAATCAATGGACCTTTTTGCATTCAAATTTTGCGCTCTTTATCTTTCCTGTCATCTTTCAAATAAGCTATGTTTTCTTGCACACACTCACGTAACAATTTGCCGATCCATATCCACTCTGGATCCTGTGGATAATAATTCTGCTACTGTTCATTATGACTTTGAAAATCCGATCTACCAAGCCGAGGATGGAGGTGAGGAAGATTGTGAAGTCCATGGAGAAGTTGCCAGACTGTTACTACAGGAAGAAAAGACTATACAGCCGCATGAGGAATTAATTGAGGTTGTAAATCTGGGTACTGAAGTAGACAAGAAAGAAGTCAAAATAGGAGCAGGCTTGGAAAACAGTGTCAAAGAAAGATTGAGTCGGATGTTACGTGACTATGTAGAGGTTTTCGCTGGAAAAATCAAGAGATGATATGGAATGATGAATGTCAAGAAGCTTTTGACAAAATCAAGAAGTATCTCCAAGAACCTCCAATTCTGATGCCACCAGTCGAAGGAAGACCTCTAATCATGTATTTGACCGTGTTAGAAAATTCAATAGGGTGTGTGTTGGGGCAACATGACGAGTCTGGTCGAAAAGAGCATGCAATATACTACCTTAGCAAAAGGTACCGACTGTGAAACAAGATACTCACAGCTCGAGAAAGCTTGCTATGCTTTGGCTTAGGCTGCTCGCCGACTAAGACAGTATATGTTGAATCATACCACTTTATTGATTTCTAAGATGGATCTTATCAAATATACATCTGAGAAACCTGCTCTCTCCGGAAGAACAACAAGATGATTGCTGAACTCTGCACGCAGTTCAAAATAAAACACCATAACTCTTCTCCGTACCAGCCAAAGATGAATGGCGCCGTGGAGGCTGCTAATAAGAATATTAAGAAGATCATACAAAAGATGACAGTAACATACAAAGACTGGCATGAGATGTTACCCTTTGCTCTTCATGGTTATCGCACTTCAGTGCTCACTTCGACAGGGGGTAACTCCTTTCTCTTTGGTCTACGAAACGGAAGCTATTTTACCAGTGGAAGCTCAGATTCCCTCTCTAAGAATTATGAAAGATGCAGGCTTAGATGAAGATGAATGGATGCAGACTCGACTCGACCAGATAAATTTGATTGATGAAAAGAGACTTGCGGCTGTTTGTCATGGGCAGATATATCAGAAGTGCATGACCCAGGCATTTAACAAAAAGGTCAAGAGACAGGTGTATCAAATTGGCAACTTGGTAATAAAGCGTATCATTCTACCACAAGGTGATCCTAGAGGCAAATGGACTCCCACATACGAAGGGCCATTTGTAGTTAAGAAGGTATTCTCTGGTGGAGCCATGATGCTTGCTACAATGGATGGCGAAGATTTCCCGCATCCCGTGAACGCGGACATAGTTAAAAAATACTACGCATAAAAGAGACCCGCTAGGTCAACGTACCTAGGCAAAAGTAAGGGCATCCCGGCGAACCAAAAGGGTTCGGGCAAAAATTAGGGATAAACATATAAAAATGTACACCCGGCAAGTCGAAAACCTGAAAAGGCGGCTTGGGCAAGAAAGGGTATCCTGGTGGACTGAAAACCTGAAAAGGCTGTCCAGGCAAAAATTAGGGATTAAAGCGTATGACTATGTTCCGTTCTCGATCAGCCTCACCAAGTCAAAGGGACTGAACAAGCCAATCACTTCTATCCGACAGCAAGGGATGAGATGCTTGAAGACATAATAGCAGTAGCAGAATTTAAATCAATAGGACTTTTTCTCATAGCTTTTTCTTTGCTTCCTTGACAATTTCCTCTTACTAGGATTTTTGTCTCCTTGTACTCAAATTGCCTGTTTATAGACCCTCTTTCAAAATTAATACAATTTTACTTCCAAAAAGATACTTTTGTTTTACCTTCTCTGTTTTGTTTGCATAAACGTCCATTGATTTAATTTGAATTAATATATGCATTTGAATATAATCGATGTTTACCAAAAATACATACATAAAACAGAAATAGCAATTACTAAAAGACTTTAGGATCAAGGATAAAGTCTAACCATGCTTTCCGATGAATCCGTTGCTAATTCTATTCCCCAACAAAGCCAGTTAGTCCCTAGAGGAAATTGGCATTACTAGACAGACTGGTCATCTCTTCCATCCCCAGCCAGGCTTTGTTGAATGTTTCTACCATCAGACAGAAATCAAGTATCCCCCAGCTAAGAAAGGGTCATCAATACAAATATCTCCAACCAGAATATGGAGATTTATTTTCCCCTGGCAAAACTTTTCAGGCGCATAATTCATTCATGCATCATTTCGCATCATATACATGCATGCAATATTCGCATTTATTTTCAAAAGCATAAAACATCTCATGCATCATGACATGGCATGAGGCTAACTTTTTTTTCAGGTTAATTATTCTCCCGATACAGTCAAAATAAAAGTTCATTCAGACGGACACCCTCATCGGTTACGTTCGAGATTCAGATACATCTTTCAGATACAATCCATATGAATGTTGATTCTGACTAGCTCTGACATCCTCCTAATGATGGCATCTCTAAGCCCATCCCAGACATTTACTGCAAATATAACATATACAAATATCATCGGATATAGCCTAACGTACGACTCATTCTGATTCAGCCTAACGTATGGTTTCCTCAACTATTCAGAGACGGTCTAGCGTACGACCCATTTGGATGTTCATCCCCTCAGATGCTACCTAGCGTACGGTACATTCTGAAGCGTAGTCTAGCGTATGACTACCCCTTTCATCATCAGGTACAGCCTAACGGACAACTCGTTCTGCTGCTCAGAGACAGTCTAGCGTATGACCCATTCTGATCTTTGTTCCTCAGATATTACCTAGCGTACGGTAAATTCTGAAGTATAGTCTAGCGTATGACTATCCCTTATCATCAGATATAGCCTAACGGACGGCTCATTCTGCTACTCAGATACGATCTAGCGTACGATCCATTCTGATCCGTATTTCTCCAGATACAGCCTAACGGACGGCTCATTCTGCTACTCAGATACGATCTAGCGTACGATCCATTCTGATCCGTATTTCTCCAGATACAGCCTAACGGACGGCTCATTCTGCAACTCAGATACGATCTAGTGTATGATCCATTCTGATCTTTCATCCACAGAGAAGTCACCAGCCTAATGGACGACTCAGTCTGCTACTCAGATACGATCCAGCGTACGATCCGTTCTGATCTTTACCTCTCCAGATGCAGCCTAACGGACGGTTCATTCTGCAATTCAGATACGATCTAGCGTACGATCCATTCTGATCCTTTATCCCCAGCAGCGTATGACCCATTCTGATACTTATCTCATCAGGTTCAGCGCACCCTATTATCACCTAATATACGGTCTAACGTACGACCCGGTATGGCACCCACGTCTTCAGATATGGTCTAATGTACGACGCACTCTGAAGCTCTCATCATCAAACTTCCTGGATGGCATCTTTAAGCCCATCTCCATCAAGACTAACCGGTGATTAACAAGGGAAAATTTTTGGGGCCTTCTAGTGTTCAATAATCTTCCACCTCCAGACCACGAATGGTGTACATACCATTCTAACTCTCTCGGTTCAAGAATATTGAACAGGGGCAGCTGTCATACCCCAAAATTTGCCCGTTAATATTACGAGGCATTTTTCAAGGCACTCCAACTTATTTTTCAAAACATTGATTTTAAGGGAACAAAGACCCAGCATACAGGTGACCAAATCCAGAAAATGGCCTAAATTGGCTTGCTCGCTAGGCGAGCAAATCCTTCGCCTAGCGAACCCTTCGCTACACCACTCGCCTAGCGAAGCTTGCGAATACCAGAAAATTTTGGGCTTCATTCTGAGCCCATCAGGTCACAAAAATTATTATAAATAGCATAGCTTCATTCAGAAAAAGGGGACAGAGGCAGACGGACAGAAACCCTTGCAAGGAAACCCTAACAGAAGCAACACAGCAAACCCTGGAGGCTAATCCAGAGAATTCAGAGCAACCCTCAAGGAAACCCTGAAGGAAACTCATCTGCACCAAGGTTACCTCCGCCCAACTCAATCCCGCGCCAACCCTAAGAGTGACTTGCCGATTCAAGGTTGCAATTCAATTGCAAACAGGTTTGCATTACTATTACCGCTTTATGCTCTTAATTTACATGTGATATCATAATTGAATTCATAAATATATTTGAGGTTTTGCTTGTGGGTTTAAATATGTCTGAATATCTTGAATGTTTAACCATGTAATTGCTGTAATGGATGCCATAGGGTTTGAAGCTTGCTGAAATCGTACTGTTCCAAAATTCAAAACCCGCAGCCGTTCGCTAGCACATCGCTAAGCGAACATGTAGCGAGTGTTCGCCAGGCCCTCGCTAGGCGAGGCAGCAGCGAACATGACAGTCGCTGACTTTTTTGTTCCGATCTTTGCTCATCTGACATGTTTTATTATCACCATGCATTGTTTACCTGACATCAGTACTGTTGTGATTCCTTTTGTTTGGTGCAATTCTCGATTGCACCCTGATTTGGTATTCTGACCTGTTTGCTGAATTTTGTAAGGGTTCACATACTCCCGGAGAAGGTAGCTCGCTAGGTATTCCACTTTATTTGTGGGATACCCTTGTGGAGATTCACCCTAATTACCTAACTGATTATAATGTGGACCTAATTACCTAATTGATTACAAATACCTAATTTATTGTAAAATATTGCCTTTGAATATGTGATCTTGGACCTCTCTTTGTCGCCTTACGGTATTACGGTATTATGGTCATGTCCCGCGAATGTGGGGATACATTTAGCAAAGACCCTCCGATTAAATCATCATGTCCCTATAAGATAAATCATAGTCCCTCGGATGTTGCCTGCGAATATATGATTTTTGTCCCTCGATGACCCTTCGTTGTAGCCTACGGTTAAATGATGATCGTCCCTTCGAATGCTAAGGTATCCTTACAAATGTTGCCTTCAATGACCGATCGATGACCCTACGATGTCCCTTTACATCCAAAGGATAAAACTACTTACTTCTCAATAGTAAGGACAGTTTTACCCTCATAAGCATAGGAAATACCCATAAAGACCTTGGGTAGGTATAACTCTTAATTGCTGACTCACAACCTAAAACATTTTTCATACATCACACTTTGCAAAACATCTACTAGAAAATCACCACTTGGTATACATTCATACTAAAATCATTGTCAAGTTATATTTTTCTAAACAGCTTTCAAAACTAAACGAGATAAGTATTTTGTATACATTCGTACAAGAATCATTACAAAGTTAAACTCTCTTTTCAAAACATTTTTTAAGCAATTCACAAACACTTTTTCAGACAAACATAAGTGATCCAGCAATTAAGAGCCCATGGATAACCATGGATATAAAGGGTGCTAACACCTTCCCTTTGTATAATGTACCTCCCGAACCCAAAATCTAATTAAGGTCTTTCCTGTTCTTTTCCACCTTTCCTTATTGGATAAAAGAAAAGTCGGTGGCGACTCTTGCTATCCGCGACATTTGCTTTCCAAAGCAAAAGCACCCAAAGTCAGTTCACCGTATGACAGCTATAATCCAGAATATGCCTCCTAAACTTAAAGACCCAGGTAGTTTCTCTATACCCTGTCACATAGGAAAATTTGTCATTGACAAAGCCTTATGCGATTTAGGAGCCGGTATTAGTGTTATGCCTTTATCCATATGCAAGAGACTTGAAATGAGAGAATTAAGACCAACTAAAATGTTTGTGCAACTAGCAGATCGTTCTGTCAAATATCTTGTAGGAATTCTTGAAAACGTTCCAGTGCGCATAGGTCAATTCTACATTCCAACTGATTTTATAATTATGGATATTAGAGAAGATGAAGTTACACCCATTATACTGGGAAGACCGTTCTTAGCAACTGCCGGTGCAATCATAGACGTAAAACGAGGACGACTCACTTTTGAAGTAGGAGAAGAGAAAATTGAGTTCATTCTTTCCCAATTTTTGAAAGCACCTGCAATAGAAGATACATGTTACTTCATGGATATCATCGATGAATGCATAAAAGAAACGGAGTTAGAAAAAGACAAATCATCTGACTATCTTGTAGAAGACAAACTTAACCAATGTTTAGCAATAACACCGGACCCTACGCAATGCCTTAAGAAACCAACCTTAGACCTGAAAACACTTCCCAAGAATCTGAGATATGAATTCCTAGACTTAGAACTTGAACGACCAGTGATAGTTAATGCTGACCTAGGAAGACTCGAAACAGAAAAACTCCTGCATATCTTAAGAAAATATCCAACCGCACTAGGTTACAACATCACCGATCTTAAAGGAATAAGTCCCTCTATTTGTATGCACCGCATCATGCTAGAAGAAGACTGTAAAACTTCTAGGGAACACCAGAGGAGACTAAACCCGATCCTGAGTGAGGTAGTGAAGAAGGAAATAACCAAGTTATTAGAGGCAGGTATCATATATCCTATATCTGATAGCAAATGGGTTAGTCCTGTACACGTAGTACCAAAGAAACGAGGTGTAACAGTCATTGAAAATGAAAAAGGAGAAACTATAACCAAATGAATCGAATCGGGATGGAGAATGTGCATTGACTATAGGAAACTAAACAAAGCAACCCGAAAAGATCATTTCCCTTTACCATTCATTGACCAGATGTTAGAACGATTAGCAAAACATTCTCATTTCTGCTATCTAGACGGTTACTCAGGTTTCCATCAAATACCAATTCACCCTGATGACCAAGAAAAGACAACGTTCACGTGCCCTTTTGGTACCTTCGCTTATAGACGAATGCCGTTTGGCTTGTGTAATGCTCCTGCAACTTTCCAAAGGTGCATGATGGCAATATTCGCCAATTTTCTAGAGAACATCATGGAAGTATTTATGGATGACTTTTCCATATGCGGACAAAGCTTTGAAGAATGCCTTGAAAACCTAGAGAGAGTTCTAGAGCGATGTGTAAAAGTAAACCTAGTACTTAATTGGGAAAAATGTCACTTTATGGTACAAGAAGGAATTGTTTTAGGACACATCATCTCGAACAGAGGAATTGAAGTAGACAAAGCTAAAATAGAGGTAATCGAAAATCTTCAACCCCCGAAAACTGTGAGAGAAGTACGAAGCTTCTTAGGACATGCCGGTTTCTACCGACGATTCATTAAAGACTTCTCTAAAATAACTAAACCTTTAACCGGGCTATTAACGAAAGATGCTGAATTCATATTCGACAATAAATGTTTAGAAGAATTTCAAACGCTTAAACAAGCACTGATCTCCGCACCCATAATGCAGACACCAGATTGGAATGAACCATTCGAAATAATGTGTGATGCTAGTGATTACGCTGTAGGCGCTGTTTTGGGACAACGAAAGGATAAAAAGCTTCATGTTATATATTACGCAAGTAAAACTCTAGATGAAGCACAAATGAATTACGCCACAACCGAGAAAGAACTTCTAGCAGTAGTGTTTGCGCTAGATAAATTTCGTTCTTACTTGGTCGGAGCCAAAATAATCATCTACACTGACCACGCTGCTATCAAATACCTCTTAACAAAAAAGGATGCTAAACCTAGACTCCTAAGGTGGATCCTTTTGCTACAAGAGTTCGATTTGGAAATCAAAGACAAGAAAGGAACTGAAAACGTAGTAGCTGATCACCTCTCTAGACTTGAGAACCTTGAACCGGAAAGAACATCGATCAACGATGATTTCTCGTACGATAAACTTATAGCTACTTCGGAAGAAAATAACGCTGATAAACAGGTAGAAACCACTTTAGCTATATCTGTTACACCGTGGTACGCTGACCTCGTCAATTATTTAGCTGCCGGAATAGTTCCACCTACCTTATCCTACCAACAGAAGAAACGATTCTTCTATGACATAAAACACTATTACTGGGATGACCCCTTACTTTTTAAAAGACGCCCCGATGGTATTTTCCGTCGGTGTATACCCGAAGAAGAGGTAGAAAATATAATCCAACACTGTCACTCCGCTCCCTATGGTGGACATGCAAGTACATCCAAAACCTGCTCAAAAATCCTACAAGCCGGTTTCTATTGGCCAAATATATGGAAGGATGTACATGCAGCTATTAAGAAATGTGACAGATGTCAATGCACAGGAAACATATCTAGACGTGACGAGATGCCACAAAAGGGCATTTTGGAAGTAGAGATTTTCGACGTGTGGGGAATAGACTTCATGGGACCTTTTCCATCCTCTTTCGGTAACAAATACATACTCGTGGCAGTTGACTACGTATCAAAATGGATTGAAGCTATAGCTTCTCCAACAAACGACACACGAGTAGTAACTATAATATTTCCAAGGTTTGGTGTCCCAAGAATAGTAGTCAGTGATGGTGGATCGCATTTCATATCCAAGGTACTCGAAAAACTACTGCTTAAGTATGGCGTAAGACATAGAGTAGCGACACCTTACCACCCTCAAACTAGTGGGCAAGTGGAAGTGTCTAACAGAGAAATCAAACAGATACTAGAGAAAATAGTCGCCACTTCAAGGAAAGACTGGTCATTGAAATTACCAGAAGCTTTATGGGCTTACCAAACTGCTTACAAAACTCCCATAGGGACAACCCCATTTAAGCTAATTTATGGAAAATCCTGTCACCTCCCGGTAGAATTAGAACATAAAGCCTATTCGGCTATTAAAAATCTAAATTTAAACTATAAAGCCGCCGGCGAAAAGAGAATCCTTGATATAAGCGAATTAGAGGAACTCAGAAGAGACGCTTACGAAAATGCCAGAATCTACAAAGAAAGAACAAAACAATGGCATGACAAGCGCATATCAAGGAAAATCTTCAAACAAGGCGATACAGTCCTTTTATTTAACTCCAGACTAAAGTTATTCCCGGGAAAACTACGATCTAGATGGTCAGGTCCTTTTCAAATCACCAATGTTTTTCCTAGTGGAGCAGAAGAAATTAAAGGCAAATCTATGGAACCATTTACCGTAAACGGGCAACGTCTAAAACATTATCACTATGCAGAAAACAATGAAGATTCGCAAGTCTTGCACTTAGACGAAATGCCTCCAGAACCTATAGATTATAATTGACAGTTTTAATGTCGAGCTTGCGACATTAAACAAAGCGCTTAGTGGGAGACAACCCACAAATATTTTATTTTTTTCTATTATTATTTTTCTATTTCTTCCTTAATTATTCTTTTAATTTTTGTTTAGTATTCATTCTTAATTTATTTTATTTATTTATTAAACTCTCTTCTTCTTTCGGCATTTGGCCAAATCCTGACTAAAACTCTTGTTTTTCTTTTCTCTAGCTAACACTAACCTGATGGGACAAATTGATCGTATGGGTATCAAATTCAGAGGAACAGCTCAGAAACAAAAATTTGAGGAACTAGCCACGAGAGAGATGCTACCTAGTCTGTATGCTGATGACTGGGCAATGACTGCCCTTGGACTAAGACAAAGTGTCCTGTATTTGCTGAGTCAGATTGGGTGGGAAACCGCTCCTATCCGTAGACAATTTGTCACTTACCGGAGACTGACTCTAGAATTCCTTAGTTCTCTGATCTATCTACCCAGCCATGGAAAAGGAATAAGCAGAGGTTTCATCCAGTTCAGAATGTTTAACATGGAGTACCAATTTAATATTCAAGATTTTACCAACCTTTTAGGTTTCCCTACACCCTTTGACACATTCACAGTAAGCCAAGAAGAACTTTTTGAATATAGAGAACTTGAACACTTTTGGGGTAACTTGACTGGAAATGACGATCCCGAGGAACATGAGTTTCTCTCTGGAAACATACATAACCCGGCCTTCCGTTATTTCCATAAGATCCTGACCCACACCTTATTTGGGAAGAAGCCAAACAGTACCACAGTTTCACGTGATGAACTCTTCATCATATTTTGTGCTTCCCAGAACCGTCCAGTAAACGGTGCCACTTTTATGTTGGCAAATTTAGACCACCTTATCCAAGATGAACGAGCACCAATTCGAATAGGTTGTTTGATAACCATGATTGGTAATGCTATCGGATTACGTCAGCCTATGCTTGACTTAAGCCCTTTTTGTGGCATTACTACTATGAGTATACCCTTCCTCTTCAACACTATGTTTATAGCAAACCTAGGATCTAATGAGTTTGAGCTTATAATTAATAACCAAGTTCTTTGCCTATTCACCATGCCCGATCCTAGGACTAGTGTTCATAACCGCAATAACTGGCTCTACAATCTGAACGAAACCCCCTCTCCTGCTAAATCCACTGAATCCATCCAGGACTATGAGATTTATGATGACCAGATTCCTTATGCTGAATCAGACCCAAAGACACCATCTGGTTATTATGACATTGATCCTCCTCCTCAACCTGTTCAGACCGAAGAATCGGCGATACCCGACCTTAGACATCATATGCCCGGAACTGATTATAACACCGCCATTGAAGCTTTGATGTCAGAACAAGACGCCCTCAGAGAAGAGTTTGCTAACATGAGACACGAATTTCTGGGATACATGAACAGTATGACAAATCAGTTTCACGAGTTACTATACCGTGTTAACTCCTTTGCTCCTCCGGCCAGAGATCGTGCAGATGGATAGAAGTCGTTTTTCTTAGTTATCTAGTTTTAGTTAGTTTTATTATTTAATGTTATTTCAAATTATGTTCGTATTTGTTTCTCTTTCGCATTTTTTGTTTCTCTCCATTGTTACATTATGATTATTTTATGAAGCTATTGAATTATCCTATTTTATTATGAATTATGCAATATCTATCAAAAAAATGCTCTCTACTGTTGCTGCCTACATAAATTATTAACAATATAATACATTTATGCACTATTATACAAAGTAGAATAGCATGCAGGAAAATTAATCAGCAAAATAAAATAATCTGAAGCAAAACAAAATAAATAATAAAAAAAAAATTACCAAAGTTATTCTGAAGAACGCTAGCAGAACCATGCCAAAAAGACTGTGTGACGAGCGTCACACATTCTATCACGGACGTCACACAAAGTGCTTGTGACGCCCGTCACACAAAGTGCTTGTGACGCCCGTCATGCTCCTGTAACGAGCGTAACGCCATGTTAACGTTACAAAGACCGTTGGAGACGAACGTTACAACCCTACAACTTTTTACCTTCCCCATTTATTCACATTTACCCACATTTATTCACTTTTCAACCACTCCCTTTCCAACTTCAAAATTTTTCCCTATAAATACCCACCATACCTTTCTTCCTACATCACAACTATTCTATACAATCAAATATATTTTCTTTTTCTTTCCTAATTACTTCTTCCAACTCATTCATCAGTATGGCGGGAAATCAAAATTTCGGAAATATCATCTTCCGATCCGAAGATGATAATTATCAAAGGGAGCAATTCGAGCGCTTTCAACAACGAGGTGTCACTTCTACCAGGTATCCTGATTCAACTTGTTTACAACAATTAGGATTACTTCAAGGTATCGAGTGGATGCTCCGCCTTGCCGATCTAACTTTTCTATGCACGCATAATCAACCCACCTACCCATCCCTAACCTTAGAATTCTTAAGTTCATATGCGTACAACACTCCCACCGGTGAGGACGAATTCTTAACCGGTACCGCAACCTTCCGTATGTTCAATACCGAGTACTCCCTATCCCAAAACCAATTGAGTACCATGCTACAATTCCCCATAGAAGGTCAAGTCTACCCCAGAATCCCTCCAAACCTAAACTGGAGCACAGTTGCTGCTTTCGACCTCTTTAGGAAAATATCCGGTGTAGATGCCAACAACTGGGAAGAGCTCCTTGTTTCCCATATACATAACCCAACTATCCGGTACTTTATCCGCATCCTACAAACCACAGTTTTTGGAAGACCGAACAACAGCAAGGTCAATGCAAAGGAACTATTCTTCCTCGAATGCGTCTTCGAACCGAATGCTAAGGTAAACGCCGCCTCCTTCCTATTTCATCATATCCGCATCTTATGTGCTAGAGGCCGTCAACCTTTTGTAATTGGTGGATTAATCACCACCATAGCACTTGGCTTAAACCTAAGGGACCGACTCCAAACTTTAGAATCTTTACCTCCCCTCTTTATGGATATAAGCTACTGTCGGTCCAGCCGCCTAATAAAGAACCGAGTAGGCGGAAAATATTACCTTATGGTGAATAACCAGGCAGTCCCAAGCGTTGTTCTACCCAACATTGCCTTAACCGATGTCACCAATCCCAACCGCCACCTCTATGATCTGAATGCTCCCGAAGCTACCGAGCCTTCACATACAAACCCGTCTGCAGACGAGTTCGAAGAAATAGAGCAAGGTGATAACGCTCCTGCACAACAATCAGTCCCGCTCAACCCTTCCGATACTGCAGCTGGCCCATCCTCCCGACGTCGTCGACGAAGAAGGCCTGCAACCAACGACGACATCATGGATGCTATTGATGGTATGCAAGCACAAAATCTCGAAATGATGCAAATGATGCGTCAAATGCAACAACAACAGGAAGAGAGGAATGCCATAACCGACCAGCGGTTCACTGATTTGCTTAGCAGGTTCGACAACTTAGATGTACATCAAAGATCACCAGGTCCCAGAACAAGAGGCGGCAGGCAACCTTAACTTTAGTTTCTTTTTTTTTTTCCTTTTTCCTTTCTTTTTGTAATTCAATTTTTTCCCTTCAAACATTGAGGACAATGTTTCATTCAAGTATGGGGGGGGAAAACCATGTTCTCTCTATCCTCCTTTTTCCTTTTCAAGTATGTATCTTTCTTTTCATTGTTATTTCCCTTATAAAAAAAAATATATAATAAAATAATATTTCTTATAATATAGATTTATTTTAAGTTAAGTCCCAAATGTGAAAACCTTCTATTATCTATTCCCCTCAATTTTCATGAGCCATAACAAAAATTCATCACACTCAATAAGTATAAAGGTCGCTTATTTTATAAAACTTGAGTGAAATCAAGACAAAAATTATTACCATAACAACGCTCTAAGAACCTCAACATGTTAGATCAGGATAAGTACCTATTATACCAATCCCTTGAACTTTTAGTCTTATAGTAACCCCGAGTAGTTTATACGAGAAGTCAGCACCATCTTAATAGCAAACTACGTGGAAGGCCGATGAATATAAGTGAATGATTCCCAAAGTAACATAAAAAATATATATATATATCAGGAAATGCACTAATTAAGTTAGGTGATCCTTACCAGATCATTTAATCTAAAGGTTGCAGATCATACAAAAGCATAATATGAAAGATCCATTATGAGTTGGTTCAGCAGGTATCTGGTACTGAACTTGGTAGGGCGGACTACGGTCCGATCCCCCGCAATTTGCAATGGACTGAATAACGAAGTTATCCGACTTATGTACCAGAACTTCTAGCTAAAAGGGGATCAGAATCACTAACCGGTTACTCCACTATGTGCGCGAAAAGATAAAGGGCTTAATGTGATTTCACTAGAATGAAAACGGGTGAAATAAGAGTAAAGGAACTAGGATAGCTATAATGGCATTACTCGAACTGGTTTGCATAAGGTGAGGTTATCTGAGGTTGTGACGGTGGTTGTTGATGTCAAGATTAAAACCAAGTTACTTCTAAACAAGGTTTACGTGCAACCTATTATAAATTGATGTGTGTTTCGAAATTTCATCTGGCTAAAATTTTTAAAACAAGTTCTATACTGTATTTTGCTTGAGGACAAGCAAAGATCTAAGTATGGGGGACTTTGATAACATGAAATAGTATCACATTCTAGGACTCAATTTAATTAAATTATATTATTATTTACTTCAATTTATTTCATTTTATTAGATATTACGCGGTATTTTCTTTCTATTTATCTCAGGTGGTTTATTTGAAGCACAAGTAAAAAAGGAAGAAAAGGAGGTGCAAAAAGGAATGAAAAGAAGCAAATATCAAAAGCCAAAGCCCAGCCCAAAAAGCACAGGCGTTGTGCCTGTAACGAGCGTCACAAAGGCTGTGACGAGCGTCACGCTTTGCACACTCCCGTGACGAGCGTCACACATGGTGTGACGGACGTCACACCATTCCCCTATATTTTTGGCACCAGGAACGCAACAGACCACGTTGAAACAGACCACGTTGAAGCTACTTCCACGCTTGACCCTTGGAACGTAAAGACCATGTACACGGAAAACCCTTGGAAGCAGTTACACAAGTAGCAGTATAAATAGTAGCTTTTTGGAAAGCTCTGGTTCCACGCTTTTTCCAGATTTCTTTGCCGTTTTTTGCTTTTTCGCATTTTTTTCTTTTCCAGCAGTACGAGCACATTTTTTACAGCATAGCTTTTACGATTTTTATATTGTTTCCCTTGCAATTTCTATTTTCCTTTTTAGCATTTAGTTAATTCTTTTTCGCACAATAGTTTCTACATCGGAAACTATTGTGTACCTTTTACCGGATCTAACCTTACGTTAGAATCTAGTTTTTTTATTCCTTCGCTTTTATTTTTCTGCCTGATTGAAGAGTTCAAGAACAAATCCAACCGGCCTGTGGTGGAGTGTTCAAGACTGCTATTTAATTTCTCAAGTTCTTTAATTATTGTTTGAATTTATATACGCCCTGTTTTACTGTTTATTTATATTATTTGCCTGAGATGAATCTGTTTATGCATGATAATTATTTAAGTCTGTTTAGCATGTCTGACTGATTTACTTAGGTATCGGTATGTAGAGTAAGCGGAATGAAGGAATCAAAACCAAATTGGTTTAATTAAGTTTAAAATTAAAATCACTCTTTTTACGGTCTCAATTTACAGGTTTAATAAAAAGGTTTTTGTACGAAAGTAAAAGACATAAAGAAGTTAAAAGCAATAGAGCGAGAGTTTGAGTTTTTGACTGGACAATGTAAATTGGACATTAATTCTAGATCAGGGCGAGAGCAATTTTTAGAGTTAATTAAATTCTAATCTTTTTCAAAAAGTATTTTTAAAGATTGAATGTGAGGACGAGAGTTAAGCATTTGAATTTAATTATATAACCTAAGTCAACAGAGCGAGAGTTTGAGATAAGGGTGTTTAAACGACTAGTGTTTTCTTAAAGAGAGTTTCTATGGATCCTATTGTTTTCAAAAAGTGGTTTTTGACTTAACTTTAAGTGACAGCTACGTTAATATAAAATCATAGTTTATTCAACAGAGCGAGAGTTTGAGATAAAACTTTTAATCAATAGCGTCAACTGAAAAGATTTATTTTAAAACCAAGGAACCAACAAAGAATTGATTCCCTAATTACGACGAACTACATACCGATATCCGCTTATTAGATATTTATTTTAGATCTTATTTTAGTTTTAGCTTTTCCCCCAAACAATCAAAGTATTACCTGCCTTAGCTTTACGATGTAACCTTAGATAACGGTATATCGATTCATAAGTCCCTGTGGGATCGATATCTTTTAAAACTACGCGATAGAACTGTGCACTTGCAGTTTGTACCCCAAATTCAACTCATAAAGTCGCGATCAAACTTCTTTTCTTAATCAAACTTGTAAGTAGATTTAATTATACTTGACTTAAACTTTCAAAAAGCCAAAAAGAACTAATTCATTCAAACCATTTTTAGGCCTTTGTGCCTTTCAAACTTAATTTTTTGATTAAAAGCAATGCATACACTTTGAAATTTGGATCACGAACTACGAGGTTTTGATCCCTCATTTTTATGTTGGTATGTAGGCACAAGCCCGAAGGTCTTGTAAAACACAAAAATATAATTAATGAATTCTTTTCTCATCCCCCCATTCTATTTGTTTGTATACATCCTTTTGCACAAAATACATATGCATACAAGAAAGGGCTCCCTAGGAGTACCTAGGACACTTTGGGTTCTAACACCTTCCCTCTGTGTAACCAACCCCCTTACCTGAAATCTCTGACATTTTATTAGTTTTGCTTTGAAAACTTCTTACTTTTGGGTTTTGTTCGTACTTTTCCCTTTTCCCTTGGAAATAATAAAAGCGCAGTGGTGACTCTGGTTTTATTGATCTCTAACTCATCCCTAGCTTGATGATCATGGATTTACCGCTACATGAGGCACTTAAGAAGAATTCCCTCAGGAGATTTCTTAAACAACTATGAACCTAAAAGAACGTAACTCAATGCTCAATACCTGGTTTTTTGATCAGTAGACGTTGTTGGATTCTGCAGATACACCACTATTGGCCTTATCCGGTCTTCATCTGCCAAATTGTCTATTGCTAATATTTCGAAATTTCCTTCATCAGCATACCCTAGCTTCATCTTTTCTAAATCTAATTGCGTTAATCTGGTTGCCACGAACTTTCCCCTGACTTCAATGACTTTGTGCAACTTTTCCTTTGAAATTTTGTACCCAGATGTAATCTGAGTTAAATCGTTAGCTACCATGTTTTCTATTCGCGGTATATGTCGAATATAAACCATTTCGAACTTTTTTAATAGTCGACTGGTGATTATGAAATACATGAACAAATTCTCCTTAACACATCTATATTCCTTTATGATCTGTTTTATGACCAAATCCAAGTCTCCCATTATCTCAACTCGAGTTGCCCCTAATTCCAACAACATTTCAAGTCCTGCTATGAGGGCTTCGTATTCAGCCTCATTATTTGAACAAGTACCTTCTACTTTGTACTGGAATTTTGTTGGAATTTTATTAGGAGAAATAATTACGACCCCGACGCCCGTTCCATCTTTAAGACTAGATCCGTTGAAGTACAACTTCCGCGGTCGCAATTCGACATAGTTCAATGCGTTGGCGTCAATGGAGTGATCGACTATGAAGTCTGTTACCACTTGTCCTTTAACAACTCTTAATGGCATGTATGTTAAACAGAGTCCAGTTAATGCTAATGCCCGTTTCCCAATTCGACTATGCAAAATTGGTTGGATAACATATGTTTAATAACGTCATAATGAGATGAAACATACACGTCAACAAGTTTGATATAATGTTTCAACTTTGTACAAGAGAAATATAAGCATAAACATAATTTTTTGATCATGCTATACCTAGTTTCTACATCGTTTAAAACTTTACTAAGGTAGTAAACGGCTCTTTCGACACCATTATCATCCTCCTGGGCTAACATGCTCCCTAAGGTTTTGTCAGATACAGATATGTACAATCTCATACTTTTATTTCTGCAAGGTGGTGTTAAGATTGGTGGATGGCTCAAGTATGCTTTAATCTTATCGAACACTTCTTGTTGAGTCTGCCCCCATTCAAACACTTCATTATTGAGTCGAAGCACAGGTGAGAATGCTTGCGTCTTCCCACTAAGGTTTGAGATGAACCTCCTTAGGAAATTGATCTTACCTAGCAGCGACTGGAAACCTTTCTTCGTCGATGGCCCTTTCGCTTCCATGATGGCCTTGGTCTTATTCTGGTTTATTTCGATCCCCTTTTTGTGGACCACGAAACCTAGAAAATCCCCATCCTGCACACAAAAAGCGCATTTTAAAGGGTTCATGTTAGACCATATTTCTCATTCTCTCGAAAGATACTCGAAGATGGTCTACATGACTCCTCCCTGAAACAGACTTAACAACAATATCGTCTATATAGATTTGCATAAAAGTTTTTATGAAATCATGGAAGATCGAGTTCATCGCTCTTTGGTAGGTCGCCCCGATATTTTTCAAACCCAAAGGCATCACTACCCATTCGTAGGTGCCTAAGGCTCCGGGGCAACGAAATGCTATTTTTGGGACATCCTCTTCGGCAATAAATATTTGATTATACCCAGAATACCCGTCAAGCATACTTAAATATTCATAGCCTGCAGCAGAATCGACTAACATTTCCGTCACTGGCATTGAATATTCTGTAAGAACAAAAATTATTCTACAACAGATTCCATGATTTTGATGATAACAAAGGATGAAACCAAAAATGGCACCCTAACGAAAAGTTTCTAAGTGTGCAGGGTTCTAAAGAAAGAAGAAATAAATCTGATGATGTCATCAGATGCAAAACAAGATCAGATGCAAAATCTTAAGTATCAGAAGCATCTAAAGAGAAATCTCGTTTTAAGAAGCTCTGACTCTGGACAAAACTGCAAGTATCAGAAGCATCTGAATATGAAGTAAAGTCTAGAAGCTCTGACTCTGAACATATGCCTTCTGCAAACTCTGAAGTTATCAGCGCTTTCTGAACTCTCAAGAGATAACATCAGAAGCCAGATCTCAAGAATCTTCAGATACACAAAGACTCTAATCAGAATTGTTAATCATGATGAAGTAACGTTTAAGCCAAGTTAAAGTTCTGCAAATGGATTTCCTCAATTAGAAAGAGACGTTAATCTCCACTTCCAAGAGAGAAGATACTAATTGTGGTAAGTTGTCACTTCTAAGAGAAAAAGTCTACTGCAGAAGCTATTAATGGAATGGCGTAACTACATCTCAATATCCAACAGATTCAACGCCACTTCAACTCTACTTCAACTCCTATAAATAAGAGAAGAAATCTCATTCAGTACACATGAAGAAATCACTAGCCAAAACTATACTGAAATCATATCACGCTCAAGAAAAACATCTTTGTTCTTCAAAGATTTTCACTAAGCTTTTGCTTATCAAGTGAAAAATTTGTTCTTAAGTTTGTAATATTTGCTTTCTTAGAAGCACTCTAGATTACACATCTTGTATCTATTTTTATTTGATTTCCTCAAGTGACTCTTTGTAGTCTGTAGACTTGAGAGGACTAAGAGATTTTCTTTTCTCTTAGGGGTTGTTTGTAATCTTTCAAGATTAGTGGATTAAGTCCTTGTTGAAGGCGAAATCACCTTGGCCGGGTGGACTGGAGTAGCTTTGTGTTATAAGCGAACCAGTATAAAATCATTGTGTGATTTTCATTATTGCAAAAGCGCTTATTTTTCAAACAATTCAAACCCCCCTTTCTTGTTTTTCTCACCTTCAATTGGTATCAGAGCTCCGGCTCTGTTATTGATTTTCAAATCAAACACTTAACCGTGTAGAGAGATCCAGTGCGAGAAAAACAAATGGCCCACTCAAATGAGAAAGATTCTTACAATGCCAAGCCTCCTGTTTTTGATGGAGAAAAGTTTGATTACTGGAAAGATAGAATCGAAAGTTTCTTTCTTGGTTATGATGCTGACCTCTGGGACATTGTCACAGATGGATACAAACCTCCAACCTTAAATGGAGCTGAAGTTCCCAGAAGCAAAATGTCAGAAGATCAGAAACGTGAGTTCAAAAATCATCACAAGGCCAGAACAATACTTCTAAATGCTATATCATACAAAGAATACGAAAAGATCACCAACAGAGAGACGGCTAAAGATATACTTGACTCTCTGAAGATGACCCATGAAGGAAACTCCCAAGTCAAGGAGACGAAGGCTCTGGCGTTGATCCAGAAATATGAAGCCTTCAAGATGGAAGATGACGAAGCTATAGAAGCTATGTTTTCCAGATTCCAAACTCTTATTGCAGGTCTTAAAGTGCTAGACAAGGGATATACGACTGCAGATCATGTTAAGAAGATTGTCAGAAGTCTGCCAAAGAAATGGAGACCAATGGTTACTGCTCTGAAGTTATCAAAGGATCTGAACAACATCAGCCTTGAAGAACTTGTTAGCTCTCTCAGAAGTCATGAGATAGAACTAGAGGAGGATGAGCCTCAGAAAAGAAACAAGTCAGTGGCGCTGAAGTCCAGATCTGAAAGACGGAAGTCAGACAGAACCAAAGCTCTCCAGGCAGAAACTGCAGATACTGACGACTCTGAACCTGAAGACTCTGATGATGAAGAAGAACTGTCCTTACTAACCAGAAGAGTTAAGCAACTCTGGAAAAGAAGGAACAACAACAACTTCAGAAGATCAAGACCCAGAAGGGATAGATCAGAGTCAACTTCAAAAGGTAAACCTAATAAAGATATTACCTGTTTTGAATGTAAAGAAACAGGTCATTACAGAAATGAATGCCCCAAGCTGAAGAAAGATGACTCTAAGAAAGAAAGCTTCAAGAAAAATACCTTCAGAACAAAGAAGGGATTAATGGCCACCTGGGACGATAGTGAATCCGAATCATCAGAATCTGACTCTGATGAACAGGCCAACGTAGCTCTTATGGCTACCACATCCAGCAGCTCAGATGAAGAATCTGAAGAGGTATTTTCTGAACTTTCTAGATCTGACTTAGAATCATGTTTATCAGAAACTCTTACCTCTCTTCAGAAATTAAAACAAAAAGTTAAAAACATTAAAGGCCTTCTTAAAGCAAAATCTGAAGAATGTAGTGAACTTGAGACAACAATTCTAGCACATGAAGATACAATCAAATCTTTAACGTTAGAAAGAGATGGAGCTAAAACAAAAAGCTTAAAATTAGAAGAAGCGTTGTCTCAAGCACCACAAACTTCAAATGAAATTATTTATAAATATGAAGAAGCCTTTCAGAAGTTTCTGAAGAGTGGAATAGATAGGAGTATTATGGCATCCATGATTTATGGAGTAAGTCAGAATAATAAAAGGGGAATTGGGTATGATTCTGATTCTGATAAAACTTCTACCAGTAACCAGCTTAAATCTCCTTTTTCATATCATTACACACACACACAAGAACAAAAATTTAAAAATGCTAGAAGACCCAAAGTTGTAAGAAACTCTGGGAAAACTAATCTAAAAGGACCCAAGAGATTCTGGGTACCGAAAGATAAGATTATCTATGTTGCAGATATCCTATGCAGCAAAGTTCAGACACCAGTCATGGTACCTGGACTCTGGATGCTCGCGACATATGACGGGAAGAAAGTCTATGTTCCAAAGCCTGGAACTTAAAGACGCTGGCTTCGTAGGCTTCGGAGGAGATCAGAAAGGAAGGATCAGAGGCTCCGGAACTATTGGTAATGGTACTCTTCCCTCTATATCTGATGTTCTTTATGTAGAAGGATTAATGCATAACTTGTTATCCATAAGTCAATTAAGTGATAACGGTTATGATGTAATCTTTAATCAAAAAACGTGTAAAGCCATTAATCAGAACGATGGCTCTGTCCTTTTCACAGGCAAGAGGAAAAACAACATTTATAAAATAAATCTTTCTGATTTAAAAGATCAAAATGTTAAATGTTTAATGTCAGTTCACGAAGAGCAATGGGTATGGCATAGACGCTTAGGCCACATTAGCATGAGGAAACTTTCTCAGCTAACTAAACTTGAGTTAGTCAGAGGCCTACCTAAACTGAAGTTTTCTTCAGATGCTCTGTGTGAAGCTTGTCAGAAAGGAAAGTTTTCAAAAACATCTTTTAAAAAGAAAAATGTTGTTTCCACCTCCAAGCCTCTGGAGCTTCTTCACATTGACTTATTTGGTCCTGTGAAAACAGCATCAGTCAATGGAAAGAAGTATGGACTAGTAATCGTTGATGATTACAGCCGCTGGACATGGGTAAAATTCCTAAGGCACAAGAGTGAGTCTCACTCTGTATTCACCAGTTTCTGTTCTAAAGTGCAAAAAGAATTTGACTCTAAAATTGTTAGAGTCAGAAGTGATCATGGTGGAGAATTTGAAAATAAAGATTTTGAAGAACTATTTGATTCTAATGGAATATCCCATGATTTCTCCTGCCCTAGAACTCCACAACAAAATGGAGTTGTAGAGAGGAAGAATAGGACACTCCAAGAAATGGCCAGAACCATGATCAATGAAACAAATGTAGCAAAGCACTTTTGGGCAGAAGCTGTAAATACAGCGTGTTACATTCAGAATAGAATCTCTATTAGACCTATTCTGGAAAAGACTCCCTATGAACTGTGTAAGGGAAGAAAACCCAACATTTCATATTTTCATCCTTTTGGATGCATTTGCTTTATATTAAATACTAAAGAACATCTGAACAAGTTTGATTCCAAAGCACAGAAAGGTATTATGTTAGGATACTCAGAACGCTCTAAAGGCTACAGAGTATACAACACAGAAACCAAAATTGTGGAGGAATCAATTCATGTTAGATTTGATGATAAGCTTGACCCTGAAAAGTCAAAGCTAGTTGAAAAGTTTGCAGATTTAGAGATCACTCTGGTAGAATCTGAGAAAACTCCAGAAGCAACTGTCACTCCAGACTCTGAAGAAATTAAATCTCCAGAAATTCCAAGGAAAGTCAAGAGTCGTAGCAACGTATCTGAAGATTTGATTTTGGGAAACAAAGATGAACCTGTTAGAACCAGATCTACCTTCAGAACTTCTGAAGATATTCCTCTGGGACTAGTGTCTCTGATTGAGCCTACGTCCTGTGATGAAGCTCTTCAAGATAATGATTGGGTGGCAGCTATGCAAGAAGAGTTAGATCAATTCTCCAAGAATGATGTCTGGGATCTCGTTCCTAAACCCAGAGGCACTCATGTCATTGGAACCAGATGGGTTTTCAGAAACAAACTGAACGAGAAAGGAGAAGTTGTCAGAAACAAAGCACGACTGGTAGCTCAAGGTTATAGTCAACAAGAAGGTATTGATTATAATGAAACTTTTGCTCCAGTCGCAAGGTTAGAGTCTATTCGTCTTCTTGTATCATTTGCTATTAATCACTCTATAAAATTATACCAAATGGATGTCAAGAGTGCATTTCTAAATGGTTATATTTCAGAAGAAGTGTATGTTAATCAACCTCCTGGTTTTGAAAACTCAAATTTTCCAGAACATGTTTTCAAACTTAAGAAATCCTTATATGGACTTAAACAAGCTCCCAGAGCTTGGTATGAACGCTTAAGTAATTTTCTTCTGGAACAAAATTTTATCAGAGGGAAGGTTGATTCTACACTCTTCTGTAAAAATCATGAAAATGATCTCATGATATGCCAAATTTATGTTGATGACATTATTTTTGGTTCTGCTAATATCTCTGTTTGCCAAGAATTTTCTAAGTTAATGCAGGCAGAATTTGAAATGAGTCTAATGCAAGAACTAAAGTTCTTTCTGGGAATTCAAATCAATCAAACTCCAGAAGTCACGTACATTCATCAAAGCAAGTACATTAAAGATGTTCTGAAGAAGTTTGACATGACTGAATGCAACTCTGCAAAGACTCCTATGCACCCAACTTGCATTCTGGAGAAGGAAGAGGTAAGCAACAAGGTTTGTCAGAAGCTCTATCGAGGTATGATAGGCTCTCTTCTCTATCTAACTGCTACTCGTCCTGATATTCTCTTTAGCGTTTGTCTTTGTGCCAGATTCCAATCAGATCCTAGAGAATCTCATTTAACAGCTGTTAAGAGAATTCTTAAGTATCTGAAAGGAACTCCTAACCTGGGCCTGATGTATGAGAAAACATCAGAGTATAGGCTTTCTGGTTATTGTGATGCAGATTATGCAGGAGATAGAATAGAACGTAAAAGCACATCTGGAAATTGCCAGCTTCTGGGAAACAACTTAATCTCCTGGGCTAGCAAAAGACAGTCAACAATTGCTCTATCAACTGCAGAAGCAGAATATATCTCAGCGTCACTGTGCACAACTCAGATGCTCTGGATGAAACATCAGCTAGAAGATCTCCAGATATTTGAGAGTAACATTCCTATCCTTTGTGATAATACTGCTGCTATTTGTTTAAGTAAGAATCCCATTCTACATTCCAGAGCCAAACACATAGAAATTAAACATCATTTTATCAGAGACTATGTTCAGAAAGGAATAGTAACGCTGAAGTTCATTGATACAGAACATCAATGGGCAGATATTTTTACTAAGCCTCTAGCTGAAGATAGATTTCGTTTTATATTAGAAAATCTGAACATTAAAAATTGCCCTGAGTAAAATTTGGCTCTGAACATGTAAAATGAGAATCTGATAAAAACAAATACACCTCTGCCTCTGACTCTGATACTTCTACCAAGTTAAGAAGATATCTGAGTTAGAAATCTTCAGAAATCCTTTGGTATTCCTGAAGATCAGAAACATCAACACGTGGGGAACATGCGTCTAACCCTAGAACTTCTAGACAGCTGTCAAAAGAAATCAAAGGTCAGAACGCTTGAAATCTCCTCGAGCAGTGTGCTTACTGTTGGGATTAGACATTCATTTATTAGCTATAATCATTTTTCCCCCCTAGCGTGCAAATCTTGTGTTCTGTTCCAACGCAATTAAATGTGTCGTTTTGCATGTGTTTTTACCCTTAGTATATAAACACTTTTCTCACATTTCACACACTTATCACTCTTCACTCACTCTTAAACCCTAAACCCTCTCTCGAAGTTTTCTCTGCAACCTTCTCAGTTCTTCATCTTCTTCATCAATCTTCGTCATAAATCCTCAAGAGCAAGAAGTTTTTAACTTCTCCCAACAAATGGAAGCCGCTTCTAACCCCCAAACCTCAAACACTCAAACACCCATGGTTGTAGACGTTACCACGACCCCAGTTTATCAAGAACCTCACATTTTGGAACGTGAACAACACATTCATCTTTCAACTCCCTTTGAAGGTTTGGATGTACTATGTGAATCACTGGTGGATTTTGAGAACTTAAGAAGAAATGGCGTTGATTTAACTGAAGATCTTCGCAAGCAAGGTTGGGAAACCTACTTCAACAGGCTTTATGGTCCAATCTATCCTCTTCTGGTGAAGGAATTCTGGAGATGTGCAGATGCTGATGATGAGTTCATTGTTTCTTTTGTTCTGGGAGTAAAGATCATTATCACAGAAGCGTCTATTGCTTCTTTGCTGAATATGGAGAAAGCTGGAGGTAAAAGGATTTACAACATTCCTCCAAGGTCCAAGAGCATCACAGAAGTCATTAACCCTACTATCTTCAAAGCAAACGTTGAAGGAAACCCCTCTAAGAACAAGGAGCTTCATCAGAACCTCCGAGTTTGGCTGAAGATTATATTGGGAACAATCCATCATCGTCCAGCCTCCAACTCTTCAGATTACATAAATGCTGATCAGAAATGCATCCTCTACTGTATTCAGAAGGGTATTCCTATCAACCTCCCTGTTCTCCTCTTCAGATATCTGAGGGATTCAGTCAGAGAAACAAGGAATAATATGAAGCCCAGATCCTACATTCCTCTGGGAAGATTGCTCTCTGACATCTTCATTGAGCATGGGCTGGTAGATGCTCTGGAGAAGACCAGATGTATGGATGATCTGGCAATTGATGTGGGAAAGCCTCTGAATGCCAAAAATCTGAGGAGTATGGGAATCATCAAAGACATCAGAGTCAAGCCCACTATGAATGTGACCTGGGAAGCTCTGAAGGATCAGAGGAAGATGCCTCATGGCCTTGAAAGGTTCTTCAAGAATGAACCCAGAGATGCCATTGCCATCTACCTTCAGGATCGTCTGGATGAAGGCATTGACATTTCTGATTTCCGCCTTGAAGACTGTCTGGACTCTGTAGAAGATTTGGTCAGATACAAAAGAGGCCTTTCTGAGAAGAAGATAGCTGAGGAAGCAAGGAAGGCAAAGAAACCCAGAATTGGAGAATCCTCTGGAACCAAAGCTCCTCTGAAAGTCTCTTCTTCTTCTGGTAAGTCCATTCCTCCTGTTACTTCTGTACCTGTAATGGCTTCTTCTACTCCTCTCCCAACACCTCCCATTTTTACAACCTCAGAAATCCCTCCTTCAACCATTAGAACCTCTCAACCTCCACCTGTTCTAAAAATTGCCCGTACTTTTACAACAACCTCTGACCCTAATCAACTATATCACCACAGCTCTTCATCATCCTCTGAATATGAATCACCCCCTTACCATTCACCTTCTTCTGACCAAGAGTTATCTGATCAAGAGTCCTCTGATCAAGAACACTCTGACCCAAACTCCCCAACAATAGCTGAAATTTATGCTAAAAATTTCGCCCCACAAACTCAAACACAAACTGAAGTAACCTCTCCCCTCCGAACTTCTCTTCCACAACAAACAACCACCATCTCCTCTGAAAATCAAACCTCACTTCCACCACAACAAACAACCACCACACCCTCTGAAGCTCAACCATCTGTAATTCGCCCATCTGATCCTTATATCACCCCACCAATCATTCCCGCTGTACCTGAACCAGACTCTGACCCCTTAGATGTAAACCCACTCTATGCTTCTTCCCCAGATTCTGAACTTCAACCAGAAGCAGAATCTGAACCCCAGCCAGAACCAGAAACTGAAACTCCCTCTCTGAATCTCAGCTCCCCAAACTCTCCAACTAATACTCCTGAACCTGAACCTGAACCTAAAATTATCACACCTACCCTTGAGGAGGCCATTATACAGGTTGCAGAATCCTCAGTCCAGAAGATCAAGTCTCTGGCTAAAAATTCTGAAGTCAGTGATGATCCTAATTCTGTTAGGACACACTGGAACAGAGTTATTAGTTGGATGACCTCTGAGTCTTATAGGCTGAAGAGTATCTCTGAACAAGTCAGAAATGGCTACATCAGAGACTCTGAGGAAAGACTCCAAGAAAGACTGGCTAGAGAAGCTGAGGCCAAAAGATTAGAGGAAGAGAGACTGGCTAGAGAAGCTGAGGCCAAGAGATTAGAGGAAGAAAGGTTGGCTAAGGAAGCTGAAGAAGAAGCTAAGAGGTTGGAAGAAGAACGTCTGGCAAAGGAAGCAGAACTTCTAAGGATTCAGGAAGCTGAAGCCAAGGCTAAGGCAGATGCAGAAGCCCAAGCTGCTGCTGAAGCTGAAGCTCAGCAGGCTCTGATTCAGGGGGAGTCTTCCTCTGCGATCCCTCTGATTCTTAACACTCTGAAGGAGATCAAGCAAGATCAGAAAGAGATCAAGCAAGATCAGAGTGAGCTCCGGGCAAGGATGGACAAGCAAGACGCTCTGAATGAAAACCTCCAGAATATGTTTGCTATGCTACTACAGAGACTTCCTCCTCCTCCAAACCCTTAGGCACTTAGGATTTATTTTGGTTGCCTAGTGTTTTTGCTTCTGTCTTTTCTTTTTTAGCTCTGATATTCTCTTGAATCTGATGTTTTGACTGCTGCTTGCCTTTGTGCTTTTGTTTAATGAAGTGTTTTTCTCTCTATTATTCTTTTTATGATTTATGCCTTTTTGATTATGCCAAAAAGGGGGAGAAATTATTAAATAGCTCTGATGAAAATTATGTCTAAAACCTTAAGCATTCTGCAACAATTATAGAAATAGTTCTGATATAAATAGCACTGATTAAATAATAGCTCTGATTAAATAACTCTAACATTAAAATTAAGAAATTGCAGAAAGTTTTCAGAAATCTTATTGCTTGGAAAGCTCTGGTAAGAACTTCTGAACTCCCTAGTACTAACTCAGGGGGAGCTTTTTGTCTATCTGATCTAATATTTTTCATGTTTCATCTGATAATTTTATTTGTTTTGTCATCATCAAAAAGGGGGAGATTGTAAGAACAAAAATTATTCTACAACAGATTCCATGATTTTGATGATAACAAAGGATGAAACCAAAAATGGCACCCTAACGAAAAGTTTCTAAGTGTGCAGGGTTCTAAAGAAAGAAGAAATAAATCTGATGATGTCATCAGATGCAAAACAAGATCAGATGCAAAATCTTAAGTATCAGAAGCATCTAAAGAGAAATCTCGTTTTAAGAAGCTCTGACTCTGGACAAAACTGCAAGTATCAGAAGCATCTGAATATGAAGTAAAGTCTAGAAGCTCTGACTCTGAACATATGCCTTCTGCAAACTCTGAAGTTATCAGCGCTTTCTGAACTCTCAAGAGATAACATCAGAAGCCAGATCTCAAGAATCTTCAGATACACAAAGACTCTAATCAGAATTGTTAATCATGATGAAGTAACGTTTAAGCCAAGTTAAAGTTCTGCAAATGGATTTCCTCAATTAGAAAGAGACGTTAATCTCCACTTCCAAGAGAGAAGATACTAATTGTGGTAAGTTGTCACTTCTAAGAGAAAAAGTCTACTGCAGAAGCTATTAATGGAATGGCGTAACTACATCTCAATATCCAACAGATTCAACGCCACTTCAACTCTACTTCAACTCCTATAAATAAGAGAAGAAATCTCATTCAGTACACATGAAGAAATCACTAGCCAAAACTATACTGAAATCATATCACGCTCAAGAAAAACATCTTTGTTCTTCAAAGATTTTCACTAAGCTTTTGCTTATCAAGTGAAAAATTTGTTCTTAAGTTTGTAATATTTGCTTTCTTAGAAGCACTCTAGATTACACATCTTGTATCTATTTTTATTTGATTTCCTCAAGTGACTCTTTGTAGTCTGTAGACTTGAGAGGACTAAGAGATTTTCTTTTCTCTTAGGGGTTGTTTGTAATCTTTCAAGATTAGTGGATTAAGTCCTTGTTGAAGGCGAAATCACCTTGGCCGGGTGGACTGGAGTAGCTTTGTGTTATAAGCGAACCAGTATAAAATCATTGTGTGATTTTCATTATTGCAAAAGCGCTTATTTTTCAAACAATTCAAACCCCCCTTTCTTGTTTTTCTCACCTTCATATTCATCTTTTGGGGTTGTAGTATTTAAATCTCTAAAATCGATGCAAACTCTTAAAGTACCATTCTTCTTTAGAACTGGCACAATGTTAACTAACCATTCGACATACCTGGCCGTGCGAATGAAATTACAACGGAGAAGCCTTTCAACTTCCTCCTTGATCTTCGGCAGTATTGCTGGAACAAATTGTCTTGGGTTCTGCTTCACATGCTTCTTTCCAGGCTTGACCGACAGTTTCAATTCGACCAGCTCCCTGCTTAAACCAGGCATTTCGTTATAGTCCCATGCGAAACAGTCTTTAAACTCTCTCAGCAACTGGACCACTTCAATCTTGAGTTGAGGATGAATGTTGGCACTGATGAAAGTCGGCCTTTTTATTACCCCCTCTCCCAAGTCCACTTCTTCAAGGGGATCCTGAGCCAGCATCTTAATGTTTGTTGCTACCAAATCCTTCTCAAAACTAAAGGTTCATCGTCGTAGATCGAATCGAGCCTCTGGTCTTGCCCTTCATCATGACATTTATCAGGTGGCATTGGGTCAAAGTCCTTCCTAGGACCTATTGATGGAGAAATTTTACTGGCTTCAACAAATATATTTTTGACCTCGGTCTCTAAGGCCAATTGTTGCTTGCTTTCGGCTATGTAAGCTGAAATCCTCATTAAAGTTGTAAACTCAATCATCATTACTGAATTCACTTCCCCATCCTGTGGGGTAGATTCCAGATACTCCCAAACATTTGAAGTTGTATTCACCTATTATCTATCTATCCCACCGAAAACCATAGTAAGGGTGTAGTGACAAGGAACAATAGGCGTTTTCGTTAGGGGTAAACGCAAACTCAGCCGAGTCACAAGGAGCTTTAGTGGCTAAGTTTTTGTCAAACTGTCGCCTATCGACATGATTAATAGGGGTTTTAAAGTACCCTTGATCCGCCTCTATATTTTCGACGATGCCACCTGGGCTCCAAATTATAATCCTTTGGTGCATTGTAGATGGGACAACCCCGACCTCATGGATCCATTCTCTTCCAATCAAAAGATTGTAATTAGCCTTTGTTTCCACAATCATAAACATTGTGGACGTAGTGACTGTCCCCATGGTTAATTCGACTTGGATAGCCCCTAGGGTGGAACCTACTTTACCTTCGTAGTTGGTTAACACCATATTATGAGGTTTGGCATCAGTATCATATTTGCGAATTTTCCTCAGCATGCGGTGAGGCATCAAGTTCACAATCATTCCATAATCCACCAATATTTTATTAACCGGGATGTCTTCGACTTTTCCAGCGATGGAGAGGAGTTTCAGGTGGCTCTTCATGGCTTCACCGGGCCTTTTGAAAAAAGTATTTTGCTCTTCAACACAGGCGTTGTTCATTACATAGTAACATACTGGCTTGTGAGCGGCCATCTCCTTCTCGGTGATAATGTCATTGTCTTCGACTTCAGTAATCCGATCGAATTCTCTGGGCATTATAGATACCATTCCGACTAAGATATATAAGGAAGCCTCCGAACCAGAGTCGAAGTTGTCAGTCAACAATTCATCATTGGCGGCAACCTGATTGTATTTTTTTCCGGCCGTCTTACCTGAAATATTGGGATTTATTTTGGTGAAGTTTGGGCCATCTCTTTTCTTCACAATCACGTTGGTACTCGACTCAGCCTGATCCCTCTCACAAGCTTCTCTTTAGGCTTTTCGCCTTCTTTGTTCTATTCTCCATTGAAATCTCGTCATAGGGGTTTTCCCTTATAATGCTCGGACACATGTGAGGTCCTTTTGTTGGACCGAAATTCCTGGCGGTAAGCCAGCGACGAACCTCTTTCAACCTCGAAGTTCTGCCACTTTCCATGATCGCGTTTCTTTCCATCAGTTTGCTTGACCCAATTTCCATTTGATCCCTCGATGCTTGGCTTGAAGGTCATTGGTTTGTAATTTCGCCCTACTTGCTTGGTTTCGCTCAGTTTCACCATGGGGCGTATATGATCAAGATATCTTCTGGGATCAAAAGCCCTTTCTGGCTTACCCATTTGATGAATTTGGATGGCTTTATGGCGATCTTGGTGTTTTACTCTCCTAACCCCTTCAAGATTCTGAGTTTCCTTCTTGTCGAAAACAACACTACACCTAAGGCATAACATAACTTCTGACTTCTTTTTCTGACACCTTTGGAGGAAGTCTGACAATGTTTCTTCATCCAAAGGGAAAGAGACCTTGTTATACTTCTCCTGTCGACATTCATCATCGACCTCCATAGAGGTTTCTTGAGATAACTCCACCATACTAACCTCCATGTGGATATCCTCAGTAATATCCAACCTTTGGAATTATTTTTGAAGGCCATCAGTGGCCTTGTCCATCTGGACAAAATTATCAGTGGTTTCTTTAGTAATCATCATTAACTTTGAACTCCCAGCGTCCTCGACATTTGAGACTTCAAGGTTTTCCTTGTTGACATCCCATGTATCATTTTGGGAGAAATCATCAAAAGGTGCTTGCTCGAAGTACTCATGAACCCTAGCCATAACATGTCCATTGACGAAGTCTTCAGTGACTTCGGTCATGTAGAAATCCTCAACGACTTCAATAAGGTTCACTTTCTCTGGCTCAGTATAATGAGCATCAACTATCTGTAGAGGATCAGAGTCTATCTTCATCTGGCTCCGTGTTTTGTCTCCGAACTTAAGTCTTCCCTCCTAGATGGCACTCTGCACAAGGTCCCTGAAAAGAAAACATTGAGACGTTTTATAACCCAAAAAACCATGGTATTTGCAAAATCCTTTTTTCTTTCTTTTTTCTAAAAGGGGTACTTTGCACCCGAAGGTACTATCATCTGACCATCTTTGATTAGTAAGTCAAAAATTTCGTCACATTTTGTAACGTCGAACGTATATGTTTTATTTGGAAATCTATCATTCTTTTCAGGTTCGACATGATTTTTTCCGTTTGAAGGGGCTAAAACTTTGCACGCATATGGTGTCCCTTATGTCAATTCAGCAAGTTCGATCTCATTATCGTCGAAGTCTGAAACTTCATGACATGAACCTTCGTCAATATTCCTGAAATTGACATAGGCTACCCTTTTACCTTTGTTCACCCTAGCCTTTTCTTCCTTTAAACGTTCTAACTATCGAACTCTGTCAGCCAATTGGGCCATATCCCTTAGGTATTGAGTATCTAATTTCTTTCTAATCGAATAGTCAAGGCCCCAAGTGGCCATTTCGACCAGTTCATGCTCTGGTATTTGCGTAAAACACCTGGCTTTGAGTAGTCGAAATCTGTTCAGATACTCATCAATTGGCTCAGAAACTTTCGTCTGACACTAGCCAAATCTTTCAAACTTATCTTTGTTTGACCCATATAGAACTGCTCATGGAACATTCTTTCCATTTGGTTCCATGTCTGGATCAAATTTTGGGGCAAGGTTGTGAACAATGTGAAAGCATTCTTTGTGAGAGAACTTGGAAAAAATTTCATCCTAAGGCTCTCGTTATTTGACATATCTGCAGCCTCGATTAAATATCTCGGCACGTGTTCAACAGTAGACTCAGTAGTATCCCTAACAAACTTGGTGAATTTGGGGATTTTGGTCCTGAGGGGTGCTTCTGCTTGTAAGATATATTCTTCTAAAGGCGATGTATAGTTTGGCCTTCTAAGGCCAAAATTTACCCCGTTTCGAACCATAATTCTTTCGACTATAGCTGCTAGGTTATTGTCTGCTGCCACATAATCATGTCGAACTTGACGTATGATATCATCACCATTTTGGTTTCTATTTACCATTAACAGCCTCGGTTCCCTGGGTTACATGTGGTTCGATCCTAGGGGGTACTACTACTCCCCCTTAGTTTTCTGGGATCTGGTTAATGGTGAGGTCTTCCTCAAACATGGCCTCTTAATTCTCTCTTACCCAATCCCTAGGAAGAGGATACTGGTGCTGAGGTATACCAAGAAACTCAGACATTCGAGCCACCCGTGTTTTCATCTGTTGATTTGACTGAGTCGTATTCTGGATCAGAGGATTTAGCACAGTGGTCAAAGTCTGAGTCAACATTTAGACCATTTCATGATTGCTTTCGCCCATCTGTTGCCTTCATACCTCCGCAGAGTTATTAGTAAGTGTAGGTGGTTGTGTTAGGTGTCTCAAAACTATAGATTGGTTGGTTCGACCCATGTTAATCCCAGACCCTTGCACTGGCAAATTTATGTTGACCACCGTTTCCGAAAAAGTAGAACCCGTGTTCTGCAGATTAGCCATCACTGAAGTTGGCATTCCATATGGCTGTTATGGAATACCAAATAGTATTGAGAAACCGGGGGGTACCAACGACTTATTTGGAATATCTCTAATTGGTGAGGGAGTGTGAGGAGGTCCCCTAGGCCCAATGTAGGTTAAAATTGGTTCAGTATGGGAGGTCGAATGCGTAGGCATCGAACTCACCATACACGGAACTACTTCGGACGCATGTGTTGTGGCTGTGTTTGCCCCTATCAAAGAAGGAAGGGGCGTTATGTTACTAGTCGATGGATTTTGAGAGTTTTGGATGTCTGGCGGATTCACATTCTCCATCCTCGTATGAGATTCTCTCTATGTTCTTCGTTCGTCGTTTATGGCTATTTTACCACTTCTTAAAAGCATACAACGAATCTTCCCCCAAACAAAAGTTTAACAACCCGAACTACACACAATACATAACGTTAGCACTGGTCCCACTGGGCGTGCCAATTTGTTTACCTAAAAAATTAGTAAACAACCGCTGATCTTCCAAATTTCTAAATTTGGTTACTCGTAGGATCGATCAGATTGATCCTAGGACATGTGCTAAGTGTTTTAGAAATGTGGTAGTAACGAATAGTCAAGGCTAAGCATAAAATCAGAGTTTAAAAGAACACTGACAACAAAGGATTAGTCAAATGAAAGAAATCTTAAATCAACGTTTGAAAACTAACAGAAAAGAGTGAAGTAAACGACATAAATCATAAAGGATTTAGAAATGACAAAGTAAATTTTGTAAGTACAGGAATCTTAAGACTGTAAAGTAAGTGTTGAATGTAGGGAAAGAACGAAGAAATCTTAAAACTGCAAATGACAAAGTAAAAGGAAGGTGTTTGAAAGGAAGAAGTGAGGAAGTATATTTCTGGAAAAAGTAAAGACAACTTTATATTGCTTTGAAATAACTAACAATGGTGTAGGCAACGTACATTTTGTGCTTTACAATTCTTCTTCACACGAATACTTAGTAAATTTACAGGTTTTGTACATAATTTGACACACACTTTTCTAACTGAAATTCTGGCGTAGTCAGAGTTCAGATGTTCTACTCCAAGTCATGACATCTGATCCAACATTGTAACTAATACAGCAAGACAGGTATACAAATTAAACCCTGTACTAAGATGCTCACGTTCACAGATGTCACGACATCTGCTTCTATATCACCCTAGAATGGAGGAACACCTAGTTCTGTGCATCTGGTAGAAAGACTCAGCAGAAATCAACCATAGCACTAACTTCTGTTGTTTTCCTACACAGTAATCAGCAAGATGTCTCAATAGTGATTTGAACATCATCTGTTACATTATTCTAGTCTGCTGGCCTTGTACTTGTATTTCTTGAATTTAAGGTCAAGCGAGTTAACCTAAATTCCACTTAGTAGGGTGCTAACAAATAGGCTATTTGTTAGGTTCATTTAATGTAGTACAGTTGTTAGTTTCCTGGATTTTAGCTCAGTTGTTGGATTCCTGAAGAATAGCCTAAAACAATGCTGAAACAGAAAAACTAAACATCCTACAATTTAGCACATGCTGTCAGGAATGAATGTCACGACATTCCGTTTGACAGTCAGACCATATACCTCATGCTGATTCAGTTATGTTCCTAAAAAACAGTTTGTGCTAAATTTGTTGTACTGTAAAAGACTAACCAGTCTCTACTTCAGTATCAGCATAGATGACTAACTGTCAAGGCATCCAGTTTGACAGTTTCACAATGATCCTTTGGGCAGGTATGTTATCCTCTTGGAGACCAGACTGAAATACTGAACTGAAGCAGAAAAACCAACTTGCTTATTATTCAATATGTGCTGTTAATGATGAATGTCAAAACATTCTGATTGACATTCAAACAGAACGCTATGTACCATGTCTGATATTATCTTGATAAGCAGACTGAAATACAAGCTAAGTCGAGGCAGACAGGATTATAACATGCAGAAGGAAAACAAACACAGGAAATTGTTAACCCATTTCGGTGCAACATCACCTACTCTGGGGGCATACCAAGCCAGGAAGAAGATCCAATATCAGCAGTATTAGTTCAGAGTTAAACTCCCCCGTTTACAACTCTTCACTTAATCCCTACCCAATGCAATCTATACCTAGGAACTCCTAGATAGAAACCTCCAGTTTCCATTCCTATCACTACAAAAACAATGTAATGTCAAACAACTTGAACTTGCTTCACAGCTTCGTTCAAGACCATAACAACTCTTGCCTACAGGCTTTGAGTTACAAATACTCTCAGCTTTGAACATTGAGAAACACATGGTAACCTTGCCACAGGTTGGGAGGTTTACCTCACACACACACACCTAATTTTTCATTCTAAGAGGCTTACAAATACTAGGTTACAATATGCTATTTATAACCTAATCACCCAACTGGATTTGGGCCTTTAGAAATCGCAGCAAACTTCTTCTTTGCTGTTACAAAGTCAGCAAAAAATTTCTGCTACAAATAAGGTATTCAATCTTTTTGTTCCTAAAATCTCTCCATATATATCTCCATATTTAGAGCCTATATATTCTGATTGAGTCTTTAAGACCTCCACATGGAAGTTAGGATATTCACCAAATATCCTCACTAATCCCAGAATATATACTGAATTAATTAATTCAGTTTTCTACACATGTACGATGTCACAGGCATGATGTTGTGACATCGTACATGACATGTTGGTCTAGATGTTGAACTTCTTCAACCTAACATATTAAAACAACAAAGATGATTACATTATTTGTTTTACAAAATTAATGCCAATCCTAAGGTATTAACAATCTCCCCCTTTGGCAAATTTTAGCTAAAATAAATAAGCCTCTGTCATTATCTCCACTACCACAAATACCAAAGTTGGTGTACATGAGGAAGAAGAGGTACAAGAATCAGTTGCATCAAAATCCTTCCCCTCAACAGTAGAGCTTCCTGAAGAATATGTAATGCTGAGTACATAGATAATGTAACTCAGATCACAAGACACAACTGTCCTCTTAACTCAGATCACAAGACACAAGTGATATACACAGTTAGTGACTTTGGTGCCTGAAGCCAACTTCTGCTTGCTACCACATTTTGCTTGCTTCTGGTATATTCTCAGGACAATATTTCTCTCCCCCTTTTTAGCTAAACATTTGTAAACCTTAACATACCCCATGGTTTAGAGGGAATGGAGTGTTTATCTTGTGAGAAGAAGAGTGTTGTTACATCCTTTAAATAGTCCAGCCCGTGCTTAGGAATTAACGGTAGGAATAAATGCTTGGTCAAGATTCATTAATATTTGCTGAGAAACAGTCAGAGAATCACCAACAAAATATCAGACTATCTTTGAATACCTTTTATAGCTCTTGACTGTTTCTTTTCCGAAATAACAGTTCCAGTGCATGGAGACTATTCCATATATGCAGTCAGACACGTTGCATGCGATGTCTTAACATTCAATGCGGCTTTTGCCTGCATTCTTCCTATCATCATTTCCTAAGACCACTTTCATACCTCCAGTAGTAGCTTGACATCTGGCCCCACTACATCCAAAATCACAAACAACAGTAGATGGTTACTCCCCCTGTACCACACAACTGTAACACTCAGGCACATCACATCCATATTTCCTCATGACTGTAAGTTTCAGAAGGAAATAACAATATTGTCCAAGGCAATGTCATGACATCCGGTCAGACATTCTTCTGCTCCCTCAGCCTTGACACACATCACATCATCCCAATAACTAACAATGTGCCATACCTTGTTATCTGAGAACTCATAGACCACAAGCTTGATGATTACTTGCAGCGCAAAGACAGAACTCCCCCTGTCATGAACAACCAACTCTCCTCTTGAAACTTGGAGATCACACATGAACATATCCAACACCCCAAAGTTGGACCTTCACATACTTCCTGATTCAAAGAGAACCCAGACCGCTTGATGTATGGAAAACATAAGACACATCTTCATGTCTTCAAGAGCACACCCTCTGTTGAACCCTCTTGGCTGAACACATCCACACTCTGTGTCAATCTCTCTTCTAACCAGAACAGAAAACCACTTCACACAATGTTCTAACATTAGTTAGGACATCCTTCACAACATGACAAAGAACACCATCTGATAATCTTCAGATATCACTGAGTCACCAGCTTGATCCAAAAGAAACCAGACACAAATTGGAACTCCTACCACAAGCTCCAAGAGATGAATAGAAAACACCCCCTTTTGTCTTCAACTTACTACTTTTCTGCTCAAAAGTAATTTGTCTCCGACTTTCCTCAAGAATAATCAGCTGCCATATGTTGATTATCTTGATTCTTCGAACTCACTTCTGAGATAGACCAAAAGCCACTGGTTGATTACCTCCTTCATGAATCCTCATATGAAAAAGTCAAATGCCACTTTTTGACCTATCCAAGTTTATCAGACTTCTCCCAAAGATATTCTGACCTTCCAAGTGAGACTTGAACTTCAAGCTACATGTTAAACAAAACTTAGATTCTCTAAGACATGAACATGTAACATCTTCTCCATCCAGCAACTCCAAAGAACTGCAATGAGAACGATCCTTTTTGAAGTACCCAATCTACAACTCTGTAGATCCTTCTATCTTAAGTTGATGTGCCACTTCACCAACTAAGATTCTGATGTTGAATCAAATGTCACAACACTGTGTTTTAACATCTAGCTGTTGAATTCAGCTCATTCTTCTGCCACTTGAAAGAACTTCCTCCCTACATAGAACAAGAGTTCAATGCTCTCATAGACTTGATTGTGGAACCAAGTTTGAGTAAACAACCTCCATCCTGCAGGTTTGCAGTTAAGTCATCCAAGCTCACACCTTGGTGAATCCCTGCTTCTTCTCCAAAGACAACAGACACTCTGATGCATGAGTCTTCAGAAGGACCAGTTAGAAACTACCCCTTCAGCTATACCAAGGATTCCACTTCCTAAAGCAAGGTTGTTTCCTTGATGTCAAGAATGCTGCCACTTGTTCTTAACTCCACAGTGTGTATTAGCCAATGCACTTCCTTACCTAGATCAGAAATAAACTGATCCAAGTAACCATCATCAAGACTATGATGTCTTCTTCTTCTTGTACACATCCAGGCTGAACCAGTTTCTTGTCAGGAAACCCTTTCAGAGATCATATACTTTTGCTGCCACCAAAGAGATAGATCATAAACCAATGGACTATCCTTCCTGTGATTCTGCACAGGGTCTTGAAGAAGAGATGTTCCAACATCTTTAAGAACATCAGTTATCTTGAGCTCCAAGGATAATCAATTAAATACTTGTACTTGGCACAAGTAGACATGGATCTTAAATCCTTTTCCAATTATCCTTTCAGATACTTCCACCATAAGAATACTTTGAAAATACTCTTCTTGTGTCATCATCATCTGCTGCGAGCACCTCAATAGTCTTGAGAATCTTTCCAGATTAGATTCACCCTTAGGAATGAGAGAGATGAATCCTTCCTTGCATATGTTTCACACAACAACCAGAACCCATGTGACACAGGTCAACAGCCAACCAGACCCTAGGCTGACCAAACGTGAGGAGGTTAGCCAAAATTCCCCCTCAAATTAACAATCATGGGAACTCTACACCAATATCCATGCATTGTACAAAAATGTCTCAACATGACATACACCATCCCTACCAGTGGCAACTAACTCTATGAGTTATACCTATACATACTCCAATCACACCAATCAGACCCCAGCTGACCATAAGTACTAGTGAAAGAAAAAAAACAACACCAGTCAAAAGTAGATATGCATTGCCAGAGCATACTACCTCAACCAACCTCTGAATCTTCATATTCTCACTCCTTGAAAGAACTGCCACTTCTGAGCGTGGTGTTTGAGTAACAAGATTCATGGTCCCAATCCTCTTAAATGAAATAGAAATCAGGTTACCCCATTATTGACTTCTAACATCCAGAGGACTTATCTTCCAACACAACATAGTACTTCAGGGAACAACTATCCAACCCTAATCAATCTACAGGAATAGGACAAACAGCAGGAAATTGCACAATGTCACATCTCAACCACCTCCACTTCTAGAGATCAGACGTCCAAACGTGACCTTCTTGAGCACACACACAGTTGACCCTACCCTCGTCAACTTAGCACACACAGATGTCTCCTCTTCCAGGTCAGGAGTAGGTTCCAAACAAACGTATCTCTTTGTTTGACACCTAAAAACATCTGCTCTTCAACCAGTAGCTTCATACTTGTTGAACAACATGTTCTAACATCACATAGAACATTAGTTCCACCTCCTTGGAACAAACCCTCCTTGAAAGTCTTCAAGGTCTTCATATACACTACCCAAGAGAGTAAAAGAATTAGTGATCAGGTGATTCTTACCATGAAGAGTGGACTTGAGGAGACTCAAGTATCTTTGACATCTTCAGTAGATTATGATGAAATCTTGAATACAACAGCCTTTCATCCATATGAAGGGAAACTACATCAGAGTTTGAAGTTTGCCAGGTATTATGCAGCGGAAATCATAATACAACTTAACCTATGAACACGCACTTTACCAGATCAGCCTCCAAGAACATACTAAGTTTGAATATGATTCAATACTAGTACAGCTGTCCCACACAAAGGCCAATTTCCAACCTCCAGAGACAGGTACACACAGTTCCTGTCATGAATAGTCCATCCACCCACTTCAAGGGACCATTCAGGTAAATCACAGAACCTTCCACAGGTTCCAACATCAGTACTAACATAACTCCTTGCAAGATACCATAAAGTATCACCCATGGATCTCATCCAGAAACAGAACAGGATGCCTGCTCTGATACCATTTGAAATTCTGGCGTAGTCAGAGTTCAGATGTTCTACTCCAAGTCGTGACATCTGATCCAACATTGTAACTAATACAGCAAGACAGTTATACAAATTAAACCCTGTACTAAGATGCTCACGTTCACAGATGTCACGACATCTGCTTCTATATCATCCTAGAATGGAGGAACACCTAGTTCTGTGCATCTGGTAGAAAGACTCAGCAGAAATCAACCATAGCACTAACTTCTGCTGTTTTCCTACACAGTAATCAGCAAGATGTCTCAATAGTGATTTGAACATCATCTGTTACATTATTCCAGTCTGCTGGCCTTGTACTTGTATTTCCTGAATTTAAGGTCAAGCGAGTTAACCTAAATTCCACTTAGTAGGGGGCTAACAAATAGGCTATTTGTTAGGTTCATTTAATGTAGTACAGTTGTTAGTTTCCTGGATTTTAGCTCAGCTATTGGATTCCTGAAGAATAGCCTAAAATAATGCTGAAACAGAAAAACTAAACATCCTACAATTTAGCACATGCTGTCAGGAATGAATGTCACGACATTCCGTTTGACAGTCAGACCATATACCTCATGCTGATTCAGTTATGTTCCTGAAAAACAGTCTGTGCTAAATTTGTTGTACTGTAAAAGGCTAACCAGTCTCTACTTCAGTATCAACATAGATGACTAACTGTCAAGGCATCCAGTTTGACAGTTTCACAATGATCCTTTGGGCAGGTCTGTTATCCTCTTGGAGACCAGACTGAAATACTGAACTGAAGCAGAAAAACCAACTTGCCTATTATTCAGTATGTGCTGTTAATGATGAATGTCAAAACATTCTGATTGACATTCAAACAGAAGGCTATATACCAGGTCTGATATTATCTTGATAAGCAGACTGAAATACAAGCTAAGTCAAGGCAGACAGGATTATAACATGCAGAAGGAAAACAAACACAGGAAATTGTAAACCCAGTTTGGTGCAACATCACCTACTCTGGGGGCATACCAAGCCAGAAAGAAGATCCACTATCAGCAGTATTAATTCAGAGTTAAACTCCCCCGTTTACAACTCCTCACTTAATCCCTACCCAATGCAATCTATACCTAGGAACTCCTAGATGGAAACCTCCAGTTTCCATTCCTATCACTACAAAAACAATGTAATGTCAAACAACTTGAACTTGCTTCACAGCTTCGTTCAAGACCATAACAACTCTTGCCTACAGGCTTTGAGTTACAAATACTCTCAGCTTTGAACACTGAGAAACACATGGTAACCTTCCCACAGGTTGGGAGGTTTACCTCACACACACACACCTAATTTTTCATTCTAAGAGGCTTACAAATACTAGGTTACAATATGCTATTTATAACCTAATCACCCAACTGGATTTGGGCCTTCAGAAATCGCAGCAAACTTCTTCTTTGCTGTTACAAAGTCAGCAGAAAATTTCTGCTAAAAATAAGGTCTTCAATCTTTTAGTTCCTAAAATCTCTCTATATATATCTCCATATTTAGAGCCTATATATTCTGATTGAGTCTTTAAGACCTCCACATGGAAGTTAGGATATTCACCAAATATCCTCACTAATCCCAGAATATATACTGAATTAATTAATTCAGTTTTCTACACATGTACGATGTCACAGGCATGATGTCGTGACATCGTACATGACATGTTGGTCCAGATGTTGAACTTCTTCAACCCAACATATTAAAACAACAGAGATGATTACATTATTTGTTTTACAAAATTAATGCCAATCCTAAGGTATTAACACTAACATTAAGACCCTATATTTATACTGGATCGAGATAACGGTTTTGATGGTTCTTCAATCACGTCGAGACACATGGCACCTTGTATGCGCGCATTCATTCACCATGCTACACATGTGTTCTCACGATTTCTGATGAAGGCGAAATTCCCTCCACTACGCCAAATAAGGGAAAAGAGGGCGCTTTTTTTGGCCTATAACAGCGCTTTAAAGCGCCCTCTAATCTGGCGCTGGCATAGGTAAAGACAGTGCTTTTTTTCCTGGTGAAAGCGCTCTCTAAAGTGGCTCTTTAAGCCCTTTAAGGGCCACTTTAGAGGGCGCTTTTTAAAGAAAGCGCCCTCTAAAGTGGAAACTTTTAAGGGTTTAGAGGGCGCTTTTACTGGAAAGCGCCCTCTAAAGTGGAAACTTTTAAGGGTTTAGAGGGCGCTTTTACTGGAAAGCGCCCTCTAAAGTGGAAATTTAAAGGGTTTAGAGGGCGCTTATTTTGGAAAGCGCTCTCTAAAGTGGGTGGTTATTTAAATTTTTTTTTTAAAAAGCGCTATATTTTTTATTTATTTTAGACAACCTGTATATTGAAGCAGTACACCTAAAACTGTATAACTTGAAGCCTTTTTCACACATTGCATTCAACAAGCCTTATATACAACAATCCATACATATACAACAATCCACTGATATATAATCGTTTAACTTCTAAAGATTCTAAATATACAACCAATTCATACAAGTAATAATTTCAATAAATGCATACAAATCCTATAACTTCATCCAATCACGTGGATCTCTCTGCCTTGATCTACTGGCTTGTTTATCTACACTTAGTATATTCCTCAAATCTTTTTCACTTGAACTTGCTTGCCCTGCCTTGATCCAGATTCAAGTATTGCCTCTAAAAGAGCAACGTCTCTCGCACCCTCGACAAAAGAGAGGCGGTGCTCGGGTACAAACTGACTACCCTTCTGCAAAATAGAAATAAATTAGACTAGAGAATTCATACTAGCATGGACATTTAATTGAGGATAAGAAAGGAATGTAATGAACAAAAATATATGCTACGAGTTTGACACAAAACTACAAAATTAGAAGGTGGAATTGTGGAAGCATTTTGCAGGAATCTTAATACCTTGAGGGTGTTTTCAGAAACATCATTAAAAAAAGCTTTTAATTCTTCAATTACTCCACTGAATGGGAAAAATGAGCTTTTGCATTGTCCATTAGCATCATATAATGAAACCTATATAGCATCATAACGTCAGAAAACAATAAAGATAACTGAAAGTGATTTGAATAAATTAATTGCAACTTTAGTGGATATTGAAGGAGAAGTTCAGATCTACCTAAGCTATTACTTTTGAAAACCTATAGTGTAACTTATAACTATAGTATATACCAGGTATCCGTGTTGTCCTTGGAATCCTCGCTCAATTTGAAGGGTTCCATTCGTGCCAACAACTCGCCACAAGATCTATAATGTGTTTAATGCCATGATTAAAGACTTGAATGAAAAATGCATGAATAATGAACATATCTACTGTTTGGGATGTGTAGCACGCGTGCACGTGTGTGTTTGTAAGATGAGGGATCATTTACCACATGCCTTGGGGGATCTGGAGGAGACAACCATTACAAATACTCCTGAGCATCCATTCTCCAAATGACTGATGAAAAACATTCCAAAAATAATTCACATTTCTGTCGAGTATTTGTAAAGTCATTTCTGGAAAATAGAGGCTTACAAGACAGATGATAAATTATCTGGTGGTGGTAAGATCAAATCCACATGCGATGTCATAGCTGAAACTGAAACTACCTCACACCCAACAAGCTGTCGAGAATAAAAGGAGACGGCCATTAAATTATTATAAGATTCAGATGCCAGAAAGTCCCATTTGATTTAGGTTTCAGAGTGGTTCATTCATAGTTAGTAAGAAAGTTTTGATAAAGAGTGGTTCATTCATAATTTAAGATTCAGATGCCAGAAAGTCCCACTTGATTTTACTACACCAATGATAATCAGAGTTTTCTGCAACATAAATTGCATTAGGAAATACAGAAGAACACAAGTTAATGAATAAAATTGTCTGTGACTTAGACAGTAAAATTTTGAATATTACCATTCTTAACCCCGCAATGAAATGCACACCCATATCGAGAATAAAGCCTCCCTGCCAGAAAGAAAAAAATGATAACTACACATAAGGAACCAAATAATGTTGAGAAAAACAGGATAAAATTGGTATGCAAAATGCTAATAACACAGGAAGTTAATAAAAAATTTCAGAATTTTAAATAGCCAGTGCTAGTATAGCCTGATTTAGGAAATACAGAAAACCATAATGAATGTTAATGAATATAGGCCAGAAGTTCGTAGTACTCCATCGGCGATGTCAAATAAACTAAAAAGAATTCATATCTGAGAAAGAAATCTCAGACTTATTTTGATAAAGTGTGTAAATTTAGGAAACATATTCAATTATTAAATTATAAAGTAGATTTTCCCCCCTACATTTTTATGCCAGAATAGTAGAGTTGATTAAGTGATTCAAAGCTACGCCAGATACTCTCCTGTACTAAAACAAATACTGAATGTGTAACTTAATTTCAAAGCACATACAGTAAAACTGCGTCTCCAAGAACTTGAAAAGTATGAGTTTGAACTGTTCATTGATCCTTCTACAATAACTTGGACACTCATCATTTTGCCAATGTCAGCAATTAGCTTCTTGCCCTGCCAAACAAACTACGTAAATGGACAGGCAGATTCATAGGTTAAAATGTCAAAACAGAAACAAAAATACCTCAATTAAGGCGGGTTCAAAACGATAATTTTCAGCCACAGACCAAATTATTTGGCCAGGAGCATCAGCAGAAATCGATTTGTACGTAGATAATGCAGTTTCCAGCTCATTTATACCTGCAGTATCAGATTAATGTTAATCAAGTTGAGAGTTTAGGATAAGGTAACTAAAACTTTCATATAGTAGGGAAGGAGAGAATATATGTGGATCACCTAATAAAAAGAAAGAGAACGGCAACAATATTAATAGTAAAAGAGAATCTCTACCAAGGGCCAGCAAAAGTTAGAGCTACTACTTACAAGATGCTGCAGGTTTCTCTTCATATCCACAAAATCAGCCACCAACACACACAGCACATTCAAATAAAGAGGAAATATAGTCAGAGGCATAAAAAGATTAATAACAAAATTATGATTATCAAGTGTTAACCCATAATGCCTACTTTTTCTACATCGAGAAACAAATGGAACAGTTGGTGAAATTTAACCCATAATGCCTAGTCTCCATTGCTAGCATTGCAACACAATAATTATTGTTGATAATACTCAATAAATGTATGAACCAAGAAAAATGAAACCAAAAATGAACAGTAGCGAACGTCAGAAGAGAAACCAAGTAATATGAAGATTAGAAAAATACCTATGGTGTCAAAATCGAACAGCTAACAACGAATTAATAGAAGGAGGAAACGTCGTAGATCTAACAGAGGTGGAAGGAGAACGCCTTAGAAGTAGCGAAAATCGTAGCAGTGAGAACCCTAACGTGAAAAAGAACGAAAATAACAGAGAGTGAAATAACAAAACGCGCAGTATGTTATAATTTTAATGTTTACTAAAGGGGACCTTAGAGGGCGCTTGTGGAAAAAAAGCACCCTCTAAAGGGGGCCTAAGAGGGCGCTTATGAAAGCGCTCTCTAAGGCTTTCCAAAAGCGCTTTATAAACTGAAATGCACATGGACTTATAGAGCGCTTTTTTAAAAGCGCCCTCTAAGGGTAACCTTAGAGGGCGCTTTCTAAAAAGCGCACTGTATTGTTGTCCCTCTATCTCCTCCTTATTTTTTCGCTTCACCTTAGAGGGCGCTTTATTACAAAAGCGCCCTCTAAAGTGTGCTGTCTATTCCAGTTGTTCGCTCCTTATTTTTTCGCTTCACTTTAGAGTGCGCTTTTGTAATAAAGCGCCCTCTAAGGTGCGCTGTCTATTCCAGTTTTTGGCGTAGTGCTCCTTTATTTAAATTTTGAATCTTTGATCGAAAACCGTTTTCAACCGCTTCTCTACAGAACCGCTCTGAAGTCTCAGTTGTGAACTTGATCTTTATCCACTTAGCCAAGTCGACTCACCTCCAGCTGGTTGAATACTACTTCTTGTTCGAAACTTGCTGTGCATATTTTTTTTCTCCAATTTTTGAAATTCTTGATGGGCGTCGAAAATATGAGCTAGTAGACACGTATACTATCTCACCAGTACTAAAAGAACAATTTCATGGATGTACAAGATAAAATAAAATAAAACGTTGTAGTCTCACATCGAGCATTAAAGTTAGACTTGTCAACTTCCTTTGTATTGCAAATTGGTTGAGAGAAAAACTTCATCGTCCAAGTCCACTATTTCATTACCCTTCCTTAAAAAAAACTAATAATAAATAACTAGTGTATACTTAACTCTCTTATATCAGCTAAGAAAATCTTTAATTTGAGTTGGTATTTTCAATAGTTTTCACTTTCATTAATGTGATAATGACCTCTCCATAATTAAGGAAATAGTTAAAAGAGATAGCCTTAGGTATATGTTCAATCAGATCAGTTGGGACCAGTTCTAAATTGATAGACAAGACACCTACGAGAATATCACCTTAGAGTTCCCCAATTCCTTCTATTATTTTCCTCACATAAGAGTAGGCAAGGACAAAGATGGGACTATGTTTATACTATTTGGGCGTGATTACACTTTCAATCATAATGAGATAGGAAAGATGTTAGGATTTCATACCAACCAAGATGCCTTTACTAAAGTTCCAGGAGATAAGTTTATGCAGTATGAACTCGATAATTTCTGGGATAACATTACAATGGAAACCCCATCTAACTATGGGAGGATGAATGCTACCATCATCCACAATCCAGCAATCAGATACTTCCATGTGGTCCTAGCACAAACTTTCTTCAGAAAGAGTGAAGCCACTGACATGTTAGTCAAGAAGAATTGTTCATCATGTTTAGTGTCTTCCAATTCCATCCAATTCATTCTGCAACATTACAGCTTGCTAACCTGAATACTATAGCTAATTCAGTAAGATGATACATTCATGTTTGCGGGATCGTCACCTCCATAGCCATTGTTTTGGGACTCCAGAACCAAGTGACTCATCTAACCCCGAATCATAAGCAAACTAGCATCCACAATCGTGAAAACTGGTTGTACAGATTAGAGGGCCAATGAGAGACACCTCAGACCCCTTCCAAGTTTGAATGCTTCTCCATCAAATATATATTCATCATCCTCTTCTGCAGGTCTTCCTAATCAACAAGAGCGTAATATTGACTATGAGCTTAACACCCTTAGACATGAAGTCACAACTATTCTCTAGGCACTTCAAGATCAAACTGACAGAATGGCAGAGCAAATGGATCACCTATTTCAAGAGATTTATTCTTTACGTAGAGCAATAGGTCCTGCAACTAGGCACCGTGGTACCTGGTAATTTTCATTTGTCTATCCTTTCCTACCTCTTTCAATGAAACACTGAGCCCAATGTTTTGTTTAAGTGTAGGGGATGATATATTTTCTTCTTGTCAATTTTATTTCATTTTATCCAATTACATTTCAACTTTTAGTTATCGGGTTCTCAACGTTAAACAAAGCACTGCGTGGGAGGTAACCCATAGAAATTTTATCATTCTTTCAGATCAATTCAATTTAAAAGTTTTATTCATATAAGTCTTGAGTTATTTTTCACTTTTTATTAATTTATCCATTTAATTTGTTTTCCAAATTATGCTCTTTTAACCCTTAAGTAGGTCCAAAAGTATTTAAATGCCCCAAGTATGACTATAAAAACATAGCAAATAGGTCCACGGCGTTCCCCATGTACTCATGGTGTTCCCCATGACCTTCAAAAGTGTATAATCCCAATTATAAACCTCATGGCATTCGTCACACACCTCATGGCGTTCACCACAAATCTAAAACGCGCAGAAGTTAGAATTTAACCCTTTTTTGCATTTCAAACTTCATTTTCTCAATTTCTAGCTACCCATTTTCATTCTTTCATTACTCCACTCACATTTACTACTTCCTATTCCCAAAAAAACACTTCAAACTTTTCCCTTTTCTAAGCTTCACTCACCCACTCTTATATAAAACTCATCTCATAATAAACCTCCACCTCCACCATTCTTACTTACACAAACTCAATCCCTCTTTCGAATACACTTTATATTTATCCAATTTATCAAAAATGGCTCTAGGAGGTGCTGACTTTAATGGCATTGTGTTTCATGACGGAAGAGACAGTGAAAACACATAAGGAAATATGAAGCTCTTCTGAACCAGGGAATTATCCTGACAAGGTACGCAGATGATTATTGTTTACGTAATTTAGGATTGTATGACAGTGTGCATTGGATGCTAGGAAGGTTAGGTTTGACACAGTTTTGTGCATGAAAAGATCCTACTTATGTTAGACTAACTTTAGAATTTCTTAGCTCTCTGGTGTACACCTCATAGAGTTGGACTGCTAGCACTGTTAGTTTCTGCATGTTTAACAAAGAATATCAGTTTAATCTGAATCAAATTGCTGAGTTGTTACAATTTCCGTATGGTGAGGGTGTTATTTGTGAGACCCATTTAGACACTGATTGGGTGCACGAGTTTGGTCAATTATGGGAGCAATTAACTGGAAACCTTGCTAATAACTTTGATGGTAATAATGTGACTCATGTCCATAACCCGACCACATCTTATTTTCTCCAATTTTTGACACACACTATTTTTGGTTAGGAGAACAAGAGTAGAATTAATGCTAAAAAGTTATTTTATATCCATTCCGTTTTTTAGTCTACACGGGTTAATTCAACCTCATTCATGTTGGGCCACATGCAAGAGGTGGCTCAAGGAGGTGTTGACTTTAATGGTATTGTGTTTCGGGACGGGAGAGATGGTAAAAAATAGAGAAGGAAATGTGAAGCTCTTTTGAACCGGGAAATTGTCCCGATAAGGTACGCAAATTATTCTTGTTTACATACTTTAGAACAGTAGGAAAGTGTGCATCGGATGCTAGGAAGGTTAGGTTTGACACATTTTTATGCACGAAGAGACCCTACTTATGTTAGATTAACTTTAGAATTTCTTAGCTCTCTAGTTTACACAGCACAGAGTTGGACTGCTAGCACTATTAGTTTTTACATGTTTAATAAAGAATACCAGTTTAATCTGAAACGAAGTGCCGAGTTGTTACAATTTCTGTATGGTGAGGGTGTTATTTGTGAGACCCCTTTAGACACTGATTGGGTGCACGAGTGTCAAACCTAACCTTCCTAGCATCCAATTCACACTGTCATACAGTCCTAAAGTACATAAACAAGAATCAACTGCGTACCTTTTCGGGACAATTTCCCGGTTTAGAAGAGCTTCATATTTCCTTCTTTGTTTTTCACCGTCTCTTCCGTCCCGAAACACAATGTCATTAAAGTCAGCACCTCCTTGAGCCTTTGTTGAGAAATTGGAGAAATATAAAGTGTATTCAAAAAAGGGATTGAGTTTGTGTAAGTAAGAATGATGGAGATGGAGGTTTATTATGAGATGGGTTTTATATAAGAGTGGGTGAGTGGAGTTTGGAAGAGGGAAAGATGAAGTTTAAAGGTTTTTTTTGGGGGGGAATGAGAAGTAGTAAATGTGAGTGGAGTAATGAAAGAACGAAAGTAGGTAGTTAGAAGTTGAGAAGATAAAGTTTGAAAGACAAAAAGGGGTTAAATTTTCACTTCTACACGTTTTAGGTTCGTGGCGAACATCATGAGGTTTGGAATTGGGCTTCTACGCTTTTGAAGCCCATGGGAAACACCATGAGTACATGGGGAACGCCATGGCCCTACATTTTATAGTGATATTTGGGGCATTTAAATATTTTTGGACCTACTTAAGGGTTAAAAGAGCATAATTTGGAAAAAAAATTAAACGGATAAATTAATATAAAGTGAAAGATAACTCAAGACTTAAATGAATAAATTTTTTAAATTGAATTGATATGAAAGAATGATAAATTTTCAATGGGTTGCCTCCCGCGCAACACTTTGTTTGACGCCGATAGCTCGATAACTGAAAGTTGAAATGTAATTGCATAAAACGAACTAAAATGACATGCATATCGAGTCGGAAACGTGATACATTTCATGGTTATTAAACTCCCTCATACTCGAATCTTTATTTGTCCTCAAGCAAGCTGCTACACACATGCAAAGCTTTGAAAAATGAAGCATTTCTAATGTAAAGACAAAAAAATAATGGCATTCAATTACTCATACTTGGCTACAAACTCTATTTTGGTTAAGATCGCCTTGATATGTACTAATTTTGCCCAGTAAGGGCATCGTAAGAACACAATTCCACAATTGTGCGGTCAAAAGCCTCCCTCTTACACAAATCAATCCAGATCATGCAATTATGCTCAAGTCTAACTTACTCATTCTCTATTTCATCCTTTTTCATTCTAGCGCAATCACATTAAGTCTGTTATCCTTTCACACTCATAGTAGGAAAATCTGTTAGTGACTATAATCTTATTTTTTTCATTATCTTTTTCGCACATTTTGGCTCTAATTATTAACAAATAGAAGGATTATATACTGTTGGGCTAAATGACCGGGTGAAGGTCATCTAACTTAGAAGGAAAATTCTTTTTTATTAATTTTGTTCTTTCAAGCTCATGATCATTCACTTATTTGCATCAACTTCCCTATGTAGTGTGTACTTAGGATGATGTTAACTACTAGATAAACTACTCAAGGACTATTAAGAAATGAGAATTCAAGAATATGAGCATAATAAGTACTCAAAATTGATCTCCATATTCATGAAATTTTAGATGTTAAAACGATATCGATCTTATTTACACTCTACATGTCTTTCCAAGACAACCTTAAAGATCTTCTACCTAAAAAGGTGAACAACAATAACTTTGAAAATATAATTTTTAAATTAAAGATAATAGGGAGAGTCTTGTAAAAACTACAATTTTTTTGTATTTATTAATTTGTATATATCCATACCTTTAGTAAATTAATCAATTTTTTTAGTCTAGAATAATCTATATGTTGAAATGAATGCTTGTACATTATTTCTACATTAACATATATTATTCATAGTTTACAAAATGGTTTCTCTTCGGACAAAATTAATCGTAGGATATTATGCCGTTATTTTATGCATACTGTTGTGGGAAATAATATATTTTTGTTTATCCTAGCCTATTTGTAATAGAGATTAATTACTATACACTGTCAGTGTAAAATATTTTACACAATCGATTCATCACCATCACCCGTTTGCATTACTTTTTAGATTTTTAAAATAAAAGTCAAATTTGTTTCAACATCCAACGACTATGATTAAGTGACAGTGTAAAATCCTTTTACACTGATAGTGTATTTCAATTAAATTCTTTGTAATATTGTTGTGAGTATGTTGTTTATTAGTATTTGTAAAGTATCTTTCAATGGATATTAAGGATTATGGCAGATCACCTAAACTACCTTTCGAGCATGTTGAAATGATTTATCTTTAAGTATTCTGAATGTTTAGGTGCCCTGAAAATACCAATAACAATTAACATATTTATGTTGTTTAAATATTGACGATATAGTCATATGAGCTAATGAGAAGCCAACAAGTCTAACCACAAAATGCTTTAGTCAAAGTGAAACATGGGAAGTTGAACCAACTAAATTTTCTCCAAACTACCCTCCATCAAATCTCTCTTACCCTATATAAGACCATTGATCATCCCTTTGTTCCTCATCAAATACCAAAGCAACTTCTCTCAATATAGAAAGTTATCAATGGCATCAACCAAATCCTTTGTTACTGCTTTACTTCTTGTTGCAACAATGTCAAGCACGATCCTAGAAGCTCGCCAACTTTTGCAAACAACCTCACAACAACCTAATTTTCCTACCATTCCCTCTTTACCAACAACATTACCACCTTTGCCTTCAATTCCAACATTGCCTAAAGCAAGTCTTCCTCCATTGCCTACTAACATTCCATCTCTTCCTAAACTCACCATACCACCTCTTCCTAGCATTCCTACAAATATTCCAACTCTCAACATTCCACCACCATTGCCAACAATCACTTCACTTCCCAACATTCCCACCTCAATCCCGACCACTTTCCCCTCCATCCCATTTCTCACCCCACCACCTTCTTCAGCCTCTAGCCCTTAAACACTTCTTTATAAGCTACATAATGTAATCAACTAAATATTTGCATTATGGACATTATTGTTTCATTTTTTTTATTGTGCGTGATGAAATAGTAGGAGGTTATAATGATAGTAGTATCTTTGTTGTATAGTATTGTATGTTGTGAAAAAGTCTTTGTATTTTCTTTTTTTTTTATCAGTTTGGCACTATATATGTTTTGTATTTTTGAATTTAATTGATGTTGGATTACACATTTAGATACAACTATGATGACTTCTTTCTTCTTTTAATTAACGTTCGGATTCTTATCATCTTTTCTTAATTTCATAATAACTGAGAAACGAGTTAGTCACCTTAATTTCATATAGTTGTACACCTCTACTCTATCATTAGTACTAGAATATAAAATAAAATTAAATCAAATTAAAACCTACTTGGAGTGAAGGTGGTATACGCTGAAGTCAATATCATGAAAGATAGGTTAGAATTCTTCAACTTCCGACATGTTGTTGGTCCTCTACTCCCCATCTAAGAACTGTGCTAATTCCTGATATTGGTGGTGAGTGAATGCCTCTCTATTGTGCCGAACTGCTCATAGATGGAGGTGGGCTGTGTTGACGTTGTTGTTGAGCTGCCTGCCTGCCTGATAGCTGAGTCATGATCGATATATAAATTGGAAAAGTGCCGAGAAAGAATGACATATTGTGGTTCATCTAGCTCAGTGGTTCATCTAACAATGACATCCATAAGAAATAGAAAACTACTCTACATAATATTTTAAAATAGATAACAATATAGTTTGTAAGAAAATTACACTTAAGAAAAAACAAATTTATACCTCTCAAATAATTTGAGATGGAAAATTTTGGAGATGACGAATTTGTCTCTAAATACCGTCTCCAATTTCCAATATTTAGTTTCGGTCTCACATTGTTATATTCCATCTCAATTTCCGTTTCTGCTTGAAAATGAATAATTTCCATCTTTAAATTTCGTTAGTATTTTAGGTTTTTTTTAGGAGTGTCTATAAAGGGTGAATTTAGAATTGTGTCAGGTTATCACGAGTGAGAAGCATTCACGTTGTGTCGAACACTCACCTGAAAGTCAAAGACTCATCCAAACAAGTGAGAAAGACATCATATATTCACCAAAAATCTTAAGGTGATAGGTGTATGTGTATGTGTCTTCTAACTTATAAAATGTTCAACCTCCACTTTTTTAAGTAATGTGGAAGAATAAACCACAGTCGTGTCAAACAACAACCAAGTAATAACACTATGTGAAAATAGTTATAACACATTATATACCCTCAACCTCCCATAGTCCCCAGTACACCGACACTCCCCCAAAATTAATATTTAACTACATCTCACAACACTTTAACATAAGAGCACGAGAGAAAAGAAAAAGTCAAATACAAACTTAAAGTGTTTTTTACTGGTGCATCTTGTAATGAAGAAATTGAATCCGATATTAGTCTTTGACTCCCTCTTCCTTCACAAAACTAAGCGATGTGGAACTTTGAAGAACTTGAATCCTATATATAGCCTTGTAATCCCTCTTCCTTCACAAAATTAAGCGATGTGGGGCTTCTTCAACATGTATATTTTCAACCAACCCCAACAATCTCCACCTTGATCGAAAATAATACATTAACTTTTATTGACTTAACCGACAATCATACTCCACCACAAGGTGTATTGCCACTTGAAGCTACTTAACTCCAAGAATTTTCACCTTGTCTTCACCGACAATCCTACTCCCCCACAATGAGTATAGTCACTTGAATCTACATCATTCCAAGAATTTTCATACTGTCTTCAACGAAAATCATAGTTCAAAATTTTTCATACTCCACCATGAAAAATGTATTTTACTTGAAGATAAATCACTCCAAGAATTTTACCTTGTCAAGACCAATAATTATATATTCTATCATGAAAAATATATTTCACTTGAAGCTAAACTACTCCTTGAACTTGACATGTCGACAACCAGGTTTAAAATTTATGGGGGAACTTCCATGTTTCCAGGAAACTCTTCAACCACTAATATAATCTCACACCTTATATAATCTTGATTGTATCAACACATCTCTAACTTGGACTTTTCACATGTCAAAAACAATTCTTCCATTAATTTTCTCTATCCCAAACTACACAACAGAATTTGTGACTGCAACTCAACACCTCTTTCACAACACCGTCATTATTTTTTATGATGTGGAAGATCAAACAAAACTATACTAAGAACTCTTATCTCCAGATCAAACTAAAGTCTCTAATACTAGTTGTTGGGAAACACAAAGCATGGAGAAAAAAGATGAACATAATAACAACACCAGAGATTAACGTGGAAACTCCAAAATAGCAGAAAAAAACCACGGTCGTTGTCAAATGACAACCAGTGAATAATATTATGGAAAAATTGTTACAGTACATAATATATCCTCAACCACCCCACACCATAGATGTATAAGTGTTGTCCCTTCTCTCGCGGGTAGACTTTTGAGAAAAACTCCATTGTGGAACTTGATTGGAATATTTGATTAGACCATTAAGATGATCCCAACCACGTCTACACAACTCTTAAGTGATTTTGGGAGAATGAAACTCCTAAAACCCAAGCCTCTTTCATCATTAAACTTTTGTTTTAGGAAATAATTATAATGCTTGTAGTACAACAAACTAATGAACCTGATTGGTTCAAATAATGCACTTTAAGGATGTTTGGCATTAAATGGTGATTCTCGAGACTGATAACGTGAAACTATATCATTTATTTAACTCGATTCAAATTCACTTTAGTATAATTTTTTGTACATTTTTATTGTATTATGCTGGTGTTGTTGCCATGTTTCAAGTACTTGTCAATGCAGAACTCACGTGTGAGAAAGAGATAAAGAAAAGAGAAGAAATGAAGAAAACGACTGAAATTACAGGTTCTGGGTCTGTGGCGTTTTCCACGTCCCCCTGCCACGTCCCTTCAAAGTTTAAGTACCATGGTGTTCGCCACAAATCATTGTTTTTCACATCATCTTTTTAATATGATTTATAGTCATTTGAGTTGATTTTTACTCGTAACTCATTTTTTTTAAGGATTTAATAAAGATTTCTAAGTGTGGAAAAGACCAATTTAAGCCTAAATCATTATAACCATACAAATTTTATGGTATATTACCGTGTAAGTTTTGATGACAAAGCAATGAGAGAACTACTACACGAGAAATGAAAGGAAAAGAAAAGAAATTAGAAAAAGAATTAAAGAACATGTCATTAATGAGGATGTTAGCTATGAAAAATTGGAGTGAGACCAATTAAATTCTAAATGATGTATAGTTCAGGATCAAAAAATTGGTTTTTAAAATGGAGGTTTAAAAGTTAAAAACTATCAAAGTAAGGAGACCAAAAATGCATTTAAACCGTGTTTTTTTAGTGCGATTATTACAACTTAAAAGAGTAAAAAATAAAGTGTAATATGCATATCTAGTGTTAAAGTAAAGTTTATGGTTAAGGCTAGGGGTGTTCGAGGTGAAGTTTGAGCAGTTTTGAAGATAAAACTCATCTGAACCGCAAGAGAAAAAACACGCGGTTTCGTTTGATTTCGTTGACTTTAAGAAATAAAACCAAACCAAAACAATACGGTTTGGGTTGGTTCGGTTGGTTCAGTTTTTTACAAAAAATTTATTGTGTCATTTATGCACCTATAGAGAACAACATAACTTTGTGTTTAGTTATTCATACATTACCAAATAACATCAAAACTCATCATATTTAAACAAAATTTTCTCATTCAATATACAAAAAATAGACTAGAAAAAAAAGTGGAATAAAAAACATAAAATAGTAACATAAAATAATATCAAAGACATTATAATAAAACATAAAAAATAAATGAGAAGAGAAATTAGAGAAGAAGAAGAAAAAAGAATAGAAGAGATGCGTGATTAAAGAAGAAAAGTGTGATAAAAACATAATTGGAAGAGAAAACAGTAGCATAAAAATGATAAGATGAAAAAGAAAGAACATAAGAGATGAAAGATTAGAGTAGAAAAGGCGAGACCTAAATGACAAAGAAGATGAGAAGAATACGCGGTACTACTATGAGAGATTGGAGAAGCTTGAAACTGAAATCCAAAATGCGAGTAAGAGAAAATTGTTCGTAATTGTAAGGTTAAGACATGATAGATTTGAGTTTTGGGTTGGATGGGATAAGTGAAGTTTATGTTGTAATATAAAGCGGTTTGGTTTGGTTTATTTCGGTTTGCAAAATACAAGCCACAAACCCAACCGAACCGCACAGTTTTGTTAAAAAATGACCCAAATACATTTGAACCAAATGTGGTTTTTTTAGGTTTCGATTTGGTTTGATTTGGTTTGCGATTTTCTATTGGGTTGGTTCGATTTTGAACACCCCTAGTTAAGGCATGACACATATGTAAACTATTACACTTAAAAATATGGGTGACAAAACGGGCCATGACCTGCCAAACCGGCTCGCGCACTCGCCAAAAAAGACAGGTTGAGTTGGAATTTTGTGCCGCCTACCCACTCCATCCGCCCCGTTTTAAGTCCGCCCCACCGTAAACCCGCTAAAAAAGGGGGCGAGTTGGTCCGCCAGTTCGCCAACCTAGTTATCAAACATTCAAAATATTTATTTTGGTTGATTGAACATTAATACTTGAACTATAGTTTTGATATACTTGTTGATGAATCTATTTTATATATTTATTTATAAACATACAGAATATTTTTTTAATTAAATTTTAAAATAATAAAATTTTATTGTGATAATAAATCTATTACTAGCATATCCTATAACCTAGGGCAAAACATAGTGATCTTATTTGCCCTTTATATATGTCTTTCCAAAAACAAACTTATAGATCTTCTACCTAAAAAGTGGAACAATAAAAACTTTTAAAAATAGCTTTTAAATTGAAGATGATAGATATTTGTTCACTAGTTTAATGGAGAGTCTTTGTATTTAATTTAATTTACTAATTTTTTTTATATTGTTAATTTATATTCAGACCTTCAGTAAACTAATCAAATATTTTTTAGAATAATCTATACTTAGAAATCAATGCTTGTACATTATTTATACATTAGCATATATTATTCAGATTTTACAAAATGGTTTCTCTTGGGACAAAATTGATCATAGGACATTATGCCGTTATTTCATGCATATACTATTGAACGAAACTATATTTATTTATCCCAGCCTACTTGTAATATTGATGTATGTTGTTTATTATTTGTAAAGTATCCTGCTGTGGATATTAATTAAGGATTGTGGTAGATCACCTAAATTATCGTTTGAGCATGTTGAAAGGATTTATAGGTGCCTTGAAAATACCAACAACAATCAACATATTTTAGTTGTTTAAATATTGACGGTATAGTCATGGGATAATTGAGAAGTCAAGTCTAACCACAAAATGAAACATTGGAAGTTCAACTAACTAAATACTCCCCTCCATCAAATCTCTCTAACTCTATATAACACCATCAATCATCCCTTTGTTCCTCATCAAATACCAAAGCAATTTCTCTCAATACAGAAAATTATCAATGGCATCAACCAAATCAATCATCACTGCTTTACTTCTTGTTGTAACAATGTCAAGCATGATCCTGGAAGCTCGCCAACTTTTACAGACAACCACACAACCAAATTTTCCCGGCATTCCAACTTTACCAAAGCCAACAGCATTGCCACCTTTGCCTTCAATTTCAACATTACCTCAAGCAAATCTTCCTCCATTACCTACTACAATTCCATCTCTTCCTAAACTCACTATACCACCACTTCCTACCTTTCCTACAAATATTCCAACTCTCAACATTCCACCATTGCCAGCAATCACTTCACTTCCCAACATTCCCACCTCAATCCCGACCACTTTCCCCTCCATCCCATTTCTCACCCCACCACCTTCTTCAACCTCTAGCCCTTAAACACTTTATTACAAGTTGCATAATGTAATCAGCTAAATGTTTGCAATATGGACATTATTGCTTCATTTCTTTATTGTGCGTGATGAAATAGTAGGAGGTTATAATTATAGTAATATCTTTGTTGTATTGTATTGTATGGTGTGAAAAAGTCTTTGTATTTTCTCTTTTTTTTACCAGTTTAGCACTATATATGTTTTGTATTTTTGAATTTAATTGATGTTGGACCACACATTTAGATACAACTATGATGACTTCTTTCTTATATCTATTATCGTTCAGATTCTAATTAACTTTTCATAATTTCATAATAAATGATAAAAGTATTTTAGTTAAGAAAGAGTGATGTTTAATGTTAATCCTAAAGAAAAACGTTAATAAACTTGTTTATTCTCTACGGTTTTGCCCAACAAATCCTATTCGACTTTTAGAAATGGATCACATGAGGATCCGACCTATGGAGGTCGATCTTTACCATATGGTTAGACTAACATTTTGTTGTTTGGCCTGGGTTTCATCCAAAACCTCAGATTGAACCTTTTCCTAAATTTGCAGTAAATTTCGCAAGTATATGTGCGTATTTTCCTAGCATTTCTTAAAATGATTATAGTGTTAAGAAAAAACTCGATAGAAATACCTGCAGATTTTGCTACAGAAATCATATTTTCAACTTGCAGATGTTGCAGTAGAAATCACATTTTCAATCTGCAGATGTTGCTACATAAATCACATTTTCAACATAACTAATCTCGGTTATGAAATCTAAGAAAATACCGCATGAAACTTATCTACGGTTTTTCTTATATATAAAAATAAAATAATATTTTTTATTTTAAAATAAAACAATTTTTTTATAAAATAAATACAAATATTTTCTCAAAATAATAATAATCTTTGTTTAAAATTTACCAACAATTATTTTTTATTCATTTTTTAGTTTTAAATTGGATGCGGCACATAAATTTTCTCAAAGTGAATTTCAATTATGATGAAATGATCTTCTCAGACGACTCTACCCTCTTATAACCGGTCTGACAAACGATTAAGATCGAGTTTTAAAACACTGCAAAATACTATTTTCTACATTTTGGAACATTAAGATTCTATTTGTTTCAATTTTTTAAAAAATGAACTTTTTCTTTGTATTTTTAAAAATGAATTTTATAAAATTGTATTCAAAATATTATAAGTTTTTTTATATTCGTTTTTTGTAAATTGAAAAATTAATTTTGACATTAATAAAGTTTGACCATCTTCTAACCGGTCTGACCATCTTCTATTTCTTTTAAGAGTTTTATTGATATTTTTCCTTTACTTCTTTAGAATAAATAAAGTTCGGTGACACCTCTGTTCAATCATTCCGCGATATCGTGAATGCTCGCGAGGTTGTATTTTTTGAGATGCGACACAATGCAAGAACAACCTCAACCTATTGAATATCAAACTGATATTGATCCTGAGTTTGAAATGCTTGTTGCAAATCTTGTAGCAGCATATGAGACAACACAACCTCAACCAAATGTGAATGATGTTACATCCCAAACTGCTCAAACTACACTTGTTCCAACTACTCAAACTACATTTGTTCTAATTGCTCAATTTGAATATGTTTCTACTGGTGCACATGACTCTGGTATAACTCGTTATGCACTTGATTATATGTTATCCGCACCTGTTCCAACTATTGAACATAATGTACCTGAGGTAGTTATTTCTTTAACTCCTCCAACTCTTAAACCATTTGAGTTTCTTAAACCAGTTAAGCTCTTTCAATTATTATATCAAAATGTTCCTCTAATATTTTGGTGTCTGTGTTATGCAGAAAAAGAAAACCAAACCAAAAGTTGCTTGGGAATTGAATTTAAGGAGAGTGATAGAACAATGGTCCTCAAATGCAAAAACCTCAAGGGAGAAGGAATTGATCCAACACAACCTTTGGATTTTTAGACATTAAACATCCTAGTGAATTTTCCTAATGGTTTAGTTATGATGTATTTTGAGACTTTGTTATGCCTTTTGGATTTGTAGACATGAACCAACATATTGATTTAGTTATGATGTATTTTTGTTGTATTTTTACACATAACAAAGTTGTATTTTAAGACTAGTTCATATGCCTTTTGGGCTATATGTATTTTGGTTATGTAATACGTTATCAGTTTGTGTAAATCTCGATTTTAGTTCATTAAGACACATAGATACAAACAAAACAAAAATCACAAACTTACCGGGATGAAAATCATTAAATTCAAAACTTCATCTTCATTGATTAAGTAACCATGACAAGGAAGGAAGTCATAAATATTTATGACTTCCTTCCTTGTCATGGTTACTTAATCACTGAGTAGAATCAATGTTACATGCAAAGAAATTGAATTAGTTCATTGAGTAGTAAGTATTTAATAAAGATAGTATGAAAATGTGCACAATAATGTCTAAGCAGAAATTATGCTAATATGGGGCTGCAATTGTGTTTCATTATGTCTATATTGTCTTTACTACTAAAAATAATTAGAAATTGTCAAACTAGAAAATATGTTAAATATACAAAGAAATTTAACTGTGTTTCATACTGTTCGAAACTATGCACATAAGAAAAAGGCATGCATCTTATTCCATATTAGTTGAAATGAAGCAAAACTTTATCCAACAAGTATACACACACACATAGATATTAATCAGCACATCAATGTTAATTATAGATAGTGTATGATTTTCAAATCATTTTGCTTAAAAAGAAGAAAATAATGGAGCAACCAACCAACCAAAAGATGAAAATTGATATGTTATGATATTGTATAACTATGGTGCATCTTTGATTTATCCCTTTTGTTTTTCCATTCCAATATTTTAATTGAACATTTTTCTTACTATATTGAATGCAAAATAAATAACTTACCTGAACATGATTATCTTTCCAATACACTAATAATTTCTTGAAATGATATTCAGATATACTTTTTGGACGGTTCTTTAATCTTTCCTTCATACTAGAGTACTTTAGGAAATGATCTCTCTTGATAGAGTATTTGTTCCGTCTCCAAGCATCATTTATTCGAGAAAATACTGCTTTTTTTCCTCTCTCGGGAATGTTGAACTTCGTCTGCAAAAATAAAACAATATTTGTCATCAATTGTAGATAAATATTTGATCATTTAAAAAATATGAAATTTTACTTTTCATACATTAATATATTTCCAAATACGATCATTATGACACTTAGGATCTGCTTCATCTTTAAGCAATTCTTTGAAATTTGTATAGATCAATGGACAAAAATCTGCATTCTTCGCTATAGTTCCAAGGAAATAGCCTAAGTCAGAAACAGTTTGGTCATCAGGTCATCACGTGATTTTCCATGTTTGGTCTTTCTTTCCTCCAGTTTGATATTGAAATTCCTTGCCAATTCAAAGCTTGATTTGACTTGCGGTAGCTCAAAACTGGAAGCACCCATTTGACCCTTCACATGACATTTCATATTTTTCTTGTTGTTTTCTTCCTTTCTCATTTGTTCCGCAAAATATATAAACACAATTTTTTTTAGAGAAACAAAGAAATAAATAAGAATGCTCATCAAACCATAAAAAGGTATCGATGGAGAAAATGTGAAAATTAAGAAACAAATCAAGAAATAATAAGGTTAGATCATAAAATAGAAACTACTATCATAACACAGTATTGTCAAAATCAGAATCATCTTCATAATTTGGACAATAGATCTACCACTGTGGCCATGGCACCTATCATCCCCTTATAATAGATCTACCATTGTTTGCTAATAATAATAATATGTTTACATCTTTTGTGAGGTTATTTGCTAATAGTAATAAAATGTAATATGATATATTTCCTCCTGGACTTTCTCCTCGAGTTCCAAATTCCTCTCATATCTTAACACATATTTGACATGAATAAATAATTCTTGTTTACTATTAAAATAATGAAAAATATTATTACTCTCAAGAGTAGTGCAACATGTCTGATCAACAGGAAATCAAATTAAACTATATTTGATTATTAATTGTATCGGCAATTAGTGTTAACAGTACTCTAATAATTGGTTGCTATCAATAATCAATTCATTAAGTTAAATGGTTGCTATCATTAAGTTAAATGGTTGCTATCAATAGTCAAGGACATATACTCTCATATTTGGTTACTAACTAATTTTATGTGAGATCATTTTGGTTTTATGAAATTAAACCAGGATTAAAATAACTGTATATTTTTGGTTGATTAGATATAACAATGTACAATAATATTATATTCTTCCTAGTTTCTTCTATTTTGAAAAGTATGTCCCTCTGTTAAGTTATTCTTGTACCAAAAGGTTACTATAATATGAGTTACTAAAAGCCAAAAACTTAAAGCAATTGATGTTATAATTTGAAACAACTTTCACGCTAAGCCTATGAAAGCAAATACAATCTCACTAAAGTATTATAACGCCCTTATGTAATAAACCCTAATAACCATATGACATCCTTACAGAATAACTTTTGTAACAAAAAATATTTAAAGTAATATTTTTCAATTCAGGTTTGGAGAAATAGGAAGGTTAGAGTTTTAGGATAATTTAAGTATTGGAGTAATTTTAGGAAGAATGAGACTCACCCTTGGAGACAAATATGGCAGATAATTTGAGGCGGTGGTCCAGCTCGAGCGATTTCTAATTTCATAAACAGAAAGGAAAAACGAAGGTATTCAAAACAGAGAAGTAAATGAAAAAGGTGAACAACAAAAGATTTTGGTGGTAAGAGGTATTTATGAGAAATAGAATGAGAATGAGAAACTTACTCTTGAGAAGTGTTTGTAACAAATGATGCAACAATACAGCGAAGGTGAGTTGCAACAGAAAATGTGCGGTGGGCGACGTGAGAGTATGTGAGTTGTAGAGAAAATCTTTCTTTGAGTAGAAAGAAAGAAGAAAAGACAGAAGGTTCTGTAGAGAGAAAGAAGAAACGGCAGAAAGTTATGTAGAGAGAAAGTAGAAAATATAATTTAGGGTTCAATTGTAATGAATCAGCTTTTAGGAAATTATAAGAAAAAAAATACGAACATTAAATTATAAATAAATTTTCAAAGAAAAATGTTCAAATGAAATGAAAGTGGCATAGTGGTAATATATGTTTTCTTTGAAAGTAAGGACCTGAGTTTGATTCCTTGATTGTTATGTTTTAATAAATTTACCTTTTTCCATTTAAATATAACATAATAAATTAAGTCTAATTTAAAAATCTTTTAAGGATCAAAATATGTTGATTAAATGTCAGGAATCCAGTGGTAATGATCTTTAACCATTTTAGTTGCACACTTCGGTTCGAAACTTTTGTTTCATTTTTTAAAAAATATTGTTTTTATTTTATTTTTATATTTTAAGAAAAATAACTGAAGTTCAAAATAATAATAAAAACCGTAGCCTTTTAACAATAGGCCATGCTTTATAGTTGTTGTTTTAAAATAAGAAACAACCACATATCTTAACCGTGGCATAAAAGGAATAAACTACGGTTATGTTATATCTACGATTTCATAAGCGTCGCTTATAGTAAATAGACGACGTTTATGTTATGCCCGCATTTTACGAACCGTAGCATAAAGTAAATAAGGGACGATTTTTCACGCTTTGCCAAGAAACTCGTCCACGCATAAAAAAGTGCGGTCTATGATACCTTTAGGTGACGGTTTTTCAATCGTTGCCTATTCTTCCATTGCCTAAAGTATAAAATGTCGTAGTGAATTGTTATTGTTAGAGGGATGAAAATAACTTTTTTACGGAATCATTAAAATGACATTCAACACCATTTCTGGTAAGCAATGAACAACTCCATTAAATAATTAACAAAAACTTAAACAAGTTGGTTTTTTTTCCTTTGTTTTCCAACTTGATATTCATGTTCTCTTTTTTCCAAGACTCAGGGTCTTTATTCATTCAACCTAAATCTTTCACAACCTTTGAGCACTTGCATCTCCTTGAATTTTTGGGTTGACTCACTACTACAGAAAAAAAAAATCACCATGGTTGGAAAAGGGATACCATCACGCCCGATCAATTATGGTAAAGTAGGGTGTGGTTGTAAATTTCCTACTTTCAACCATGGACGTCCAACCGTTATGGTAAACTATGTATCGTGATACCTATAACATCGGTTGACTTAAACAATTATTGTCATAAATATAAAGTTATGGGTTCGATACTCAACTTCAACCAAATTAAAGCGCATAAAAAATAACATTTCACCACGGTTATATTTTCCAACAGTAGTGATATGTGTAAGAGTTTATTATAAAATATGAGATTTCTTGTTTTCCCTTCCCCTCATGAACCATATACAACCATTCAAATAGATTTTTGATAATCAGAAAAATTAAATTATTCTTAATAAACAACTTAAACGGTCAAATATATTCTAATTTCATGCATCTTGTAATTTATGTTTTCCTCATTAACCCATATAATTTGATTCAATCCCAAATTCTACAAAATAATGATGATGAATGAATGTCTTCTAAGTCTTTCACACAAAATTTGATTCCCTCTTTTTTTTTTACTTTATTTTGCAAACATTAAATTTTGTGTGAAAGACTCAGAATGTCATCCATTTATCATCATTGTTTTGAAGAATTTATTGGATTGGATCAAATTTTATAAGCTAAAGAGGAAATCATGAATTATAAGATGAATGTAATTCGATGAACGTTGGATGATAATTTATTTTTCTAATCATTATCTCAAAAATCTATTTAAATGAATGCAAGTTCAATCAGGGGTTAGTAAAACAAGCAGTCACATATGATATAACAAACTCACTAACAACATTTATAAACAAAAAAATCAATTAATTAACATAGATTAGGAGAACTTAATTACTAATCATTCATGTAAACTATGAAGAGGATAAAGTAGAAAGTGTTAGACGATAGACCTAGATCTAGAGGGGGTGAATAGATCCCAAGTTAAAAATTTATTCTAAAATTTGACTTAGAAAAGTTTATGGCATGAAAGCAAGTTTCAAATATTTCTCATATCAAAATCGTCTAACCGAACCTAGTAATGAATAGCCCAAATATGCGTAAAGGTGTCAATGTTATGATAATAATTCATTAGTCAATCAACAACAATTAATCACAACTAATTGCATACTCTACAATAGTAAAACTTTATCTCCAATGGTATCCACACAAAAAAACTAAGTCAAATAATTTATCAAACACTTGATGTGCGAAAAACAAAGTTTAGAATTTTATATTGTGTTTTTTGTTCTAAGAAATTCAATCACAACCAAATGGTTAGTGATCAAGAGAACAAACACAAGATTCAAAATATAATCAAAATTAGGATCCAACATATGTTATTATAATAAATCTTACTTTGCAAATGTATGTATACAAGAGATAAGAGATCAAATCCCACAAACCCAAGGTTGTTTCTTGACTCTAACACCTTCAAAACCCTTGATCAAAGATTGTTCAAGACACCAACAATGTCGCTTCAATTCACATGTTATTACTACTTCCTTGCATGACCTTCTTGTCTCAAGGATTTCACCCGACTGAATTAATCCCACGTGCACACTTGTTAAACCTAAAATTTGTCAACACAATCCACCGTTTCACGCGAGTCCCTTGCACGACACACCTAGTCCTAAGGCTTTCACTCGATCGAATCCAAATTCTACAATCTTGTGCAAAATCTTTAAACCCTAAAGATCTTGAAGGAAAATTCCACCTCGATTTTTTATTTGAATCCCTCAAAGATTTAAATCTAATATTCTCGGTACAACAAAACTAATTGGACGTTATCAATCTTAATCTAGATGACACCCATTCAAAAAATGATTATGTGTATGAATAGATTGAATTGAAGATGATGAGATGCTTTGAAATCCTGAATTCATGTAGGTCATATGTCGACCTAATAATGTCATGTGCCTCCTATGTGTCGATCTGTGTAGTCATCACATGAAACAAAATATATAGGATTTAATACTACACTATACGTGTTGACCTATTTCATGGATGTGTCGACCTATAGTCTAAAAACTTTCATTATAAGTCGACCTGTCTTGGAATGTGTCGAACTGTCCTGCAATATTTTTATAAAACTTGATTTTTCATGCATGTTTAATGCATGAGACCTTTTAAATGATGTTTCCAAATACTTGTATGCTTCATAATGCTTAAATGGACACAGAGAATAAAAGAATACTGTACAATTTACATAAACGCTAAAGAGTCCTAGTTTTGACATCATACAAAACACTCCTAACATAAATTAACGGAAGATGCACTCAGATACTCCCCATTTTTTATGATGGAAAAACTTGAGACAATGCGTAAGTAATAAATACCTTCTCCCTTTGAATATATCCATTCTCAAACTTCATCTTGCTTTTTCTCCCCCTTTGACAACATAAAAAAGAAACGAAGAAAATGTTAAAGCACACATAAACAAATATAAAACACACAGAGGCGAAATGCAAAGATAAGAGAAACAATACGATAGAACTCACAGAGAATTATTTTCATGTTGAATAAGAATGCCTAAACATAAATAAAAGAAAATAAGGCAAGAATAGAATATAATCGCTACATCAAGTGCTTAAAAAAAACACAAGCATGAATAATCAATAATACAAAGTGAACATAAAATACTTGACATGCTACCAAAGCGAAACGATTACGTGACATATGCCTTTGGTGCTCCCGAAATGCTGCACACACATGTGCTCAAGCAAGGTGATAAACAAAGTACCACCACATGAACCAAAATCAGGGATGAAAACATAACACTAACACATAATCAAGAATATTTCTACCGATGTAACATATTTAATCACAATTCATGAGAGAAATAAATAACAAACCGACACACCAATCACTTTATTTCACCGAAAATGAAGATAGTCTAAAGTCACTATAAGTGTATAAATTTACATACATCAATTGGCCATTTTTGTAAGTGAACATACATGAACTATCTAATACATCAATAACACAATTATATGGATCATAAACAACATGCAAAACGAAACGCTTACATAAAAAAGCAGAAAATAAAACGATAGTACCTTGCTTGTGAAATGATGAGGAAGGCATTCTTATGAAGTATGCCTTTTAAGGAAGGTTAGATGGACAAGGTATATTCAAATTACATTAACATAAAATTTAGGCAAGTTTGAGATGTCAAGAATCTCTAATTCCCGTTGAATGCTAAAGAAGGGATCAGTCGCAAGTGGTTTCATAAAAATATCAGCAAGTTGATTTTTACTATCAACATGCTTAAAAACGACGTCACCTTTCTCAACATGATCGCATAGGAAATGATGAAGAATCTCAATATGCTTAGTACGAGAATGTAGCATTGGGTTCTTAGTTAGGTTAATGGAACTAGTGTCGTCGCACATAATTGGAATACGACTTAGTTTTATATCAAAATTAAGTAATATTTGTTTAAGCCATAAAATTTGAGCAACAACTACCGACCGCTACGTATTTCGCCTCGGCAGTTGACAACGCAACCAAAACTTGTTTCTTTCTTTGCCAAATAACTAAGGAATTTTAAATTATGTGACAACAAAAGCGAAGTGATAACAAAAGTTACTTATCTTAAAGCGTGTTGTCATTCCTCTTGGGATATCTCAAAGAATATTATCAATAGGGTGATATTTGGATGTTCTCCAAGTCAAAGGAAGGTTTTCCGTTGTAGCCAGACTTTCCTCCTTTTCCTCTTCTTGATTATCATCTTCTACTTTCTCATTTTCATTCGTTTGAGGTTGATCAATCCATTTATCGGCTTCCTTGAGATTGTCATATAAAGACATGCCTATATTATGAAAAGACATACCTTTCCCAACACTTTTCGGAAAAGACTTATCAAAAGATACATGAACAGACTCCTAAACAATAAATAGCCTCTTGTTATAGACCCTATATGCCTTACTAGGTTATGAGTATCCGGGGAAAATACCCTCATCGGATTTAGCATCTAATTTACCTAGATTGTCATTTCCATTATTCAAAATAAAGCATTTACATCCAAAGACATGAAGTTGTGAGAGACATTAGGGTTTCTACCTCTAAGTAATTCATAAGGGGGTTTGTTTAGAATGGGACACATCAAAATCCTATTCAAAACACATGACATCATGCTAATAGCATCGGCCCAGAAGTACTTTGTTAAATTACCTTCATTAAGAATCATCCTCGCTAACTCCTTTAAAACTCGGTTTTTACGCTCCACAACCCCATTTTATTGTTGAGTTCTAGGAGCTGAGAAGCTATTCTCAATACCATGTTTTTCACAATACTTTTCAAAGAATAGATTTTCAAACTCTCCCCCATGATCACTTCGGATGGAAATGATTTTTAAGTTCATTTTATTTTGGAACAATCTAGCAAATTGTTTGAAATACGAGTAGGTTTGATTCTTACTAGACAAAAACATAACCCAACAAAATCTAGAATAATCATCAACTATAACAAATACATAATAGTTACCTATGCTTTTGGTTCTAGAAGGACCAAAAAGGGCCATATGAAGAATTTCAAGAGGTCTAGATGTTAAAACTATATTTTTCTATTTAAAATAGACCTTTGTTTGCTTCCCCATTTGACATGCTTCACATAGGTGGTCTTTCGTGAACTTGATTTTAGGAAGACCAATTACTATATCCTTTGAGGTTTCCTTTTTTAGTAAACCAAAGTTAATATGAGCTAAGCGCCCATGCCACAACCAAGAGTTTTCACTCATGGTAGCAAGGAATTTAGTACCCACTAAGGATACATCATCTAAATTTAGCATATAAGTATTATTGACTCTCAATCCCTTAAATGAACAATCCTTCTTCTCATTATTCTCAAATAAAAAACAAGTATTAATTAAAGTGACTTTAAAACCTTTGTCACAAAGTTGGCTAATGCTAAGAAGGTTGTGTTTAAGACCATCAACAAGCATTACATCGGAGATAGTAGTAGATGAAGGATTACCTACACTACCTTTTCCAAGAATAGCTCGTTTATTGTTATCTCCATAAGTGAAGAACCCCTTTTTCTTTGGCACAAAGTCAATGAAAAGCGGTATGTCACCCGTCATATGCCTTGAACATCCGCTATCAAGATACCACATCTTTTTCGTAGATTCAAGACATTCAACCTATAGATTTAAACAAAGGAATTAGGTACCCAATTTTCATTGGATCCTTGGAAGTGAGTGAATTCAAGGATTCATTTAGGCAACCATTGAGAGACTCCTTTATGAACTAATATCTTCCTAAATTTATATTTTTCAATCGTATGACCCTTTTTGTAACAACAATGACAAGTTAGATTACGATGAGATATGATTTTACCATTCGAATCCTTTTTGAGATTTTTATGTTTTTTGTATGAATGATTTAAAAACCTTTCATACTTAAAAGGATCAATAGAAAATGCACTCTTAGATGGTAAGCTATTGTCTAATTTTACTCGAAGAGCATTTATTTCTTCTTGCAAATAATGACAAGATTCACAACCTATTCTAGAATACTTTTCATCCTAAATCTCGTCTCTTTGAACATATAGCATGAATAACTTAATTGCTTCCAACTTTCTTTCTGACTCTAAGACCTTAGCCTCTAATTTCAAAAATATCTTTTCATGTGAAGCTAATTTCTTAAAAGCATTTAATGCTTCTCTATGAAGATTATAAAAAGCATCTTGTAATTTTGAATAAGATAAATCACTAGTAAGATCATGTTTAGAAGGACTTACTTGTTTCTTCTTTCTTCCACTAGCCATAAGACAAATTCGGGACGATTCTACACTTGAAGTGAAGCTTTCATCGCTGGAGGAATCACTTACACTCGCACAAGCTACATAAGATCTTCTAGATGTACTAGACTTCTTATGATGCCCTCTTTCTTTGTCTTTCTTAATAATGGTACATTTTGTTCTATAGTGATCAATTTCACCAAAATTATAACAAGAGCTTATAAATTTATCTTTTATATTTTCAGCATACTGTGAGGACTTGGACTCCCTTCTAAATTTGGATAAGTTTCCTTCGGAGTGCTTGACTTTATTCTTCTGAATATATCTTTGGTATCTCTTGGCAAATAGCCCAACATCATCATCACCAGAGTTGTTGTCATCCCTTTCTTCACACTCACTAGCCTCATTCTTTGAGGACTTGAAACTATAAGGCTTTAGAGCAATGGACTTATTCACCTCTTCCTTGCCTTTACCTTTCTCTTTCTTCATCTTCTTTTCATACTCTTTTTCATGTTTCTACAAGTAAGTGAATTCTTGATCATGTTCTTCCAATTTGCCAAACAAGGTAGTGAAATCAAGTGCTTTAAGATCATTCACCTCTTTAATCACGGTGACCTTGGGTTTCCATTCCCTATTAAGACATCTTAAAACCTTGTTAGTAGCAATAACATTGAAGATAGTTTTACCTAGAGCACTTAATCTATAAATAACATGTGTGAATCTCATTTACATGTCAGAATGGTTTTACCATGCTTCATACGAAAGAGTTCAAACTCTTGGTTTAATGTGTTAATTCTAGCTTTGACCTTATTAGTTGCCTCATGGGAAACTTCTAATGCATCCCACATAGCTTTGGCAGTTTCACAATGAGAAACACGATAAGAATTATCAACACCTAATGCAGATATTAGAATATTTTTTCTTTCTAATAATGAGACATAAATTCCTATCATTATCATTCCATTGAATTTCCGGTTTTAGTATGGTGACACCTCCACCATTGGTCATAGTAATTTCATTTGGACCAATGATGATTGCATTCTATACAACCTTGTCAACAGAGTTGACATGTATACACATACAAGCTTTCCAATGGCCATAATTTCCTCCGGTGAAAATAGGTTCTCTATTATAAGCCCCTTTAGGTTCGGTAGCCATTATCTAATAAGAAAATCTTAAGACCGGAATCAACCGGAGCTCGTGATACCACTTGTTATAGAAAATCTTACTTTGCAAATGTATGTATACAAGAGATGAGAGATCAAATCCCACAAACCCTAAGTTTGCGCTTGACTCTAACACAACCAAAAACCTTGATCAAAGATTGATCAAGACACCAATAATGTTGCTTCAATTCACCTGTTGTTGCTACTTCCTTTCACAACCTCCTTGTCTCAAGGCTTTCACCAGACTAGATTAATCCCAAGATTTGTCAACACGATCCACCGTTTCACGCTACTCCCTTTCATGACACACCTAGTCCAAAAGCTTTCACTTGATCGGTCCGAATTGCACAATCTTGTCCAAAACCTTCAAACCCTAAAGATCTTGAAGGAAAACCTCACCTCGGTTTTCTGATTTGAATCCCTCAAATATCTCAACCCAATATTCTCGGTACAACAAACCTAATTGAACGTTATCATTCATAATCTAGATGGCATCCAATAAAAAAATGATTATGTGTAGTTTGATTGTGTGTATGCATAAATTTAATTAAATATAATGAGATGCTTTGAAATCCTAGATTCATGTAGGTTTGACTCACTCTAGAAACTTTGTTAGAGAATGATGTATGTATGAAGTATATATATGTATGGGTGAATGAGAGCAAAAAGGAATGCAATGAACTTTGAGAAAATATGAAAATATGAAAAAAATAGTCATCGTATAGGTCGACTTGTTGAAGTCGTGTGTCGACCTATACGGGGCATATGTCGACCTGTTGAAGGTCATATGTCGACCTATAAATGTCATGTGACTCTTATGTGTCGACATATGGAGTCAACACGTGAAATAAAAGTTGTAGTCTTTAACACTGTAGTATATGTACCGACCTATGGCACAAATGTCTCGACCAATAGTCCGTAAAGTTTCACTATAGGTCGACCTTTCTTAGAATGTGTCGACCTGTCCTACAATATTTTTATGAAACTTGATTCTTCATGCATGTTTAATGCATGAGACCTTTTCAAAGATGTTTCCAAAGACTTGTATGCTTCATAATGTTGAATGCACATAGAGAAAAGGAGAATATCGTTCAATGTACATAAACGCTAAAGAATCCTTGTTTCGACATCATACAAAACACTCATAACAGAATTTAACAGAAGATGCACTCACATAAGGGAAAATAGAAAACATGTGTTCACTATGGGAATATTATATGAAAGACTCATATAATATTTCCACAACGAACACATGTTCGCAACTCTCTTATATCCATGTTCACACAACAGTTGCATCAGTAATAAGTTAAGAACCATAACCACTTGCTAGTTGCACATAAAAAACCATTTATTAACAAACAACACAAAACAACATTAACAACAACATTTATCAACAACACACATATACACTACGCCAAATAAGGGAAAAGAGGGCGCTTTTTTTGGCCTATAACAGCGCTTTAAAGCGCCCTCTAATCTAGCGCTGGCATAGGTAAAGACAACGCTTTTTTTCCTGGTGAAAGCGCTCTCTAAAGTGGCTCTTTAAGCCCTTTAAGGGCCACTTTAGAGGGCGCTTTTTAAAGAAAGCGCCCTCTAAAGTGGAAACTTTTAAGGGTTTAGAGGGCGCTTTTACTGGAAAGCGCCCTCTAAAGTGGAAATTTAAAGGGTTTAGAGGGCGCTTATTTTGGAAAGCGCCCTCTAAAGTGGGTGGTTATTTAAATTTTTTTTTTAAAAAGCGCTATATTTTTTTATTTATTTTAGACAACCTGTATATTGAAGCAGTACACCCAAAACTGTATAATTTGAAGCCCTTTTTCACACATTGCATTCAACAAGCTTTATATACAACAATCCATACATATACAACAATCCACTGATATATAATCGTTTAACTTCTAAAGATTCTAAATATACAACCAATTCATAACTTAAAAAGAAATAAAACTAAGTAGCAAAAGCATCTCTGAGATGTATGTTTTTTTTGCTAGCCGCAGTCTTCTTAGCAACAACCTCTTTTTGTTCAATATCAATAGCATGAACCTAAAATATCATAAAATTAGTTAGGTGAAGTATAAGATCAAGAATTAACATTTTCTATGCATAAATATCATATAATTGTGTTTATACTTTTTTTTATGCAACTGACTCGATTTGCTGCGTAATCCCCTTATATTTTTGGTCCCTTATCTTTTGAAGATAGAATTGATATATAGTATGCAAACCTTTAATATGCAAACATACATACCTTTAATTGAAAAAATTCGTGAAAAATTAAGACAAACCATCATGTGAACCACACCTATAGTATGCAAACTTGTAAAATGGAAGAAGGATGAAACTGAGGAAAAGGCTGCAAACTTGTGTTAAATTTGAATGGATGCCATTTTAGGTCTATCACACAAGTTTGCATCTTTCACTTCAGTTTCATCCTCTCTTGTATTTTTTCTTCATATCAACACAAATCAATTATAATCCTATAAACACCATGAAAAAAACAACATGTTAACAAAAACTAGTAGTACATTGTAATCCAACAAAAATTACCAACATACATAACAATAACATCAACATAACAACAACATACACAAATAAGAGAGAAGATGGAAAAAGATTTGTCAACAACAACAAAAAACAAAATATGTGAAACCGAAGTAAATAATATGAAAATCATGTCAACTAACATTTATCTACATTTATCAACAACAATAACAACATACAACAACCAAAAAGCCATAAATTCTCAAACAAGATGAAAATCATGTGAAAATCATGTGAAACATAACAACATACACGAAAATGATAAGGAAGAAGAAGTATACCTTTATGTATGACGAACAAGATTGAGGATGTACTATAGAATATGAAAGATAATGATGAAGAATAAGAGAAAAAATGCATGACAGGATTTTGCTGTTAGAGATACGAAAATACTGTCAAGAAACGAGTGTTAATTCTTTTATGTCACTACGCCAAAAAGGTTTTTTAACAGCGCATCTTAGACAGCGCTTTTAAAAGAAAGCGCTGTCTAAGGTTAAAATAAAAATAAAACACGGAAAATGTTCTAAAAAAATAATGAAAGCGCTGTCTAAGGGGGGGTCTTAGACAGCGCTTTTAGAAAGCGCTGTCTAAGACCCCCCCTTAGACAGCGCTTTTAGAAAGCGCTTTTAAATATAGACCTTAGTCAGCGCTTTTGAGAAAGCGCTGTTTAAAGTCTTTCAATTAAAAAAAAAATTAAAACCAAAAGCGCTGTCTAAGGTGAGGGTTTAGAAAGCGCTTTTTGAAAGCGCTGTCTAAGGCATATCTTAGAAAGCGCTTTCCACAAAAGCGCTGTCTAAGGTCTAATTAAAATTAAATTTCAGACTTCTATTTTCGTTCTCAGTTCTTTTTGTTTTCCCTCCTGCGATTAAACCCCTCCAGCGAACCCTAACAGCGAACGAGAATACATTGTAATCATTCGGTTTCAATACCAGAAAGTGATTGAAGAATCGGTTTCAGAACGTCATTTCTACTGCGGTATGTTCTTCATTTCTGCATTTTTTCATTTCTGATTCAGTTCGTCATTTCTACTGCGTTTTGTTCGTCATTTCTTAACATTTTCATTCATTTGGTTTCAGGCATTGCAAGTGTTTGAAGAATATTTCATTTCTGAAAGTGTTTGAAGAATCCTTCATTTCGGTATGTTCTTCATTTAGGGAAATATCACTATTTGTAAATAACTTCATCAGTATTTTTCATGCTCTGTTATTTTGTTTGGTTCAATGCTTGCTCTTTTTGTTTGTAAAATACACTGTTGATGCTCAATTGCCAACCCTAACTGAATGAGAAATAAAAATTCTTGTTCTTGTCTTTATGTAAGTGCAAGCATCTTTCTTTATCATCTAATATGCAAATATGAATACCTAACAATATCACATTAATTATGAGTACTATTTTTGTTGCATTATTCTACATGTACATCAAGTATTTTGTCCAAATATTTGAATATAAAGTTTAGGCGAGTAATGGGGTCCATTTATAGACTTTTAGATTGAACACATAAGATTTTGGACATGAAACATGGTTTTCCCACATAAAAAGGTAGGTAGGTAGTATTAAATTTCATACATTGTTTTGTTACAGTGTCTGTGTCTACTTGACTTTAAACTCTAAATATCATTTTGGATTTAGATGTTCAATATTGTTCAAACTTCATGTTTCCTTAGTGATTATACTTGAAGATTGAATAGGTAGTTTTTTTTCTTTTTAACTGTGAAAGTGTTGTTCATCTCACTTTCATTCTAAAGGAACAAGATTTCTCCCATAAAATGATTGAATGAACTCTAATATAGTTATAGGTATAGTTATAGGTATATTGTAATAGAAAAAGTTTGATTCTTGTAATATAAAAAATGAAAGTGATGAGGTAATTAAAGTTGGTATATTGGCGTATCGGATACGTTATTGAAGTTTATATTAACATTGGTTATGTATAGGTTTTTGAAGTTTAAAATGAATTGAACTTTATAATTGTTAGGATATTCAAAGATACTACCTTAGTTATGTATTTTCGTCTGGATTAATTGTTTACTTTAATAAGTAGGAAAACCATGGATAAAACATGGATCTGTGCCGATCGAATGACCAAAGAGTACGAGAGTGGGGTTTTGGAATTCGTTAAGTATGCTGTTCAACACGCTGAAAACCCCAGACGAATGCATTGTCCTTGCTTGCGTTGTTGTTATATTGGTAAGGTTGACGCACATGGATTGAAATCGCATTTGCTGAGGCATGGAATTGATCAAAGTTATCAGTGTTGGATATTTCATGGTGAGAAAATTAACGAGAATGTTGAATCGAGTGGAAAAAGTAATACGACCTATGCTTCATACGACAAAGACACGGAAACATACGATTGTGATCGAGTTGAAGAGATTGTAGAAGCACTGGAAGAAGATCTTCATGATTGTCCTGAAATGTTTGAGAGGATGGTAAGCGATGCAGAGAAACCGTTGTACAAAGGTTGCACTAAATTCTCAAGACTTTCTGCGGTATTAAAGTTGTACAACTTAAAGGCGGGCAATGGATGGTCGGATAAAAGTTTCACAGAGTTGTTGGCCCTTATGAGAGAAATGCTACCGGATGATAATGTTCTTCCTAATCGAACCTATGAGGCAAAAAAAATGTTGTGCTCTATTGGCATGAGCTATGATAAGATACATGCTTGTCCTAACGATTTCATTTTGTTTCGTAACGAATATGCAATGTTAACTGAGTGCCCTAAATGCGGTTTGTCTCGATATAAGAAAAGATTATCTCCCGCAAAAGTCTTATGGTATTTTCCGATAATTCCGAGATTTAGGCGCATGTTTCGTAGTGAAACCGATGCAAGACATCTTACTTGGCATGCAGATGAAAGAATTATTGATGGAAAGTATCGGCATCCGGCTGATTCACCACAGTGGTCGAAGATTGATAATGATTATCCTGAGTTTGGATCAGAAGCAAGAAACCTTCGATTGGCATTATCTACTGATGGAATGAACCCACATGGTCTTCAAAGTATCTCACATACCACATGGCCTGTGATTCTTATGATTTATAACCTACCTCCGTGGCTATGTATGAAGCGTAAGTACATGATGTTATCTATGTTAATCTCTGGGCCTAAACAACCAGGGAATGACATAGACGTATACTTGACACCTCTGATCGAAGATTTAAAGATTTTGTGGGAGAACGGTGTGGAGGTTTATGATGGATATAGGAAAGAAAGTTTCAATTTGAGGGCGATGTTGTTTGGCACAATTAATGATTTTCCAGCATACGGGAATCTATCTGGGTATAGCATTAAAGGTCAACGTGCGTGTCCTGTTTGTGAAGACGGAACCGATACGATTCGATTGGAACTTTGCCAGAAGAATGTGTTTCTCGGTCATCGTAGATTCTTACATTCTAAACATCACTACCGTGGGTGGAGAAAAGCATTCAATGGAGACACCGAACATCGTAGAGCTCCACCCGCATTGTCAGGTGAACAAGTTTTTGAAAAGGTGAAAGATGTGCGTACTGAGTTTGGCAAGCCTTTTGCACATAAGATTGTGAAAGGTGGGTGGAAGAAAAGGTCGATATTTTTTGAATTGCCATATTGGAAGTCTTTGTACGTGAGACATTTTCTCGATGTTATGCATATTGAAAAAAACGTATTTGAAAGTGTTATCGGTACATTACTCAATATAAAAGGCAAGTCTAAGGATGGCCTTAAAGCAAGGGAGGACATGTTAAAAATGGGAATGAGAACTGAATTAGCACCCGTGAAGAAAGGAAGACGAACATATCTACCACCTGCTGCTTTTACTTTATCTAGAAAGGAGAAAAAAAATTTGTGTAAGTCTCTGAGTGAAGTTAAGGTTCCAGAAGGATACTCATCTGATATCAGAAGACTTGTTTCTATGAAAGACCTCAAGTTGAAGAATTTGAAGACACATGATTGCCATGTTATAATGGAACATTTTCTACCGATAGGTATACGTTCTATTTTGCCAGAAAAAGTAAGAAGTGCCATAACTAAATTGTGTTTTTTCTTTAGGTCAATTTGTAGTAAGGTGATCGATCCCGAGATCTTACCAACACTACAAAAAGAGATTGTAATTACCTTGTGTGAGCTTGAAATGTATTTTCCTCCGTCTTTTTTTGACATAATGGTTCATTTAGTTGTTCATCTTGTGAAAGAGACACAGTTGTGTGGACCAGCTTATATGAGATGGATGTACCCTGCTGAACGGTATATGAAAATATTAAAAGGGTACGTGAAATCCCGAAGTCGACCAGAGGGTTGTATTGTTGAACGATACATTGTTGAAGAAGCTGTTGAGTTTTGTACTGAATATTTGTCTAACGTTCAATCGATTGGACTCCCAGAGCTCAGATTTTCGACAAAATGGAAGGTAAAAAATTAATTGGGAATAAAATTGTGACAATATCAAGGGATGAACGGGATCAAGTTCATTTGTATGTTCTGCACAATAATAATGAGGTTGAGCCATATGTTGAAATGCACAAGGATGTACTCCGAAGGTTAAATCCGAAAACAGAAATGAAAATTGGATAGTTATAGAGCACAATCAAAGTTTCATACAATGGTTGAAGGATCATATTTATTTGAAGCGCTCTTCAGATCCTTCTTCGGTAACAGAAATGTTGAGATGTTTGGCATATGGTCCAAGTTTGCATGTGTTTTCTCATAGCGCATATTCAATTAATGGATACACATTTTATACCAAAGAACAAGATGATAAGAGTACTATGCAAAATAGTGGTGTCACCGTGCTAGCTGAAGCAATGCATATATCAAGTATGAAGGACTTAAACCCCAAATATGCAAATTTGTCATATTTTGGAGTTATTGAGCACATTTGGGTGTTTGATTACGAGAAGTTTCAGATTCCCATCTTTGGTTGCAAGTGGGTGAATAGTAGTGGCATACGAATGGATAAGTCTGGATTTTTGCAAGTTGATCTTACTAGGGTGGGGTACAAAGATGAACCTTTTATTCTAGCATCTCAAGCTAAACAAGTGTTCTATGTGAATGACCCGAAGAGTACAAAATGGTCTATAGTGCTTTTCTCTAACAAAGTGACTGATGATAGCGGTGTCGATCAATGTGATATTGATGTTGAGAATGAGTCATGCATTAGACGGAATGAGTTGAATAGAAATGATGAAGTTGAGGATCTTATACCGGATGAGTCATATATAAGAAACGATCATAATGAGGGAATTTGGATCAATTCATCCGTACGCATTGCTAAGAAACAAGTGATTAATATTCCAACAAAGAAAAGAAAGAGATGTTAGTGACTTAGGTAAATTATCCATGGTTTCTTTATTTTTTTTTTCAATTGTTTTGATTATAAGTTATATGTGATAATGCATGATTTCATTATATTTTTGTTTTCAATTGCTTTGATTATAAGTTATATCTGATAATGCATGATTTCTTTATTTTTTTGTTTTCAATTGCTTTGATTATAAGTTATATCTGATAATGCATGATTTCGTTATATTTTTGTTTTCAATTGCTTTTATTATAAGTTATATTTGATATTTGATGGTTTCCTTGGTTTATTACAGGTTAGACATGGCTGATGACCAACATGAGGAAGTTAGTAAAAAAGTATCCGCGGAAGAAGAAATTCGAAGAGGCATCACAGTAATGAGAAGGGTGGTCCAAGGAAGATCTCGAGGCATCATACTAGATGTCTATTGGAGCAACCAGGGACAACTTATAGAACCTAATGGGCATACCTTAACTAGTTTTATCGGTGCACTAGTAAGGAATGAAATTCCCATTACATGTGATGATTGGAGAAACAAAGAGCTGAATGAGTCCAAAGAAAAAATTTGGAGTGAGATAAATGTACAATCATTTGGCCCTTAATTATACGGTATCAATTATGTTTTTTCAATTACTGATACTAACTATCAATCTGTATGTTTTTCTTAGCGATGTTTTAACATCGAAGAAGAAAGAAGAGGTTTTTGTATGAAATTGGCCGGAAAGCTTCTAAGAGGGTTTCGGACATTTTTATCATCCAAGTTCCTTAAGGATGCGGATGGTAATTTTGTGGATGCGGAGCTTCCTAAAAAATATGAAAGTTTCATATCGTCTGAAGAATGGGAAGCTTTCAAATCCAAAAGACAAGACCCGGTTTTTCAAAGAATAAGTGCTACAAATCGGGAAAGAGCATCAAGTCCCGCATATCCGTACCGAAAAGGACGTGTCGGATATGGACGCTTAGAACAATCCATGGTAAGTATTTATAAATTGCGATAACAAATTTGTTCATCATATATTAGTTTTATCTGATCAAATTGTATGACTTAATGTGTAGCTGCAGAAGGAGGAAAGTTCAGAAACATCTCTTCCTGCACATGTTTTGTGGAAGGAAGCCCGTGTGGGCAAATCTGGAGTTCCTCAAGAAGAAGTTTTACACGTATACCAGAAATGTGTAAGTATAACATTTTTTCATTAATTGAATAACATTTTTATACACAAATATTTGACAAGTATACGGTATTCATCTGATTTTTCAGGAGGAGCTATCTCAGTCTTTATCTCCCGATGATACTAAGGGCATACTTAGTCGGGCATTAGATGTCCCTGAGTATTCTGGTCGGGTGAGGGGTAAGGGATTTGGAGTCACTCCGACCTCCCTGAGTATTAAAAAAGGAAAGGCTCCTAGTAATCGGGAGCTTCATGCAAGATTGGAAGCCATGCAAGCTGAGCTTGATGCATTGAGGAGAGAAAGAGAGGCTAGCGCCTCAACAGTATACAGAGATGCTTCGGACAAAGACAGTATCAACTGTACCTTTCAGCCGAACATTCCAGAGGTAATTACATATAATTGTCTTAAATTGAACTATTTGCTTAAATTATGTATTTGACATATATACACATTAACGATTTCTTGTTATTATTGGTTTTAGGGCATTTCCCATTGTCAGCTGTATTTGTCGTCACCATACTATCGGATGGTTGGCAAGAGAAAAGTGCATAACGTTAGCGGAGTATTACTCCACACTAGAGAGCTCCCTGCTGGATGTTTGAAGGTATCAGTTGATATTGCAGTTGAGCCGAATGCAGCATTACCATATCCTAGCGATGATTCGGATGCAACAACGGTGCACGAAGCAGTAGGTTCGTTTGTTGCATGGCCGACAAACCTCATATGCGTAGGATATGAGGTATGCTTAAAACTTATGTTAACTTTAATGTGTATATTCAAAGTTTAAAATTTATGCTTAAAATTTTACTTACATATTTTCCTTGGTTATGTTAAATAGACTCCCACAAAATCCAAATCAAAAGATAATGCGATTCCACGGCATACCGAGTTCACGGTTTCAAGAAAAGAGGTAATATACAATTATATGACATATATTCATGGAAGTTGTTACATTCTTAATTTGATCTAACTATTTATATGACATGTAGCTTCAAGAAAATGAGGTTAGCAATGCCTCCGCACAACAAATAAAGGAGGTTAGCAACGCCTCCGCACGGGTAAAAAGTTCTGGTGCTAAGAAGACCGTAGCTAGGAAAAAACCTACCACCAAGTATAGGTCGTGCCTCAGGACATTTCTAGAGATGACCGATATACCGACCGGAGGTGTTCGGACTGTACATATGGAGGTAGGGATTTTCGGCTTTGATTACGACCAAATGATTGGTAATGAAGACTTCATGCAAGTTTTTAGTCATGAAGAAATCGGCGTCACCGTTGTCAATACATATATTAGGTAAATCCGGTCTACTTTGTTTTATTAATTAAACAACTTATGTTAATGATGTTTACTTTATGTTAATGATGTTTTTATATTAGGTTTTTGTATGACAAATTGATGCGCCCCAATGGTTTGGACGTGTCATTCGGATTCTTAGCACCCGCGACCGTCAACTTAGGTTTAATCTTAAGTAGACCGGATACCGTGACGGAGTACGTTCTTCGGATCCTCATGGACAATAAAGATGCGGAGAAGTTGTTTTTTATACCGTTTAATACCGGGTTAGCATTTCATTCTAAATTCATCTATTATAATTATTTTCCAAGTTACCATCTAACATTTGCCTAATCATTACAGTGGACATTGGTTGTTGCTCGCAATCAATCCTATCCGAGAAATTGTGTATTATCTTGACTCGTTAGGAAATGATTGGACAACATACCCGGATATGAAGGTCCTAATTGACACGTAAGTGAGAATGTTCAAAAATTTTCTTAGTTTATGTGAATTGTTCTAATTGCTTCATTTTTATTTTATTAGCGTCCTACAAGCTTTTCGGGCCCAACGAGATATCCAAACCTCAAGGAGGGGCGCCAACTCCATTACATGGATTAAAGTGGCGGTATATTTTTAATTACCACATTTTTTATTATATTAGTGATGACACTTGATAAAACTTAGGATTTATAATCCATTTTTTTTCATATGTAGTGTCCTCAACAACGTAATCAAATAGATTGCGGGTATTTCATGTTGAGGTTTATGCGAGATACTCTTGCTTTGGGCCGATTAAAGATTCCCACCGATGTATGTATTTCTAACTTATGAGTTATTTTTATATTTACACATATCTCATATAATTAAATAGTTGGAATTAATTCAAAATATGTTATATTATTATGTAGTACTTTGATGAATTCAAGTGTGCATTTTATACAAAGGATCAAGTGGACGAAATCAAAGAGGAGTGGTGTCAATTCATGATAAAGCTGAATGTTTGTTCATAAATTCGTGTAATTAATGTGTACATTTGTAGTATATGTTATGACTTGTAAATGTGTACATAAATTTGTATATATTTTGATACATTTAAGGCAAAATTGGTTTGAATTGGTATATATATATATATATATATATATATATATTTGTTAGCCAAAAATTGGTAGAAAAAAGGCCAAAATGGCATATATAAAATGTGATAATTGTCTGTCAAAATCTGGTTGAAAACAGGTAGAAATTCTGGTTTATAAACCTGGAAAAAATGTGGTTTAAAACAAAAGCTTCAAAAAATTTCGTATACCTTAGACAGCGCTTTTGTAAAAAGCGCTGTCTAAGGGGGGGATTAGAAAGCGCTTTAGGCAAAAGCGCTGTCTAAGGGGGGGGCTTAGACAGCGCTTTTTGAAAAGCGTTGTCTAAGGTATACCTAAAAAAATTAAAATAGGAGGGTCTTAGAAAGCGCTTTTGAGATTTAAAAAAGCGCTGTCTAAACCTTTAGCAGCGGAGGTTTAGACCGCGCTTTAAAGCGTTGTCTAAGGCTAAAAAAAGCGCTGTCTAAGGTCTTGTTTGTTGTAGTGTGTATTTGTAAATATTTTACAACGGTCGTATTCAAAAACCGTGATAAAATATAATGTCTTTCACAACGGCTGACATTACCAACTGTAGTTATAAATATTTTAAGGACAACGCTCATTGTAACGAAAAAATAGAAAACTCTTTGAGCTGAGAATCAAACTCTGCCACTCCATGAATGCATAATCACAGTTAATTGTTTTGACCATGCAATGTCTTTTCATAAATATAAAAAAACAAAACACGTCATAAAATTAGGTATTACCACGATTAATTGTTAGACTGTTAAAATTTTGTGTTACCAAAGGTATATTTTCGAGTAATAACTTGATATGTTGTGTTCAAGTTCATCATCCATATGAACAATTTGCAACTTGATGATGACTACGAATATTGGACAATGAACTAAATCAGATAAATAATAAAAAAATCAACAATGGACATTACCCCTAAATTTATATATTTTCAATATCTCCTTTTATAATTTTCATTAGAATTTGAAATGTATATCCTTATTGATTTATTTCAATCACATACTGAAATTTGAAAAGAAGTAGAGTTTCCAACTGAGAACGTAGTCATGCTTCATTCATTGTACATATATGGATGGCACCTAGTAACAAGACGAATTTCAACAAAGGAAGAAGAAGTTCAATTTAAAAAGTCATTTCCATTTTGCATTTAGTTATCCTTTTTAAAACCATTATAATGTATTTTCCATGTTATAAGAGAGTGTTAGAAAACAAATTAAAAAATTAAAAGATTTAAGGATTAAAATAAAAAATACGCTAAAACGGATTAATATGTTATTTAAATTTATTAATCTTTTTCTAGACCTTTAGTAAATTAATCAAATATTTTAGTTTAGAATAATCTATATGTAGAAGTTAATCCCTGTACATTATTTATACATTAACATATATTTAGATTTTACAAAATAGTTTCACTTCAGACAAAATTAACCGTATGACATTATGCCGTTGTTTTATGCATACAATTGAGGGAAAAATATATTTTGTTTATCTTAGCCTATTTGTAATATTTTGTTTTGTGAGTGTGTTGTTTATTATTTGTAAAGTATCTTAATGTGGATTTAACCTTTTTTTTTAGTATGTTGTTTTTTAATATGTCAGAAAAATATAATTATTCTTCTTAGACAGATTTCAGATATATATATATTGTTAATTTTTATATGAGTTTGTTATCCAATCATGACTATTTTATAAATAAATACGTCTACTATAATATTTTAATAATAATATTTTAATAATAACATTAATATATTCTAATACATTCCCGTAGTCGAAATGGGAGGTTGACGAATGTCGGGACTATAACAAAAATTATCAAAGAGTTATAACGAAAGCCCTTTGGTGAAGATGTCAGCAATATGGTAACTTGAAGGGGCATGTAAGACTCATACTTGGTCGGGAACAACATTTCCATGCAAAAATTGCATATCAATCGCGATGTGTTTGGTGCACTGATGTTGAACCGGGTTGTCGGATAAATAGACATCACTCACACTGTCACAAACAAGATTCAGATATTACATTAACGACTCCGCGATACCCAACTTCTGCATTGGTCCAAGAAAGGGTGTGATGGCGTTTGGCAGACAATGAGATTAAATTGTCACCACGATATACACAATAACCAGAGGTGGATCATCTGGTGTCTAGGAAAGCAACCCAATTTTCATCAATGTAAGAAATCAATTTGCTGACAGATGAAGGGTATAGGTGAAGGCTGAAATCAATAATGCATTGAATATACCAAAATACTAGTAAAGGACCCGTGCGTTCGCACGGGTCGCGCAAGTGCAATAATTTATTTTTAAAAAATTAAAATATAATATATTTTTTTGTTTATATATATATATATATATATATATATATATATATATATATATATATATATATATATATAGTTGGATCAACGTACACAAATTTATTGCATAAGAGTTTTTTTTAATGTAATGGATGTTAAATGATCAATAAATGAGTTCAAAAAATTTCCACAAATAACTTTTTCCAGTTTGGGACATAATAAAGTAAAACATTATTAATTTATAGTAATATAATTTGCTTAATTTTTTTGTATACTATATTGAGGAAATAATCAAAAAATATAATACAAAAATATTTTTACAAGTTATTGGTATATTGATATATAATAAACATTCCATTGTTAATGTTATGAATAAACATTCCATTTATCATTGATATTTTGGACATAAGAAATAAAAATATATTTATTTAGTAATGGATGAAATTTTCCAATCTGTTACTAATTTGAGGTATAAAAGCGCAAATATTAACCTTCATAATAAATGATTATTTAACCAAAATACATAAACCATGTAAAAGAAATACTAGAACCTCATTTGTTTTAAAATATAGTAATGAATACTACCAAATGTTGAAATTAATTGCAATTGATACAGTAAGGTTTAATGCAACAAAAGATATTGAAACAAAAGGTTCACAATTTTAGTTAAAATTGTGAGAAATAAGTCCAGCAACAAAAATGATTTAACTTCGTACAATTCTTTGGTCCTTAAAAAATTGGGTTTATACAAAACCTGCCCGCAACCTTTTAGGAAGTGATGATTCATTACCCTGTAAAAAAACAATTACATCCATATAAACAAATGTTAAAACATAATGTATATTTTATACAACTCATTCAATAAAATTCTAATAATAAAGAACGACATTTGTTGATATAATATAACTAATGAAAAACTTACGTTCTATAAGTTTTCAAAAACTTCTTTGAACACGACGTTTGTTGTAGAATTCAATGGATGGTTATCCTTGTCATGGATTAATATCTTAAGCCCTTTTTTGCTTTTGACCCTTGATATTGCAACATATAGTTGACCATGACTAAATACACTTCTAGGCAAATACAATCCAACATAATCCAATCACTGACCTTGAGATTTGTTAATTGTCATAGCATAACATATAGTTATGGGAAATTGCCTTCTAGTCATTTTGAATGGCCACAGAGATTGTGTTGGAGTCATATCCATTCTTGGAATATAGATAACCCCTCCAATATTCTTTCCAGATATAATCTTTGCCTCGATAACGTGGTTTGTCAATCTTGTAACTATAAGCCTTGTTCCATTGCAGAGACCTTCAGGTTGATCAATGTTTCGAAGCAACATAATAGGGGTCCCAATCTTCAATTTAATCTTGTGGTTAGGTAGACCGGAAGTTGTAAGTGTATTCAAAAATTCCGGGGTCAAAACATCAAAAGCTTCATTTCCTTCACCGTCAAAAGTGTCTACAGAATCTGAACTTAAATATTCCTTTTCTTCACCTTTGGGAAATTTTTTGAAATTTTATTATTATAAATCTATGTTAGTACATATAAATATATGAATGTATCTATAAATATGTTTACAATGGATAACGCATACCTGGTATGAATCCCAAAACGTATTGATTTATGATGTCAACCGTTTCAATTGTTCCTGCCAATATAGCTCTTGATTGCAAAAATTCTGGATTCTTGTAATTGTTAAGAAAATTCGGATATGTTTCACTAACAATGGCTTCTAGTGAATCATCATAGTTAGAAATTAAGAAATCATTTGGAATAGGAATATTCGTGTAACCATCGTTAGGTTCTTCCAATTTCCCATCGCCAACTTTTAATATCCAATTAGAAAACAATTCTAATTTAGATGTACTTGAAGTATTGCCGGGTTGTTGGAGTCGCATGTTCTTTGTAAGCTTCAGCACAACACAATGATCCCAGATGTATGATGAATTTATTGTAGAATGTATTATATCTGAACGGCTGCCCCTTGGTACAACTGGTAATATTTGCCGAAAATCTCCACCAAATACAATTACTGTCCCTCCGAATAATTTGTCAGAACAATTGGAACGCCCCATTATGTCTTTAAGGGTTTTATCAAACGCTTCAAAACAAAATCTGTGTGCCATTGGAGCTTCATCCCAAATTATCAACTTTGCCATTTTTAGTAGCTTTGCACGATCACTACCTTTGTCGATATTCCATGTAGAAGACTCCATTGTAGGTATTGGAATCTTGAACATTGAATGATCCGTTCGACCTCCTGGAAGTAGTAGTGAAGCTATGCCCGATGAAGCAACAGTTAAACAAATTTGTTTCTTTGATCTTATGTAGGAAGCTAGAGTTCTCCACATGTAGGTTTTCCCTGTGCCACCGTATCCATACAAAAAAAATACGCCTCCTTGTTGATTGTTTACTGCTTCCATTATTCGCTTGAATACACCTCTTTGCTCATCTAATTTAAAAAAAATACATAGCAAACATGCAGTGAATAAATTAATTATACATTAAAAAAAAATGTAAGATAAAATCATACTTTAAAAGTTAACTTTATAAAATTATGACAAAACTTAAAATCATACTTTGAAGATTTCGTTCAATCTCAATTAATGTTAAATTCATTATCTCTTCATCCGACAATCTCAAACCTTTATACAATAGTAATTATAAGTGTAAACTATAAAACAAATTTACTTTTAAGAATCAAATAAATAAATATAATAAAAATTCACAATATAGGAAAAATAATACCTCTATTGTTTGCAATTCGTTGTTGAGCATATAGTATTCCATCAGCTAAGAGATGACATGTTTTACTCCATACATGTCTTGGCCTGTTAATGCTGCCTGATAATAACATGTGAACAAATAGTAATCTCAAATATTGACCTGAACCCCAATGATTTGCCTCTTTAATAGCTGCAATGAATTCTCTATCATCGCCGATAAAACCCATAGCAAAACAGGCATCCCGGAAAGTATCATATTTTACGTTATTCACTGTTTTTATATCATTATAACTGCGGGGGCCTTTGACATGTGTGAGCATCAATCTAAGATAGTACAATTCGCCAGTTGTTGGAGGAACTCATATAAGCCTACCAATTGTGTAACCTTTTGACGGGGTTTCCATTCTCTTTTTTTCTTAACATAAACAAATTTTGAAACAAATTTGCTGTAAGTTAAATTTTGTGCTTCAGGATACTTGCAATTTGCTTCGAACCATGATGTAAACATCGATTCAGTTACACTTGGTTTTTCCAGAACTTTATTGATACGATCAAAATCAGTGTAATATACCGAATTTTGACCTTCACAATGAAAGTACAGTCTCTCAACAACTGGTTTTCTACCATGGATTGGAAAGGAGAATATCCTCCAAGATGCTTCACTCGGAGAAATGTACCTACAAATAATATAATGAAAGGCAATGGATTTAAAATTAATAGAATGATTATTGTAGACAGAATATATAAATTTTATTATAACACATATAGTCAAAACAGTGTACATATAAAATTTTCTACACCATGCATGTAAAGAAAAATTGCACACTTTTAGTTGAAATAGATAAATTGCATGACATCATAATTCAAGTGATATATTAGAAACGTACCTACAATCAATATACTGTTTGATCTCATCAATATTCTGCGGCTGGTTGGGAGTTCCATCATCATTCGGTACAATGGCAGCGGTGATTCTGTCGTAACCTTTGTTGATGTACTTGAATAAGTACTTAATCGATGTACTTTGATTGCACCATTCCATGTTTATGTGAGCTTGGTACTTTGTCAACAACTTTGCATTGTATGGAACAACATTCCGATTATCGACTTGAATTCCATTCTTAAGAACTGTATGTTCATTGTCCCTTCTTCTATATACCGGAAACCCATCTTGATCAACAATTGTTTCGGGCTGAAACTGTTTTGGAAAATATTTAGAACATTTTCCATCTTTCATGCACGGTGAAGATCGATTTGCAAATCCACACGGGCCATGAATCATGTGAGTTTTAACCAAATTATACAACTCTTCATTGGTATCTTGGTCAGGTATTTCAGCTGAAATAATGCGATCAATATCACTTGGAGTTGGATATTTGTTAGATGGATGGAGGAAAATTAAGATGTGAGCATGTGGTAATCCTCTCTTTTGAAACTCAATTGTATACATATCTATAAAAATAAATATATAAAATATATACAATAGTCAGCACACGAATGATAAATTTGAAAATAAGAATACGATTAATTGAATATGGAATAAGTTACTCACATGCAAGAACTTTCCCCAATAGACTTTTCTTTGTGAGATCAGACAAAAGCTCATCAAATTTCATTTTAAAGACTCTTGAAATGATGTCAGGATGATCTGATGCTTTTAGATGAACAGAACCAAGCAAACGCTGAATTTCAGGCCAGTTGGGGTTACATGTGAATGTAATGAAAAGATCTGGAAATCCGACATAGCTGCATATTGCCATTCCGTCAAAGTATAGTTGATCCATATATCTACGACTACCAACGTATGAAGAAGGTAGCACAACCCTCTTACCTGTGTTTGACCCGTGCGTTTCTCCATTTGAATTATATTCATTCAAATTGTGATACTTGCCAACCCTCAGTTTTGACTGATTCTTTCGAAGCCACCTAAGTCTTTCTGATTCCATCATTGTAAAACCATCTACCAAAAATTGTTGATAAAGTCTCCTTGATCGCAACAATGTTTGTGCTTCATTAGATCTTGATTGAATTCTAAAGGCCAACCACTCTCTTATTGTAAGTCGATTTCGCTTTGTTGCTTCTTCCCAAGGAATATCTTTATTGTTCTGTTCTGACTGTGTTATGTCTGTGAAGTGACGAATATTTGTCCCTTTATCACGGTGCCTCACATTAGGTCTATATCCATCCTCACCATATGGAAATAATAATGGGTACTGATATCCTAAATAACTGGTATGATACTCATCTATCCTTTGAAGTTCGCCACATTGTTTTTGCACTATAATGTCTCTTTTTTCTGCAGTGTCGACATCTCCAACAATTAAAGCAGCTACTTCGGATACAGTTGGTTGATTATATATCCTTCTATCATTTCTTCGTTCAGATATTAAACGAAGTTTTAAATCAGAAACACCTTCTTCACAAAGTCTGTCCCTTGCCATGCGAAATGATTGTGCATGAACATTATGTTCATATAACATTTCAGATAGTTTTCTCACAATATTAACATCAACTCCACTTTTTGACCTATAATGAAAAGAGTTGAAACAGTTTATTACAAGTTTCTTAAATAAATAAATTTAAAGTTTGGAAAATAATAGATATCTAACTTGAATCCATGCATTCTGTTTTCAATTTCATTCTCAGTGTCATAAACATATAGTTGTGCAAATCGTGGATTTTGACCTGGCATCGGTAACATGCTTCCTATTCGGTGACATGATTGACCTTGGATACGAAAATTGGGAGGGCATCTACCGTTGTTAAATCGATTGTCCACTTTCGCACCGAGAGATGTAAATGCAAACATAACGTTGTACATTCGAATTTGTTGTTGGAAATTTTTTGATTCACATGATTCGTTGTCAAACAACAGATGTTGTAGAACTTTAGGAGCGGGTTTTAACAAAGGTAACTGAACTTTTCCTGATCCACCACACATGGAAAATTTAGGATTGGACGCATGACGACATTTGTTTTTCCTTTCCGAATACCACATATTTGCACCACAATATTGACATTCAATGACAGGATCCCCTATATCATAATACCCTCCTGATCATCAATAGTATTTAATTCATATGTTAAATGAGTTGTATTTCATAATAATAAAATATTATTTATAGTAAATCATTTTAAAATGCTTGATGTATATGATAATTATAGTAAATCATTTCAAACAAACAATGTAGATTTTCCATTACCAATCAAAAGACAATTCACTGTATATGATAATTATACCTTGTTTTTTTATAAATCCTTAATTCAGTTGAATGCAAGATTCAAACATTGCTCCAACATTTCTGAACTACCTGCAATTTTAACATATGTATTAGACTTTGAAAAAAATTTGTAAAAAAATGTGTTTCTATGTGTTTTCTATAATTAGTTTTGAAGGATTTCATAATAAATTTTTATGTAATTGTTTTTTTAATTTCTAACACCATTAGGCATGCTGAAACCAAACATGACATGCAATAATCTATTTATAATTTAGTCGTATACACATATTTCATAAGATGACAACGTATTTTGTTATCAATCTAAAATACTTATTAACATTTGAAGATATGATACTCATATAAAATTTGTAGTTGAAAGAACACACAAAACACAATGTTCAACATAACAACATAGGATTTTGAATAATTTCACACACATGAATTAAATACTCATTATCATCCTTTAAACCATACATGAAATATAAATGTCAATTGTAATCCCACAAAATAAACACTTCAAAAAAGTAAGAACACATCCTACAACCAAAACATATCATGTTCTTAACAACTTCATACTTAAACTCATTCTGGTGCTAAAAAGTTCATAAAATATATTTCAATATCAAATTTCCGAAAATTCTAATTAAGAAGATGGTTCTATCTTTACTTTCTTGGATGGTTTGGTGCCTGATAATTGCGTAGCGCCAGACGCTTCAAAATCAACTTCTTCACCCTTGTCAGCAATTACAACATCCTTAGTCGGAGTCATTAGAATGATTGATTCTGGATCATTTTCACCAGATGCAGATAATGTTTGCTTGCAATATAAAAAATTAATTCTCAGATATAAAATGAATTATAATAATACAATATTTATCATAGAAAATTATTATGTTAACAAATGAAGATACTTACTGCGGAAGTTTCCAAATTTTCTTTGTTAGGGACCAACTTTGCATATTCAGTTTTAGACTGATTCTGCACATTGAAACATCGAATATTTATTATACTTGTTAAATGTTTAAATAATACATGAATTAAGTGAATATTATACGTCTTCTACTATGTAGTCATTTTCAATCTCTTTAACAAAGGCTTCAAATCACTTTCTTCCCCGGAGTGTTGGATTGGATATGGTTTATCTCACTAACAGCACCAATAATATCTACATTAAAGTAAGGTTCATTATTGAATGTGTTTGCAAATATATAAGTTATATAAGTTATAATAGAATTTAAATTACCTTCCAGTCTATCGGTTTTGCATTTGCCTTGAAGTATCTCACCAAAATCTTTAAAGAAATATCCTTTAGGTGGAATATTTTGAAGTTCGATTGCCTTCATTGTGGTACCACCAAGAAACACAATTTTTTTTGAATGATCACATACCTTCCACTGAAAATCATTGTTATAGACACTGCCATTGTTTATAATGCAGGTCATATTCTCCTTAATGACCTCTTTCCATTTCAGTAAATGGTCATGACGAATAAGGACCTGAATCCGATCACCCTAACAAAATAAAAATAATCTTCTTTTTATATGTTATACAAAAAAGAATTTTGTTATAATTACTAACTATCATACAAAAATCTATACTTAAAAAAAGAAAAGCAATTTACCAAGGAATCCATAACAATCATCTCCAAATGTTCAATACCCTTATTATTCACAACACTCCAAACATCCATTATTCGAACAGCAAGACGCCAAGTTTCTTTTGAGTCATTGATGTCTTTCACAGAATCAACCTTTCTACTCATTTTCACTGAAAAAAAATTCAAAAATTAATGTAACTGCAAATTTAGATGACTATAAAATTACAAACCTAATAACCTGGAAAAAAAGAGTATATAAATTTGATAGAGGTCTGTGGCAAAATGCTGAAAAGGATCCAACCTTTGATGTTACACATATATAACATCGAATTGATTAGCAGCATTCTTGAAGAAGAAGGCGTGAAGACTGTTGTGTTCCCAAGGAAATTTTCGGCGTGCAAGTAATAGGAAAAGACGTTTTTTTATGTTGTCGAGGCAAATTTATTAAATTGTAAAATGGTAGAGTTAGTTAAAATGGTATAATATTGTCAGTGGTTTTGGAATAGTGGTTTTGGAATATTTTGAGTTATTAAGTGGGTAAATGGGATTAATAATGATGATAATAAATATTAATAAATAACAATATTAATAATAATAATAATATCAATTTATTCAATTAAATAAAACCCTAATTTTCATCAAACCGTTTCATATTACTTCTCCCTCTTTTCATATTCTCGGTTTGACATCTCAGAAAGACCACTTAAAAAATCAGTATGTTTATTATTAAAAAAATTCATTTTGTCATTTAAAGAAAATCAAGTAACGATAATATTTGGCAAAAAAACTACAATAATAATTAATTTGATTTCAGAATATTGATTTCATTTTGGAATGATAAGATTGCGACAACAATAAAATAACGGTAATATTTATTATTAAAAAAAATTCATTTTGTCATTTAAAGAAAATCAAGCAACGATAATATTTGGCAAAAAAAACTACAATAATAACTAATTTGATTTCAGGATATTGATTTCATTTTGGAATGATAAGATTGCAACAACAATAAAATAACGGTAATATTTTTTAGTAGTATAAATAGGTAATTTATTTTATCACATTTTTCACTCACATCTAGTCTAAATTTGACCAATTTATTTAATTTAATTTTAATTTTTGTGTGTACACATTTCATTTGAAAATGAACCTCAATCAACATAACACATGCTCCAATTTTATGCAAAATGATGGAAGTCCTCTTTGTATCCCAAATCAACAAAACACCCCATATTTTGGAAATCCACCTCTTATTCCAAATCCACACCATAATTCAAGATTTCAAAATTCTCTTTTTATCCCAAATCCATAAAATAATTCACCCATTGGAAATTACTCATATCATACATCACCTTACCCAATGAAAAACTCTCTTTTAATGTATTTTGATATATTTGAATCAATTTTTTAATTATATTTTATATAATATATAGTTGAATCAATTTTTATGTTGTCGAGGCAAATTTATTAAATTGTAAAATGGTAGAGTTAGTTAGAGTATTAAATAGAGTTTAGTACGAAATTACTTATAGGAACATGAAATTAGTTGTATTAGGGATTGTAATTAGGGTAATTAAGTAATTATGGTGGTAATTAACTTTTTTATATTAAAAGTAGATATGCTTCAATGCTGACATATGTTCAGTTTTAGAGTCATGCATGAATATGCACACCTATTGTACTGCATAAGAGGTATCAGATCTTGTGACACCTAAATATTACAATGCTTCTGCAAGACTCTAATGTTCAGTTGGGTCATGATATGGACTACTAGAAGATCCATTGAGTTGTTCCTTGGTGTCGATTGTGGTGGGTGATGACTTCGTATAGGACATGAATGCTCGTTTTATAAGTTCCTATGCATATTTTCTTTGAGACAATAAAATACCAAATGTATGTTTAGTGACAGATATTCCCAGAAAAACTCAGAGGACCAAAATACTTCATGGAAAATTCAGATCTAAGTTTAGACATAACATAGTCACAAAGAGAATCAGAAGAAATAATGAGAGTTATATCATCCACATATAGAAGGATATAAACATAATCAATATTGTGATGATAGATGAATAAAGAATGATCAGAGATGATGTGATAGAAACCTAATATGGTAACATAGTCAAGAGATGATGTGATAGAAACCCAATATGGTAACACAGTCAGTGAATCTTTGGTATCAAACTCGAGGTGCTTGTTTGAGACCATAAAGTGACTTCTTTAGAATATAGACTTGCTCAGGATGCTGTGAATCACGGAATCTAGGAGGCTGGTACATATACATGGTTTCATCAAGATTTCCATGCAAAAAGGCATTCTTGACATGTAGATGATGGAGACACCGTGACTTGGATAATGTAATGCTAAGTACCATGCGAATAATGATCGGTTTCACTATAGGGCTGAAAGTTTCACCATAATCGATGTTTGATTGTTGATTATCACTATTACCTATAAGAAGAGGTTTGTATCGCTCAAAAGAACCGTCAAATTTCTTCTTGTGCTTGAAAATTCACAAACTTTGAATAACATTAACATTAAAGGGACGAGAAACTAATTCCTACATCTTATTTTCAATAAGAGCATCATATTCATCTTTCATGTCCATTTTCCAATTATGGTCATTTAATGCATCAATGGGATTTGTAAGTATGGAGAGATAGATTGGTGGGTGGATGTTTGTAGGTTCAAAATTTTCCAATTATGGTCACCAACAGAAAGTTATCAATGGCATTAACCAAATCTTTCATCACTGCTTTCCTTCTTGTTGTAACAACGTCAAGCATGATCCTAGAAGCTCGCCAACATTTGCTAACAACCCCACAACCAAATTTACTTGGCATTCCAACTTTGCCAAAGCCAACAACATTTCCACCTTTGCCTTCAATTCCAACATTGCCTCAAGCAAGTCTTCCTCCATTACCTACTAACATTCCATCTGTTCCTAAGCTCACTATGTCACCAATTCCTACCTTTCCTATAAATACTCCATCTCTCAACATTCCGCCTTTGCGAGCAATCACTTCACTTCCCAACATTTTCACCTCAATCCCAATCACTTTTCCTTCCATTCCATTTCTTTTCCCACCACCTTCTTCAACCTCTAGCCCTTAAACACTTACGTATAAGGTGCATAATGTAATCAGCTAAATGTTTGCAATATGGATATTATTGCATGATTTCTTTATTATGTATGATGAAATAGTAGGAGGTTATAACGATAGTAATATCTCTGTTGTATTGTATATGGTGTGAAAAAGTCTTTGCATTTTTCTCTTTTTTCTTACTAGTTGAGCACTATGTTTTTTTATTTGAATTTATTCAATTGATGATGAATTACACATTCAGATACAAATATGATGACTTCTTTCTTATATTAATTAACTTTCGGATTCTTATTATCTTTTCATAATTTCATAATAAGTGAGAAACAAGAGGGTGATTTGAATATTAGAAGAAGTAGACACCTCCATGGTTTTAAATTACAGTTACAGATGCAGTTGTGATTGCAAGTGTTGCGATTGTGATCATTGCCATTGTTGTGATGCACATTATGGCCATTGCGGCACAAATTTTGATTGATTGGTATTTGAAATACAATGTTAATTGTGGTTTCTAAAGCATCTTGACACGTGATCTTAAATCACATGTTAATTGCAATTCAATGCAGTTACGGAAACTACTGCATCCATAATATTACGGCCACAATTACAGTTGCGAAATAAAATTTAAAAACATAGACACTGTTTACCTAAAAAATTGGTAAACAACCGCTGATCTTCCAAATTTCTAAATTTGGTTACTCGTAGGATCGATCAGATTGATCCTAGGACATGTGCTAAGTGTTTTAGAAATGTGGTAGTAACGAATACTCAAAGGCTAAGCGTCAAATCAGAGTTTAAAAGAACACTAACAACAAAGGATGAGTCAAATGAAAGAAATCTTAAATCAGCGTTTGAAAACTAACAGAAAAGAGTGAAGTAAACGACATAAATCATAAAGGATTTAGAAATGACAAAGTAAATGTTGTAAGTATATGAATCTCTTCAACATGGCCGCCATCACGTGGCTGAAACCCATTGGACATACCTATGATTCTGATATCGATTCTATGGATACTATTGCCTTTTAGACCACTAGAGCAGCGTATTCAACACATATTGCACATTACCATGATAAAGATACTGACGTTGTCTCCGACGTGGAACACATAGCTTTTTTGGCTTTGTGGTTGTCACATTCCGTGTTATGTTCAAAATCCCTACAAGTCGCCAAAAAATATCTTACTCTGGCCAACCAACTACATGCGGGGCACGATATCTGCCTAAGTGAGATGATCCTGGAAAGCCTTTACGAATCCTTAAGCGATGGAGTGGCTCAACTGAAGAATCTGAGGGATAAAGGGAACCTTCTTCTGTCTGGCCCCTTCTGGTTACTCAACTTTGACTCAATGCCCGAACAAGGGCCTCGTTGACGAAGATGCTGAGGGAATCCAGAACAGAAGGGTCGAATGCCCAAGATTATCTCTACTAACCCCTAGGGACGAAGGACAAGCTCTCTTACCAACCTTCATAAGTTATATCATGATGTTTGCTAAGCGTCATGTCTTTACTTCGAGCATGACCCCATTCGCCTTCAGGAAAATTGGCCTCAAGTGGTTTACTATGACCTTCCCCTATCCATCTAAGAAACAGGAGATATAATCCTTGTTGATTTGGGAAGCCTTTTTGACTCCCAGGATTCTAACTCTTCGATTCAAACCTTCGAAAGTTCAGGTTACTTTGATAACCTACCAGCCCAACCTTGTTGCTCGATAATTTGGATTGCTTCAGGTCCTCCCAAATTGCTTGTATGACAAGAAAAGTAACCTCCTTCTCCATAATGCAGTCCATACCGAAACCACTACTCTCAAACAAATATCCAGGTATACTGGCAGAACCCAACTGACTCCATTCAATTTCGAGCCCAACTTCCTCTACATACGAGAATTTGGGAAGTGGTGAGCTAAGTACTACGTCGAAGAATTATGTGACGTCACCTCCTTTATTCAACTATTTGACAAAGCTTTTCTTCTTGTGCAGGAAAAGACCAAGAAAGATACTTATACTCTTATAAGATAAATTCAAGCTTTTCAAAGCTATTTTGAAACTACCTATCGACCTGATGATCTTATTCGAACTATCCGCAAAGCAGCTATTATGCTTAAATAGAAATTTTCAAAGAAAATGGAAAACTTAAAGATTCTCTCATACGTTCCTCATGAGAAACGCTCTGAAATGGCTCTTGAACCGTTTCCCCCAAAGTTTCCTCCACTTCCTAATGCTGACTTCGGAGTGGTCCTTTCCCCTCAATTTCCATATTGGTTTATTTGTGGAGATTCTATTAAAATACTTCGGCAATAATCTCAGAAAAAATCTCAGCGGGTGGTTGCGACTAAGAATACTTTAGGCAATTCCAAGGGGCATCTTCATATAGGGATCGAAGATGTCTGAATCGAATAGGACATATATGAAGGTGTGACACATGAGGTTTCCCTCTAAGTACATTCCCTTTGGAAGCCATTTTCTCTCATCTAACATTGATTATTTTATATTATTCTTTTTTAGCTATCAAGATTCCACCCAAGAAACCCACCAGCAAAAGACCAATCGAGTCGAAGACCGAAGGGGGCAGCAAGCCTGTAAAGGTACCATTTTTCCCTTGTTCAGTTGTCTTTGTTATACATTGATGATACTAGTGTTTCAATTTTTGGCTTAGGCTGCTCGGAAACCTCCAGTGAGTCCCTTAAAAATCCAAAATCCTACTACTTCCCCCATCATCGTAGAGTATGACGAAGTTGATTTGTCGCCTGTTTCAATCTCACTTCTAGGAAGAGGAAGTCACAGCCGAAAGCCATTGATGCTTCAGACTAACCTCTGGTCAAACTTCCAAGGAAAAGGCCTTCTGCACTTATTAACCAAGAGCCCACTCCTGAGGAGATGGCGAAGGTAGCGGCAGCCCAATGTGAGAGCCATAACTCTAGCCCTAGGGTCGAAGGTGGTAAGGTACAACACACTTCTCCTTGCCTCACTTAACTTGCCTACCTCTTTTAGCCATTTATACCTTTCATCGTATTGATTATAGGGTGATGCAGGCATTGTCGTTCCAACCAAGAAAACAACTTCCTCCATGCCTGTCTCTGCGCCCGATGTTTTGAATAGCACTGGCGAACCTACTTATCGACCATCATCTGAAAAGGGGTCTATAAGTGAGATTAACCAACTGCTAGTCAACATTCTCAAACTAGTGACTCTGGTCACGAAACGGATTCGATCGAAGAAGATGGGGCCAACGGTAACCCAGACCCTATGGTTGAGGATGAGCTAATTGAAGACGAGGAAACCCCTGGGGCTGATTTACATGCATCCGAAGGAGCGAATGATCCCTGGGGAGAAGGTTGGGAAGTCGAAGACATGGTTGTAGAGGATGCGGATGAAGGAAAGCCCACCACAAACCCTGATGATGTTGAAGGCCTAAAAGAGGCAAAGGCTAATGCAAGCGAAGAGCATGCTCGAACTGGAACTTCTGTTACTCCTACTATGGTTGACTTTTCGACGGTCGGAGTTTCGTCGAGTAATATCGGAGCCTTTTCTACAGAAAAATTGGCTATCCTGAAATGAAGTGAGCCCCTTGAGTATTTGAAAGCTATGCTAAATTACAGGGAGAATTCTTCTGACCAAAGCCATAGTACTTCAGTTTCTGAAGATCCACCTTCGAGCACCCCTACAAGCGAAGTCCTTTCCAAGATCAAAGACAAAGTCTTCAAGGGTGACTTATTTCTGTTGCTGTTGGCTGATCCTTCTGCCCCTTTGACTCTAAAGGCTCTTCTCAACCAAGTTGACCTATTGGAATCTTCTCCTGAAGTGGAAAATGTTATTTTTGAGATAGGAACTATGATCTACCAAGCTGTTGCAGATCATAAGTTACTACCTCAACTCACAGGGGAAATAAAGAAGAAGTCTGGTTCTGAGGTTGCTGCCTGGGATGCTGCTACCGAATCCACCAATAGGGAAATGGGATTGGAATAGACCAAGCAGAAGAACAAGGAAAAGTTCAACACTCACAATCGTAACATTGCTTCCTGGAGGAAACAAATAGAAGAACTTCATGCGAAGATCTCTAATGCTGAAAAAGACAGAAATCAACTATTGAAGTTTGACGAAGCTTTAATTGCTCAAGAGCTATCATTTGGCATGGAATTTGTCGAAAAGGCTCGACAACTTGAGTCTGACATTAAACTCCTGCGATTAAAGAGATCTTTGTGCGAAAAACCGCTGGAGCTCCTTAAGGCAAAGTATCTTCAGATCAAGGCCAACCTTCCCTTTTAGTGTTGCTTTATTTATCTGGCAATGTAATGAAATTTTATTTGTAACGAATATTGGTCTTTTGGGCCTATGACTTCTATATTACCATTTTGGCATTCTTACCATATTGGCTTTATTTTATTTATATGATTATTCGTCTCTTATTTTTACTTCTTTTGATTATTGGTTTATATTTTTTCAAATATTTCCCGTTTACTCTTAGAATCCTTTTACCTTCACTAAGCTCTTCGATTTCATAGGCACCATTAGAAAATATCTGTAAAACTTGGAAAGGGCCTTCCCACTTTGGGGACCACTTCCCTAATGCTCTATCTTTTCGATCCATTGGAAGGATCACTTTCCAGGCCAAGTCTTTGAGTGCAAAACTTTTAACTTTCACTTTCTTATTATAAGAGACTTCTAGTCTCTTGTTTTGTCGCTTTAGCAGTTCTAAGGCATTTAACCTTTCCTCGTCTAAATCAACCAATTCATCCAACATCATGCTCCAGTATGATTCTATTGTGAGTTCATGTTGCCTTTGAATCCTTATGGATTGTAGGTGAATTTCACCTCGTAGAACAATATCATGGCCAAAGGTTAGGCGAAAGGGGGTCGACTTAGTAGCCTCTTTGGGGGTTGTACGACATGCCCACAAAATCTGGTCCAGAGTTTTGTGCCAATTTCTAGGCTTCTTCCCTACATGCTTTTTAATCAAACCAATGATCACTTTATTAGCAACTTCAACTTGTCCATTGGCCTGGGCATAATAGGGCGTTGATGTTAATAATTTGAAGCCCATTTCTTTGGTAAATTCTTGCATTTTCCGAGCAGTAAAAACTGATTCTTGATCCGTTTTGATCGTCTCTAGGATTCCAAATCTATAAGTAATATGCTTTTGGATAAATTCGACCACATCCTCTTGGTTCACATATGGTAAGGGTATAACTTCGATCCACTTTGTAAAATAATAGATTCTTACCAGTATATATCTCTAACTTTTAGATGATGGAGGTCGAATCTCTCAAATCAAATTTAAAGCCCAACCCCTAAATGGCCAAGACTTGATAATAGAATGTAATTCACTTGCAAGGACATGCTGTATGCCCGCATGCATCTGACATTCTTAGCAACCTTTTGCAAATTCAATACAGTCTTTCAACATGGTAGGCCAATATATCCCTTGCCGAAATAAGAGCCATTTCATCTTATGACCGACTTGGTGTGCCCCGCATGTTCCACTATGCACATTCGAAAGGGAAAAGTATGCCTATGACTCACTGAGTTGTAAGACCCCAATTTTGACCCTAAGATCCCTCATGCAATTTCATCATATGCATTATCATTGGGATCATACATTGGCATCCTCCTTAGCCCCTATTTCGCTGGGTTTGTTTTGGGAGAGATCACCAAGCACTATGTGATTGTATCATACTTGTATATTATCATTTTACTAACCCATAAACGAAAAATATGTCTTTGAATTTGCCTAACTCTTTTATAGGTAGGGCATGATCCCATTGATTTATCAAGTTCACATCTAGGGTTTGAGACCCTCATGGATAAAATATCACAACCATGGATTGATCCACAAATGGTTATAAGCATCATATATGAGTCCGAATGATTCTTACATGTTATGTTGATCAAGTTTTCTTCAAGAGTTTGAGGGTGATTTGCCTTAGAAACCCTAGTTTGACTGGGTATCTTGAGTAACTTCTCCAACAAGCTATCTCACCAATTGATCAAATTCCTCAAGGGACACTTAAAAATTCATAATCTTATGCATATATGATCTACCATGAACCAATAAAGTCAAGAGAATTGAAGGTTAGCAAGTTGGTTGATGGTGGTTGGCCAGATGAATTCATCTAATCAAAACTGGGTCTCCCTAGACCCTATATCCTACAATTTTCACCATATGAAAATGATTCCAAGAGCAAAGTTACTCTAAATGACATTCAAAATAACTTTCATGTTGAGACCTAGAGCTATTTTTTCTTGGAATTTTTTTTCTATGTTGAAACATTATAGGTCATTTTGTCTAAACTAATTTGAAAGTCAACTTTCCAAGGCCATAACTTGCTCAATTTTTATGATATGAAAGATTTCTAAGTTTCACAATCAATTTAAAGATGTCTACTTCAACTTTGATGTTTGTAGTGAAGGCTAACTCAACTTTTATGAGCATCTGATATGAGGATACATTATAGGTCATTTTTGACCTATACCATTGAACAAGTGATTTTTCCAAACTTCAAAAATGCATAACTCTATCATTCTAAATACAAATGCCATGAATTTGGTGACCATTTTGAAGGTATTCGAAAGAGCTACAACTTTTATGAAGACATGTTTCTCATTTGAAGTTCACATAAGAAGTTAAGCAAGGTGGAATATTGAGATATATGACTTGACACTTAGAAATTTTTTCAACCAGTTGAAATTTCCAAACTTCCACCTCCAAATTCACTATGATCCAAGTTCCAAATGAAAAAGTGCTCAACATCAAACTTGTTCCCCTTGATCTAAGCTTTCCAAAGAACCCAAGTTCATGCATTTCGGATGAAGTTTGCTAGGTCTACACATGGCTTTAACAAAGCTGCATCATTGGAGAAAATCAAATGTGCAAAACTCCATATATCATTGCCTTGCCACTCAAGCCTCATTTGAACTTCAGAACAGTTGGATATGGATCAAAATGGATTGCTTCATGGACCTATACACGCCCATGCAAGCTTGTGCATCACATGACCAAATTTAGCAATTTTTCAAGTGTGCAATTATCAATCCCAAATGCTATAAATACAAGGCCTCTGAGCTCATTTCAAAGACCCCTTGCACACCAGCTTTGCCCCCTAATTGAAACCCTCACATTTCAAAGGAAATCCAGAGAATTTTCAACTTGAAAATTGAGTTTGAATCTCACTGTTTGGAGATTCAAGAACTCCAGGATCCATAGCTTTGTACCATTGCTAAACCTCTCCTGCAAGCTTCTCAAGTGTGATCAGATCAAGGTTGAAGCAAGCTACATCATGTTCTGCACAACATTGAAGGTAATTTTCAGAAAACTTCATCTCTTCGATTCTCACTCAATTCTACTCAATTCTCTTGGATCTTTGATTGTCTGAAGTCCTACCAATGCAAGCAAGAAGATTGAGTTGCTTAGAGGTCAAATCGAAACAAATCAGTTGACACACCTCAAAATTCAACTCCTAATATCTTTCCATATATTTGGAGTTAGTTGAAATTGAGGTCAGATTTGTGCTCTACGCCATTTTTTCTTTCAGATCATGTCCTCCTTTTTTATTTTCTTGATGGTGATGAGTGAACCAATCTGGTGGACCTCGCCTGAGAAGGTGACCAGAGGTCCAACGCCGGTGGTGTGCTAGATAGGTTCTGAGCCATTGATCTCTTTTAAAATGTTTTAATCTCATGCGTTGCTTTTGAATACCAAGCCTATGACGCGTTGACTGCAGTGCATCGTGGAACGCGCGTTTGTGTCCACTTGATTTACCACCTCAATTAACGAGGGAGATCAAGTGGCTCACGTTTTTTTAATTTTCTGGTTTTTGTTTTAATTCATTTGATTTTCATTAATTCATACTAATTTTAATATTGATCCAAAAAGTATAAGAGTTTCACCAAAAAATTTTAAATAAATTCCTCTTTCATATTCTGAATTAAATTATTTTTTGGATCATTATTAATATTTTTTATGATTTAATTGACTTTGTGATTATTTTTAATTGTTCAAAAATACTTTTAAGTCTTTAAAAGTTCTGAAATTTTTTCTCCAAGGTCCTTTGACTTTGTTTGACCTATGATAAATCTCATGGCCATTTCTTTGGTGTTTTGATGAGGTTTTAGGAATTTGACAAACCATATTTAATTTAAATGCATTATTTTAGTATTTTTAAATAGAATAAATGCCAAATAATTGTGTTGACCTCTTGTGATGGTTTGTGTAAGTTTGACTTATGTTGTTGGGCCTTGGTCAAGGTTGATTTGACTTTGCTAAGTTAATATCATTGGATTTAGGGGATTGATGGAATGTATATTCCATCTCCCAAAATGAATGAATGATATTAATTTGATAAAAGTACTCCTTTGACCAATTTGAGTTTTGATTCATTCCCCTCCCTCTGAATCTATTTCCCATTCTTTATGCATTCATCTCATTTGGCCTATGATATCTCTAAATCCTAAGGCTAGTTGATTGCAAAAATCAACATAAGTATGGATGAGATTAGGCCACTCCTTTCGTATATTATTTTTGTGTGTGGTTTGTTTCATGAGCATAGTCCATTATACTATGTCTCTAACATGCATTAACACCAAAATTCTATTGCCCGACCTCAAATAGTTGTGACTTCTACATAAGTCCAATTACAATTGCTTAACATAGCGCTAAATTTTTGACACAAAAGGCATAACATTCTAGTTAGTGAGATTGTAAGTCTCCCCTCTTTCATGGTATTGTGTGGAAACTTGGCCTTTTTTCCTTCCTTTGGAAGATGTCTTGGTTCAAGGATCCATGCTTGTGATAAGTGGGTCGAGTGTTCTCTAAAGAATGACTTAAAATGAAAAGCAAAAGCAAAACAATACTAACTTCTAACTCATTAACAACTAACATTTAATTTCAAGTCTTTTATTTCAATGCACTTTAATTTTTACGTTCTATTCATTTGCCAATATCCATACCATTCTAACTATTCATGTTAATATCATTTTCACTTTGTCCACATGGACCATATTGTGTGATATATTTTGTTTGTGTATGTTTTGTTTGTTTGTGTGGTCTTTGACAATTAATGTACAAAATAAGAACAAAAACCCTAAAAAAACTTTTGTGTGGATTGTTGACTTGATCTTGGACAAATTGGACTTAGAACTCAGGCAACATTCCTATGCTAAAGGACTTGGCCAATGCCAACTTTTATGAAACCAAGTGCTTGCAATTTAAAAACTTCATCTGATACATCTTTGAAGATCCCTTTGAGTTCATCTGCAGCATGATCATTATGAAGCTGTTATTTTGAACCTGTGACTTGTGGAATTCATCTGCTACATGGGCTAATTTGAGGAAGATCATGGAGTGTCTAAGCTTGGATGTGGCTATCTTTATTCGATGCCTTGCTTTTCAAGATTGATATAATTGTGCATTATGTGTTGCTTGATTCTAAATGTCCAAGGGAATTTGGATTTTTATATGACATTCTTGTCTATTGGATTGCTACCCATTGGTCAGATCTTTTCAACTCTTAACTTTTAATTTTGTGCATAGGATTAGTCTCTTCATCTCTTCCCAATTTCTTTAATTTCAAAATCTCCCCCTCCTTTTAAAATTCTTCTTTGATTGAACTCATTTTGTTCTAAATTTCGACCACTTTGCAAACTAGAAACTTTGGCCTTATGCCATTGCATTTTTAAACTTCTTTTCTTAATCAAACTTGTAAAGAGATTTAATTATACTTGACTTAAACTTTCAAAAAGCCAAAAAGAACTAATTCATTCAAACCATTTTTAGGCCTTTGTGCCTTTCAAACTTAATTTTTTGATTAAAAGCAATGCATACACTTTGACATTTGTATCACGAACTACGAGGTTTTGATCCCTCATTTTTATGTTGGTATGTAGGCACAAGTCCGAAGGTCTTGTCAAACACAAAAATATAATTAATAAATTCTTTTCTTATCCCCCCATTCTATTTGTTTGTATACATCATTTTGTATAAAATACATATGCACACAAGAAAGGGCTCCCTAGGAGTACCTAGGATACTTTCGGTGCTAACACCTTCCCTCTGTGTAACCAACCCCCTTACCTGAAATCTTTGACATTTTATTAGTTTTGATTTGAAAACTTCTTACTTTTGGGTTTTGTTCGTACTTTTCCATTTTCCCTTGGAAATAATAAAAGCGCGGTGGCGACTCTGGTTTTATTGATATCTAGCTCATCCATAGCTTGATGATCATGAATTTACCGTTACAGAAATTAAGTGGCGACTCTGCTGTGGAGTAGTCTCCAGTGGGTTTAGCCTACTTTTTTGTGTGTATATAATTGTATATATGTGATGTATGTATAATTGTTTGAATGATATAAATGCTTGTTGTGCTTGGTGATCTCTGAGTGGTGAGATAAGTTCTAACCCGAATTTGAGTGCAATTAAGATAGGAGGATGGTATAGTCATGTTCGACTTATGTGGAGTAATCATTAACAAGTTGGCTTGAGATCCATCTGCTCAGTGGAGGCTCTTTTAGATTTGGAAATGTCACACAAGTATTTTTGGTTAGGCATTACTATCTCTAATTTGGGTCCGAGAAGTTGAGGACTGTAGAATATTTACCCCCTCTTGGCCTATTTAGGACTTATTGCGGAAACTGTTCAAGTGTAGACTTGATAACAGTTGTTACGCGATACTACACTCAGACGAGTTTCTCTTGAGAATATTATGGATCGATGAGTCAATCATCTTAACCTGCAATATTCGATAGATGGAATTAAGACTCTGGGAACTTTTTAGAACATGATCTATAGGTTTCTATCCTTAGTTCACTCCTTTGGGATGGTTCTCACCCAGACTCCATGCTCGTGACTTACAACAAACCCTTGATTCTTGGTTGATCCAATCAAGTCTTGTCAATATCAATGGAACTTGGGTGTTGATAAGGTGTAAACCATAATCCACCAAAATGGATGATTGATCTTGACAATGACTTTATTCATCCCTTGACCTTTGTTTGTTTGCCTTGTGTGTGATCCCTTATTTATGATTGTTGCATTCATGTATTCATGTGCATCGTAACATTCATCACATGAAAATTTCAAGGAACTGAGGTATTATTTGCAAATATTTTCAGATCACCATACTTGAAAGAGTTAAGGAAGCTAGCATCTTTTGTGTTAGATCCCTTGGACTTCAAACAACGTCATGGGAAGCTTCTGTCTATCTTGTCTATTGATATGGTTGAAGGACTCTTGAGTGTGTTAGTGCAGTTCTATGATCCTCTCTACCGTTGCTTCACTTTCCCAGATTATCAGCTTGTGCCTACATTGGAGGAGTATTCTCATCTCTTGGGAATACCTTTTTCTAGTAGAGTACCTTTTAGTGGATTGGAGGAGATTCCCCGATCTAATCTCATTGCTGAAGCTCTCCACTTGAAGAAGTTTGAGATAGAGGCCCATTGGATGAAGAAAGGAGGTTTATTTGGATTGCCTTATGATTTCCTCATCAAGGAAGCTACTGCTTTTGCTCAAGCCAGTGGTATGGACTCTTTTGAAGTTATCTTTGTGTTGCTCATCTATGGGTTAACTTTGTTCCCTAACATTGACGGTTTTGTTGATGTTAACGCCATTAGACTTTTCTTGATTGGGAATCCTGTTGTAGGAGAATTACCATCCAAGGCGCAGCGGAATTTAAAAATTTCTCCATTTAGTGATCCTTACGAATGGGCATGATCAGTAATAGAATCGTTACCTCTTGTGGCGATTCAAACCTTTGGTGCAGATCTCTGATAATGATCAAAACCTTTGATACAGATCCACGGGGCGATCACGAACGTTGAACGATGACAACGTCTCTACTCAGTCCACACGAACAGATTCCTTCAATCGCAGTGCTAGCTGTTATGAATGAAGGCTTTGAGTGAGAGAGAGATACGAAATTCCAACTCTTCAGTTGTGTTTTCTGTCTCAGTGAGTTAAAATGCTTCTACCCAAGGGGTTCTATTTATAGAACCACTTGTGTGGGCTTCAAGCCAAAAAGCCCACTTAAGTGCATTTTGGCCCATATCTCATAAAATGCCAAAATCACTTAAGTATTTGGTACCTTACCATATTTCGTATTCTACTTAAGTACACCGTACCTTACGATGTTCCTTAATTATTCTATCTCTCATCAATCCGTCCTTTGTGTGTGACCCTATAGGTTTTCCCGACGTTGGCAATTATATTAAATCACGCATTTAACATAATAAAGAGTGAGCGGTATCTAGCAACACATCACTGCTACCCAAGTCACGAAAATGTCATGTGATCTGACAAAACCTCCTGTGATAATAATTATGTGTATAATTACCCCTTTGCCCTTATGTCTATATTGAACACAAGGTATAGACCGTGTCACCCTTGTCCAGTTCAATATTGGGCCCATAGACATTTATCCTGTTACGCAGGATTGGCAAATTCCATCTAGGACACTCATGTCCCTCAGCATGCTTCGTGGAGTACCCATCAATTGTCTTTATGGTTATCCAGTTATGGACAATGTTGGATCAGCAATAAAGCACTCGACTCTACATCTAGGATCCATAGTGGTTTCAGGTCGAAGAGTGGTATACACTATTATCACCATGAGAATAACTTATGACACTTTGCATAACTTTCTATATAGTATTCTTATAGCGGGTCAATCCGGTATAAATATTACTCCTAATATTCATACCTATGTTTAAGACTTGATAACTCTTTATCCATGATCCATGAGATGTGATCATCAGTCTACAAACATAATAGTCTTAATGCTTTAATGTTATCCCACTTCACACTAAAGCTCGACTACGGATACTTTAAGAATAGTGTCCTTATGTTCAATGTGTTCTCATGATTAAGTCACACTTAATACATTAAACGGACTATCTATTCCAGGGACTTTATTAATCAACCATAATAAAGAAAATGCCTTTAAATAATTCGATACAAGTACCAAAAGTATTGGCCTCTAGGGCTTACACCAACACCTGTGCCTACTTTGTTGGGTGATATGTATTTCTCTTTGCATTTAAGGAATTCTAAAGGTGGAGGAACTATTGTCTGTTGCATTCCTCTTCTGTACAAGTGGTTTATTTCGCACTTGCCTCAGACACCTGCTTTTGTGGAAAACAAACAATGTCTACGGTGGTCTTAGAGACTTATGTCTCTCACTAATGATGATATAGTTTGGTATGATCCTTCTTTGAGCAGTTTGGATATTATTGATAATTGTGGTGAATTCTCTAAATGTGACTCTCATTAGTACACAAGGAGGAATTAAATACAACCCTGCTTTGGCTCGTCATCAACTTAGGTTCCCCTTGAGAGACAAACCTAATAACACTTGGTTAGAAGATCTTTTCTATCAAGAGGGTAAAGATCCCCAACATTTGAAGCAAAAGATTGTGCATGCTTGGCATAATGTGCATAGGGAAGGAAGATCCGAGCTTGGTCCGCGCAATTGTGTAGCTTTGGAAGCTTACACTAATTGGGTGAAGAAGAGAGCTTTGGAGTTGAAGATGCCTTATCCTTGCGAAAGACCTATGTCTATGGTTGTGGTTGAGCCATTAACTCTCCCTAACCAAGATGTAGAGAAGTTGGAAGACGCGCTCACCAAGATGAAGCAAGAGAAGGATATGTGGGAAGAGCGTTTCCGTGCTTTGAGCAAGAAGCATGAAGAGTTACAGTTGGAGTCTAAGGACAAAGATGCACTTATTGAGCTACTTGAAGACCGAGTGACAAAGAGATAGAGAGAGCCGAAGGTTTCGTCTTCTAGCATGCCTCAGCCTTTCGTTGCTTCGAAGAATATTGTTGATCAGCTTGTCCTCGAGAAGACTCAGATGAAGGCTTCTTTTGAGACCGAGATTCGACGCATTCAGAGGAAGTAGGCGCCTACAGCCAGATCTTCTGACATCGTTGTTATGGATCCTTAGGATGACTAGTCTCCTTTTCTCTTGTATTTTTCATTTGGTTTGTGAAATTGTACTCAGTGTAATCCTTCCAATTATATAAATAAAAATAAATTTTTGGTCATATCAAATTGTTGCAATTGTTGTTATATATATATATATATATATATATATATATATATATATATATATATATATATATATATATATATATATATATATATATATATATATATATATATATATTTGCAAATGATATAGTAAGTTCATTGAAAATAAAAATAAAGAAACAAGCATTGCATTTCATGTATCATTTGCATAAGTAGGTTTCTCTTTCTCCAGATGTCTGATTGGTGTTTCTTCTATGCTTCAGCCAAGCTGACTCATTGGTACAACACTAGCGCCAATCATCCGAGAATCATGGAACATTTGGAACAAGAGAACAAATAGTTGAAGGACGAGATCGCTCGACTAACTGCCATGATGGAGTCAGTTTTGGCTGCTCATAGCCAATCTTCTCCAACGCCTGCAACTCCTCCTCCTCAGAGGACTGTTATTTCAGAGGTGGCTACCTCTACCATGCATGTGCTGCTGCTCACTTCGCGCCTGCTATGTCCGTCGGATTCCCGTGGGGAATACCGCCAAACTTCATGCCTGTAGGCTTTGCTCCTACCTTTGCTTCCATGCCGACATCTAGCCCGGTCATGTCTGTGCCACCTCCCGTTGTGCATACCTTACCTCGTGTAGAGGACACCATTTATCATTCCGAGCCATCTGAGGTCCCAAATTTTTATGAGAAAATGGATGAAATGAAGGATCAGTTTCTTGAGTTGTGCAAGGAATTGAAGACTTTGAGAGGTAAGGACTTGTTTGGGAAAAGTGTTGTTGAGTTATGTCTGGTGCCAAATGTGAAGATTCCGGTGAAATTCGAAGTGCCTAACTTTGAAAAGTACAAAGGGAACACATGTCTGCTCAGTCATCTAGTAATGTATGCCCGCAAGATGTCTACCCAAACTGACAACGATCAACTGTTAATCCACTACTTCCAAGACAGGTTGACCGGTGTTGCACTCCGTTGGTATATGGGGTGGGACAGTGCATGCATTCGCACTTTCAACGACTTGGGTGAGGCTTTTGTCAAGAAATATAAATATAATATGGATATGTCGCCTGATAGAGACCAACTGAGGTCTATGTCTCAGAAGTATAAAGAGACATTCAAAGAGTACGCGCAAAGATGGAGAGAATTGGCTGCTCAGATCACTCCTCCTCTAGAGGAGAAAGAGATGACAAAGATCTTTTTGATGACAGTGAGTTCATTTTAATATGAATGTATGATTGCTAGTGCCCCCAGTGACTTTATCGAAATGGTAAACATGGGGATGAGGCTTGAGGAAGGTGTCCGAGAAGGACGTTTGTCAAAAGATGAAGCATTGTCAAGTAAAAGGTATGGCAGTAGCTTTGGGAAGAAGAAGGACAATTAAGCTAATGCAATTTATAATGGGAGGCGGAGGAGGCCTTAGATCAAAAGGAATCAACCACCCCTTCAACACCATCATCAAGTATCCTCAATTATTTCAGTATTCTCAAATAATCAATCAACACCAATTCAACAACAACGTCAACAACAACAACCGCAACGACAAACAAACACTTACAACAACTACAACAATACCAACAATCATCACAAACAAAGTTTCGAGAGGAAGAAGGTCTCTTTCGACCCGATTCCTATGACTTATGCCGAACTATACCCATCTTTGGTTCTCAAGAACCTACTCCAACCAAGAAACCCTCCACAAATTCCAGAACCACTTCCATGGTGGTATATGTAGCACCTCAAATTTGCACCTACCATTTTTTACACTCATTTTCATATTAGGCCATAACATTAACATTGTCCACTGCATAACATTGCATTGTCCTTTGCCCAAGTGCAATTCATCAGACAAAATTAGGTCAAGCTGATCAGGAGATCAGTCAAGCAAGCAAGCAAGTGAATTTCTCAAGGAAGCAAAGCCCTATGATTGGTTCAACATGTTCACATGACCTAGGGATCATTTTGAAGTGGTTCGGCCAAAGATTGGATGTTCAGAAGTCATCGGTCAAGCTGAAGTTCATCTGAAACCCTAGAAAGTCAATTGTGGTCAACTGTGCCTAAATTCATGGATTTGAAGGTGGGAGATGGTTTGAAAGGCTTCATTCATGTCCATACAAGTCTCATTTGACATTTCAAAGATCAAGATTGAAGAATTTGAGGTCAGATGAAAAGTTTCCAAAAATAGTAAGTGACTTGTAATTTCAAACTGCCAAAAATGGAAAGGTCTTCTCCTCAAATTTACATCATCATACAAGCTTCAAATGGAATTTTATCCAACATGAAAGTTGAAGATCTTGCTCTCACCTTTCCAAAAAGTCAAAGAACACTCATTTCTCATTTATGGTTAGCAAGTTGTGATCAAATCATTTTCAAGAAAAGTTGAACTTCAAGGAGGCATAACTCTTGAACCATTTGGCCAATTTGAGTGATTCGTTTTTGAGAAATCTCCATTTGGCATGCACTATCATAATCCATCATCACATTTCATCAAAAATCATCACACAGAAAGTCCATTTTTCAAGTGACTTGAATTTAGAAAAGGAAGAGTTAAAAAAGTGACTTTCAAAATATGCATTTGCCACACTTTCAAGCTTCACATTTGGTCTTAAATCAACATTTGGAGTGTGTTTGGCAAGGTTTTCGTGCACTGTAGCAATCATTCATGCATATGAGGGTGGCTTGGCTAATTTGTACATAAACATGCATTTCACTAATTCACTTCCATTTCAGCTAATTGGGATTAACAAAAATGATTAACAGCTCATATAAATAACTAATCCTAACTGAATTCATCATTAGCATTCATTCATCTCAGATCTAGAAAAAAATCCCAAATTCTCTCAACTTTTCATTTCACTTTTTCTGCAAATTTTCCAAAGAAACTTGTGCTGTTCTTCAAGGATCCATCATTCACAAGCATTGTTGGAGCTTCTGTAAGCAAGAACTCATCCATTTCATGCAGAATCAAGAACTGCACAATTGAGCATCATCAATGGCAGCTTGAATTTAGAGCAAGATCGAGCATAATTGAGCTTCGAGGTTTCTTCCATTCATCAACATAATCAACATAGAGCTTCTGTTTCGTGCTTACAAGCCTTGAAACTCAAGATTCCAGTTCTGCGATTCTTCAAAGGTTGGAATTCGAAACTTTCAATTCATGAAATTAGGCTATGGCTTAGGTAGATCCTCTATTGTAGAGCATGCTGCACTTTGTAGATTTGAATTTCATCAAGTATTGATCGAGATATTGTGAATTGAAGTTTGACGCTCAAATTTTCTTTTGATCGATTTGGATTTGTTAGTGAGAATTAGAGGAAATCATGTTGAGATTATTGTTGTGCTTGAGAAGACGAGTCTGATGATATATAGTTTGTAAATTTTCATGAACATTTGTTCTTGAGTGATTTCTGGTGAAGAACATGATGAAGGCGCTCAAGAACACTTTCCAGATAGTGTTAGATCCTGTTGCCCGTGCTTGCATGCGTTTTGGCTGTTTGTGTAACACCCCGATTAAAATAAGAGAATTATTTAATTGAGTTAATAGTATTTTATTAATTTAATTAAATAAAGTTGAATTATTGGATTATTATTATTATTATTATTATTATAGATATTATTTATTTTAATAATAATTAAATAAATAATATAATTGGAATATGAAGAGTGGAAGGGTAAAAGTGGAATTGGGTAAAAGAGGCCAAAGGAGATAACTGAAGGTTTTCATTTTCACGTATTTTGCCTCAGAGTCAGAAAAGGGAGAAGCGCTGAAGAGAAAGAGAAGGAAGAGGAAAAGACCAAAGATTGCTCAGAGCTTCCTTCAATCCAAAGAGGTAAGGGGTCTGAACCTTATTAAACGATAATATGCGAGCAATTACATGATATAGGATTGGGTCGTTGATAAATTTGGGGAATTTAGGGAGATTGGGAAAGTTGTGGTTTTTGAGGGAAATTGTCCGATCTGTGAGTATGGTGGCGTTATATACATTGTAATCGAAGTATGTTGTGTATGTATGATTGTTAAATGTTGATATTGGGTTGTAGGCTTAGAAGCCGCGCGTCCACTGTTTCTGCGCTTAAAATCTTGTTTATGCACATAACAGCCAAATGACGTTCGCCATTATGCCTTTGGCGCTCGCCATTTGGGCCTTTTTCCAGAATAAGAGCGTTTAACGCTAAATGGCGTTCACCATTAGCCTAACGGCGTTCGCCATATCAGTTTGACAGACAGTTTTCAGAATAAGAGCGTTTAACGCTAAATGGCGTTCACCATTAGCCTAACGGCGTTCGCCATATCAGTTTGACAGACAGTTTTCAGAATAAGAGCGTTTAACGCTAAATGGCGTTCACCATTAGCCTAACGGCGTTCGCCATATCAGTTTGACAGACAGTTTTTCCAGAATAGGAGCGTTTAACGCTAATGGCGTTCACCATTAGCCTAACGGCGTTCGCCATATCAGTTTGACGGACAGCTTTCGCGTTTTAAACTCCCAGATGTGATATCGTTGTAATGTTGTTGTTGTTTTGTTGAGTTGTATGTCATGCTATTAATGATGATGATAACATGACTATATGATGTTGTTGTTGCTATGTTGATTATGATGCATGTTTGATGTGCATGCATTCATGAAAGGCCGATGCCTAGTGATGAACGGACTGAGTTCCAATGATGTTGTTGACTCCGGGCTTGTTGAGAGGCTTGGTTCCTTATGGGGAACTCGGATTCTATGGTGGTGAATCTGGGAGTAGTGATCCTGTAGTGGTCACAAAATGGGTATACCGAGTCGTGTTGAGTCATGCATGGGTGTGTGCATTGCAATTGATGTGTTGTTTTGTTGATATTCATGAGTTTGTTGATTATAATGATGATTGTGATGATCCGTGTTGACATATGTGCAAATTATTCATATTATATTCTGTCGTTATATTATTGTTTAATAATGTAATTCTCACCCCTTCTGCATGTGTTTATGTTCATCTATGATGAGCAATGTGCAGATAATGAGGAGTAGCTTTTGTTGAGGTGAAGAATAAGTGTAGAGTTATTCTACAGAGTCGAGTCAATGCTCTGGTCATGTGACACCGGGGTTATGGGATTCAATAGAGATTATATTATTATTTAAGTTGTGTATGAAGACTAAATTATTGATATGTTTTGTTGAAACATTTTTATAAATCGTTAATTGTGTTGTTGTCCGCTGCGAAGTTTTATTAAAATAAATGAAATATTTTTATGTTGTAAAGTGATGAGTGTTAAGTTGAATGAAATGTAAACTCTTCTACATGTTGTACTCTGATAAATTCTTTAAATATGTCGTTTGGGTAGAAGGGTGTTACATTAGTGGTATCAGAGCATAGTCAGTCCAGTCGAGTCATAATGTGATGTTTTCCCTGTTGGTCGATTAGTGTAAATGACACTGTCGATATTTAACGGTGGTGGTTGTGTTGTGCAGAGTATGGCTGGAGAAAATGACCGTGCGATTGCTGAGGCTTTGGCTGCTATGGCGCAGGCTATGCAGGCGCAACAGAATCCGCCGGTCGACGAGTTTAAGAATTTGGGAAGGTTTCTGAAGAATAACCCTCCTACATTCAAAGGGCGCTATGATCCAGATGGTGCTCAGATTTGGCTGAGGGAAATTGAGAAGATTTTCCGGGTGATGACGTGTACTGAAGCACAGAAGGTGCAGTTTGGTACGCATATGTTATCTGAAGAGGCTGAAAACTGGTGGGATAATACTCGCCAGAGAATTGAAGTACCAGGTGCTGAGATGACTTGGGTAAGGTTCAAGACGGCCTTTCTGGAGAAATATTTTCCTGCTGATGTGCGATGTAAGAAGGAGATGGAATTTCTAGAACTGAAGCAGGGTAACATGTCTGTTGCTGATTACGCTTCGAAGTTTGAGGAGCTGGTGCAGTATTGTCCTCATTATAATGCTGCTGATGCTGAGGAATCCAAGTGTGTCAAGTTTGAGAACGGGTTGCGTCCCGAGATCAAACAAGGTATTGGTTACCAGGAGATTCGTAGGTTTCCTACACTGGTTAATAAGTGCCGGATATTTGATGAAGATAGCAAGGCTAGAACTGCTCATTACAGGAGTCTTAGTGAGAAGAAGAATAAGGATCGTGGTAGTCCTTATGCATCTCCGAATGGTAAGGGTAAGCAGAAAGTGGTAGATGAGAAGAAGCCAAGTGGGGGAGGATCTTCCATAGCTAGTAAATGTTTCAAGTGTGGCGAGCCAGGCCACCGTGCTGATAGCTGTACCAAGAGAGTGCTGAGATGTTTCCGATGCGGTCAGACTGGTCATAGAGTTACTGAATGTAAGGATGCTGGTCCGACGTGTTTTAATTGTGGCGAGAAAGGCCATATCAGTTCGCAGTGCTCGAAACCGAAGAAGGCGGCTACTGCAGCTCATACTACTGGTAGGGTGTTTGCTCTGAGTGGGGCTGAAGCTCCTAAAGAAGATAATCTGATTAAAGGTACTTGCTTGATTAATAATGTTGAATTGCTTGCTATTGTTGACACTGGTGCTACTCATTCGTTCATTTCGTATGAGTGTGCGACCAGGATTGGTGTGATTATGTCGTCCCTAGGCGGAAGTATGGTGATAGATACTCCTGCTAATGGTTCTGTGAAGACTTCTGTTGTTTGTCGAGGTTGTCATCTGACGATCTTCGAGAGAGAGTTCGTGGTTGATTTGGTGTGCTTACCCTTGCACCAAATTGATATTATTCTGGGAATGAATTGGCTAGGATTCTATGGCGTGTTCATCGACTGCTATAGGAAGACGGTGCGGTTCTCTGAAGTTGGTGAGAATGATGAGGCAAGATTTCTATCTGCTAGGCAGATAGGGGATTTTGTGAAAGATGAAGCTCAGGTATTCGCTTTATTTGCGTCTCTACAAGCGGATAAGAAAGTAGTGAGTGTAGATTTGCCTGTTGTCTGTGAATTTCAGGATGTGTTTCCGGAGGATGTAAGTGATTTACCTCCAGAACGTGAAGTCGAATTTGCCATTGACTTAGTACCAGGTACGAGTCCAGTGTCGATGTCTCCTTATAGAATGTCGGCAACTGAATTAGTTGAACTGAAGAAGCAACTTGAAGAATTGCTTGAGAAGAAGTTTGTGCGTCCAAGTGTTTCTCCTTGGGGTGCACCAGTATTGTTAGTGAAGAAGAAAGAAGGTACGATGAGGTTGTGTGTCGATTATCGGCAGTTGAATAAGGTGACTATCAAGAATCGGTATCCATTGCCGAGGATTGATGATTTGATGGACCAGTTGGTTGGAGCTCATGTTTTCAGTAAGATTGATTTGCGATCGGGTTATCATCAGATCCGAGTGAAGTCAGATGATATTGCGAAGACTGCTTTCCGTACGAGGTATGGTCATTATGAATACACTGTGATGCCGTTCGGTGTATCTAATGCTCCAGGTGTGTTTATGGAATATATGAATCGTATATTCCATCCGTACCTTGATGATTTTGTTGTGGTGTTCATAGATGATATATTGATATATTCTAAGACGGAAGAAGAGCATGCAGGACATCTGAGAATTGTTTTGCAGGTGTTAAGAGAAAAGAAATTATATGCAAAGTTATCTAAATGTGAGTTCTGGTTGAAGGAAGTGAGTTTCCTTGGCCATGTGATTTCGAGTGGTGGGATCTCTGTTGATCCTGCTAAAGTTGATGCTGTATTACAGTGGGAGACTCCGAAGTCTGCTACTGAGATACGCAGTTTTCTGGGGTTAGCTGGTTATTATCGCAGATTTATTGAGGGCTTCTCTAAGTTGGCATTGCCGTTGACGCAGTTGACTAAGAAGGGTCAAGTGTATGTGTGGGATGCAGCTTGTGAAGCGAGTTTTGTTGAGTTGAAGAAGCGGTTGACCAGTGCTCCAGTGTTGATCTTGCCTAATCCTGGTGAGTCCTTCGTTGTTTATTGTGATGCTTCTTTGATGGGTCTTGGTGGTGTTTTGATGCAGAATGGTAAAGTTGTAGCTTATGCTTCTAGACAGTTGAGAGTTCATGAGAGGAATTATCCTACGCATGATCTAGAGCTTGCAGCTGTTGTATTTGTGTTGAAAATGTGGAGGCATTATCTGTATGGTTCCAGATTCGAAGTGTTCAGTGATCACAAGAGTCTGAAGTATCTGTTTGATCAGAAAGAGTTAAATATGAGGCAGAGAAGGTGGTTAGAATTACTGAAGGATTTTGACTTCGAATTGAGTTATCATCCCGGTAAGGCTAATGTAGTTGCAGATGCGCTGAGTAGAAAGTCTCTACATATGTCTATGATGATGGTTCGGGAGCTTGAGTTAATTGAACAGTTCCGTGATATGAGTTTGGGTTGTGAAGTTTCCGCTGATAGTGTAAAGTTGGGTATGCTGAAGTTGACTAGTGGAATTCTGGAAGATATTCGGAATGGTCAGCAAGTTGATGTCGCTCTAGTTGATCATGTTACTATGGTTAACCAGGGTAATGGTGGTAATTTTGAGATTGATGGGAATGGCATCCTGCGATTTAAAGGTAGAGTTTGTGTTCCTGAGGTGTCTGAATTGAAAAAGAGTATTCTTGAAGAGGGCCATAGGAGTGGATTGAGTATCCATCCAGGTGCAACTAAAATGTATCAAGATTTGAAGAAGTTGTTTTGGTGGGCGGGTATGAAAAGAGATGTTGCTAAGTTTGTGTATGCCTGTTTGACTTGTCAGAAGTCAAAGATTGAACATCAGAAACCGACAGGTATGATGCAACCTTTGAAGATTCCTGAATGGAAGTGGGATAGCATTTCCATGGATTTTGTGACGGGACTGCCGAGGACGGTGAAAGGTAATGATTCTATTTGGGTGATTGTGGATCGATTGACTAAGTCGGCGCATTTCTTGCCGATGAAGATTAATCACTCTTTAGAGAAGTTGGCAGAGTTGTATATTGAGGAGATAGTGAGGCTGCATGGTATTCCATCCAGTATTGTGTCTGATAGAGATCCCAGATTTACTTCTAGATTTTGGGAAAGTTTGCAGAAAGCGTTGGGGACTAAGTTGAGGTTGAGTTCAGCTTATCATCCTCAGACTGACGGTCAGACTGAAAGAACTATCCAATCCTTGGAGGATTTGTTGAGAGCTTGTGTGTTGGAGCAGAGTGGTTCTTGGGATAGTTATTTGCCGTTGGTGGAGTTTACTTATAATAATAGTTTTCATGCTAGTATCGGTATGGCTCCATATGAAGCATTGTATGGTAGGAGGTGTAGAACTCCATTGTGTTGGTATGAGTCAGGTGAGAGTGTTGTACTCGGACCTGAGATTGTGCAGCAGACGACTGAAAAGGTTAAGATGATTCAGGAGAAGATGAAGATTTCTCAGAGTCGTCAGAAGAGTTATCATGATAAGAGGAGAAAAGCACTTGAGTTCCAAGAGGGAGATCATGTGTTCTTGAGAGTTACTCCGACGACAGGTGTGGGTAGAGCTTTAAAGTCTAAAAAGCTTACTCCGAGGTTTGTGGGTCCGTATCAGATTTTGAAGAGGGTTGGGGAAGTGGCGTATCGGATAGCTTTACCGCCGCCGCTTTCTAATCTGCATGACGTGTTTCATGTATCTCAGTTAAGAAAGTATATTGCGGATCCGTCGCATGTTGTTCAGTTGGATGATATCCAGGTGAGGGATAATTTGACCGTTGAGGTGTTGCCAATTCGGATAGATGACCGAGAAGAGAAGACCCTGAGAGGTAAGAAAATTGCTCTAGTGAAAGTTGTTTGGGGAGGTCCAGCTGGTGAGAGCTTGACTTGGGAGCGTGAAGATCAGATGAAGGAGTCGTATCCGGCTCTATTTGCTTGAGGTATGTTTTCGAGGACGAAAACGTCTAAAGTGGGGGAGAGTTGTAACACCCCGATTAAAATAAGAGAATTATTTAATTGAGTTAATAGTATTTTATTAATTTAATTAAATAAAGTTGAATTATTGGATTATTATTATTATTATTATTATTATAGATATTATTTATTTTAATAATAATTAAATAAATAATATAATTGGAATATGAAGAGTGGAAGGGTAAAAGTGGAATTGGGTAAAAGAGGCCAAAGGAGATAACTGAAGGTTTTCATTTTCACGTATTTTGCCTCAGAGTCAGAAAAGGGAGAAGCGCTGAAGAGAAAGAGAAGGAAGAGGAAAAGACCAAAGATTGCTCAGAGCTTCCTTCAATCCAAAGAGGTAAGGGGTCTGAACCTTATTAAACGATAATATGCGAGCAATTACATGATATAGGATTGGGTCGTTGATAAATTTGGGGAATTTAGGGAGATTGGGAAAGTTGTGGTTTTTGAGGGAAATTGTCCGATCTGTGAGTATGGTGGCGTTATATACATTGTAATCGAAGTATGTTGTGTATGTATGATTGTTAAATGTTGATATTGGGTTGTAGGCTTAGAAGCCGCGCGTCCACTGTTTCTGCGCTTAAAATCTTGTTTATGCACATAACAGCCAAATGACGTTCGCCATTATGCCTTTGGCGCTCGCCATTTGGGCCTTTTTCCAGAATAAGAGCGTTTAACGCTAAATGGCGTTCACCATTAGCCTAACGGCGTTCGCCATATCAGTTTGACAGACAGTTTTCAGAATAAGAGCGTTTAACGCTAAATGGCGTTCACCATTAGCCTAACGGCGTTCGCCATATCAGTTTGACAGACAGTTTTCAGAATAAGAGCGTTTAACGCTAAATGGCGTTCACCATTAGCCTAACGGCGTTCGCCATATCAGTTTGACAGACAGTTTTTCCAGAATAGGAGCGTTTAACGCTAATGGCGTTCACCATTAGCCTAACGGCGTTCGCCATATCAGTTTGACGGACAGCTTTCGCGTTTTAAACTCCCAGATGTGATATCGTTGTAATGTTGTTGTTGTTTTGTTGAGTTGTATGTCATGCTATTAATGATGATGATAACATGACTATATGATGTTGTTGTTGCTATGTTGATTATGATGCATGTTTGATGTGCATGCATTCATGAAAGGCCGATGCCTAGTGATGAACGGACTGAGTTCCAATGATGTTGTTGACTCCGGGCTTGTTGAGAGGCTTGGTTCCTTATGGGGAACTCGGATTCTATGGTGGTGAATCTGGGAGTAGTGATCCTGTAGTGGTCACAAAATGGGTATACCGAGTCGTGTTGAGTCATGCATGGGTGTGTGCATTGCAATTGATGTGTTGTTTTGTTGATATTCATGAGTTTGTTGATTATAATGATGATTGTGATGATCCGTGTTGACATATGTGCAAATTATTCATATTATATTCTGTCGTTATATTATTGTTTAATAATGTAATTCTCACCCCTTCTGCATGTGTTTATGTTCATCTATGATGAGCAATGTGCAGATAATGAGGAGTAGCTTTTGTTGAGGTGAAGAATAAGTGTAGAGTTATTCTACAGAGTCGAGTCAATGCTCTGGTCATGTGACACCGGGGTTATGGGATTCAATAGAGATTATATTATTATTTAAGTTGTGTATGAAGACTAAATTATTGATATGTTTTGTTGAAACATTTTTATAAATCGTTAATTGTGTTGTTGTCCGCTGCGAAGTTTTATTAAAATAAATGAAATATTTTTATGTTGTAAAGTGATGAGTGTTAAGTTGAATGAAATGTAAACTCTTCTACATGTTGTACTCTGATAAATTCTTTAAATATGTCGTTTGGGTAGAAGGGTGTTACAGTTTGTAAGCCATGAATCCAATCACCATACGCCACCTCATTTAGTTAAACGCAGCGCTTCATGAAGCGCGCGCTGGTTTTAAATTGAAGCACGGATCGATTCCGCTTGAGTGCACTTTTCACCTTTGTCTTGGCATTTATTTCACTTATGTTCATCATGTTTCACCATGCCTAGTTCTTGTTTTTTTATTTTCTTTCCACATTCAATAAATCATAACTCATTCAATTTTTGTCCAAATAATATGAGATTTTTTCCACCATGATCCTTGGGATGTCTACAATTTTTTGATGATTTTTAATAAATTTGTTCACGGCTGAAAAAAGTAAATGCCTAGGGTTTATGTGAACATGTCCTTTGTTGCATCATGCTTACCATTTTGATCATGAAATGATGATGCTTAATTGGATGAAGCTGAAATTTTGTATGCTTATTCTAGACACCTTTAGGAGAATTTTGATATGTGGTTTTTGATTTTTGAGTTTCTGGATTGTGAGATATGCTATGATCTTTAGAGGTGTGACAATTTGTGTCACACCATTTCATGTGCAACTTCATGATTTTCGATACCATGCCATATGAACTCTAAATGACTTGAATTTTTGCATGTTGAATCTTCTGGATGTTAACTTTGAATGTGAATCTTTCTGGAATTTTTGAAGGTATTTCCAATTTGATTGAGATTTTCTCCCCTGCTTGACCAATTGTTGACTTCTTATGAGACATGATTTTATTTGATTTGGGAAATTCTTGTTATTAATTGGATGGACTTGAAATTTGGCATGTGTATTGTAGACATCTTGATGTTTACCATAGCTTTGGTCTCATTCATTTATCATGTTTGGTTTCTGTTTTATGATTGCTTGAAGTGGATGCATGTTTTGATGCCTTGTATGAGCTTGTTTGAACTTGTGTTGACTTGATGAATTTCATTGACTTGCTTCCCTTGGTCCAAATGAGTTGAAATTTGGTGTGTAGGTCATGTTATGAATGCTGTTTGATCATGAATTTTTTGGTGAGTTATTGAAATGTTTGTGAGTTGATTTGAGTTGAGCCATTCTGTTTGGTCCTTTGAGGTTCTAAATTGCATGTTTTGTACTCTTTGCTTCATGAAATGATATTGATGAATGATATGAATGTGAAACCACTTGGATTGGATTCTCAATTGTTTGATCTTGATTTTGGATAAGTTTCATGTTCTGTTTTGGATTTTTGATCTCATTTTGACCCTAGTCTTGTACTAGTGGTTTGTCCTCTCACATTTGAGCTTTGTTTCAGGTTAAAAGCACAATTGCTTATGCTTGATGATGCTTATCCAATTGGAGTTGGCTTGTTGATTGATTATGAATAACTTGGAGTTTGTTTTGTAGGTTTTGAAACTTGAGTTTATGCCTTGTGGCTTGCACCTTTGTGCACTGATGCTTGTTATCTGTTTGTGTTGTGGACTTGTAATTGTCTTTTTGCTTTTTTGTTTGAGCTGAGTACTGATTATATTTGATTGATTTCAGGTACATTAGTTGCTATAGTTCTCTTGAGAACTTGCTTTTGCTTTTCTTGTTAGCTTGAGCATTGAGGTATAATGATCTCTTCTCCATGTAGTCTGGAAGACCTGGCCTGTTACTTGGCCAGGCACCTGTCTGAAGTCCTGCTTAAGAGGCAATGCTTGTGCTTGTTTATTTTTGTCCCCAAGCAGGAAAAGACCTTTTGATAAGGCAATTGGCAGACACAAGAGATGTGCAATCCAACTCCTGCTATTCTGTTGAGTCGTCCCTTTGCTCATACAACTAGTGTTGATGCATTGTGGACATTAACCCAAGATCCTTGTACAGTTGTACAGTTGAGTCAGTGTCATAAGTGTAGAAGGGTTCCCACTTTTTGGACCCACACTTCTTTGTCTAAAGCTCTCCCAGGCCAGGGATAAGAGCTGTGAAGTCTCATCTTCACTCACCTTTCATCGACTTCACCCTAACTCTCAATGTTAGGGTTAAGAGCTAACATCACCCTGATACAGTTGGTTTGCTCTTGCAGCCTCACCCTTGTTTGAGCCCCACTTGTGTGCATATAGTGTGTGCTACTTGTGATTGTTTGCTTTGCTGTTTGTGATTAGGATAGGCTTGCTCCCTGTGCAAGTTAGCTAGAAACCTTGACTTAGGGATGATTTTGCATGATAACATCTAGGCTCGAGTTAGTCTCCCTAGTTGTGTCTCCCTCTGTTATCTGGTTAGGCTAGTCCTTTGTCCCTGCGTAGGGGAACTACGTCGCCCTGATCCTCATACCAGATGAGGTACGTAGGCAGGAGATGAGCAGATCTCTTCGGGCGCCCGTTTTGTTTTGTCTTTGTGTGTGTCAGGAGATGGATGTAAGCCCAGCGATTGGCATTCCGTATCCTCTTGTTGTATGCTTGGAGTCCGGTATAAGTCCATCAAGTGGCATCTGGTTTCCAGTGTGGGTGCGTTTTGGTTCGGAATCTGATGTAAGTCCAGCGATTGGCATTCGGATTCCACGTTTGCCTGTGTCTGTTGTGTTTGGTGTGCGTGAGCCGAGCTACGGATGCTCTGATTCTTCTTAGTCCAAGAAGATACGTATGCATAGGATGCGACATCCTAGCGAGCATGTTTTTTCCCCCAGTCCGAACTACTTTGACTCTGATGTCTATGCTTGATAGACTAAGTAGGCCCAGGATGCGATATCCTGCCGAGTCAGTCTTCTTTTGTTTTCTTGTGTCTCTTTCAGCCAGTATTTGTTTGTTTGTGAGCAGTGTTTAACAACCATTTTCCTTCCTTTTGTGCGTGGATCCCGTCGAGTACGACGGATGAGTAGGGGTGCTAATACCTTCCATTCGCATAACCGACTCCCGATCCCATTCTCTTTGGTCGCGAGACCATGTCTTTTCCAGGTTTACTCTGAGCGTTTCCTTTCCCTCTTTTGGGATAAATAACGCACGGTGGCGGCTCTGTTGTTCTTGTTTCCCGCCGGTTTTTCGCGTAATGCGACAGTATAAGCCTGAACTCCGTTGTGCTGTTGACCAAGGAGCACCCGGGCATGACATAGAGAATTGTTATCCGCTCAAGTATGAGGTTCAAAAGCTGATGAAGAGTGGAATGGTATCCTTTGAGGACCGTGCGGCAAACGTGAAAGAAAATCCACTGCCCACTCATGAGAATTCTTCTGTAATATGGTGGATAATTGTCCCAGAGAGTTTAAAGTGTTTGATGCTCGTTTCATCCGGAGGTCCTTGGTGACGATGCATAAGGACATTTGTATGGTGAGTGATTGTAAGCATGACCATGATGGTTGTGCTATCTGTAGTGTCAACCCGAGGGGTTGTGAGATTGTGAAAAGGGACATCCAGCGGTTGATGGATGAAGGTATGATTCAAATTATTCAATCCTGTCATGTAGATGACGATATGAATGTCATAGTGCCTGTAACACCCCGAATATTGTTAGATTAATTTAAATATTATTTTAATATGATTATTTGAAGGTAAAATGAATTATTAAATAATATTGGGAATATTATTATTATTATAGATGTTATTTATTTTAATAATAATTAAATAAATAAAATAAATGGAATCTGAAGAGTGGAAGGGTAAAAGTGGAATTTGATAAAAGAGGCCAAAGTGAGAACTCAGAGTGTTTTTCACGTATTTTTGCCTCAGAGTCAGAGAAAGGGAGAAACGCTGAAGAGAAAGAGAAGGAAGAGGAAAAGGCCAAAGATTGCTCAGAACTTCCTTCAATCCAAAGAGGTAAGGGGTCTGAACCTTATTAAACGATAATATGCGAGCAAATTCATGATATATGTTGAATTGTTGATGGATTTTGGGGATTTTAGGGAGATTGGGAAAGTTGGGGTTTTGATGGAAATTCTCCGATCTGTGAGTTTTGTTGAGTTATATGCATTATAATCGAAGTATGTTGTGTATATATGACTATTAAATGTTGATATTGGGTTGTTAGCTGTGGGGTATGAGTTATGGCGAGTAGAGAAGCAAAGCTGCGCTGGTTTCCGTAGCAGATGGCTTCTGTTCGCGCGCGATTCGCGGCGCGAAGCCCAGTTCGCGGCGCGAACTGGGCAGGATTCAGAGGAGTTTTGTAACGCATCGTTCGCGGCGCGAACCCTGCTGCGCGGCGCGTACTGAAGCGAATTAATTATTCGCGACGCGATCCTTCGTTCGCGGCGCGTCCTGGAGTAATGGAGGAGTTCGCGGCGCGTCCCTATGTTGGCGGCGCGAACTGTGCTGTGAAGCTAATGTTGGTGAGTTTTTGAGTACGTTGAGTTGCGAGACTCTTAGTAAGTCGCTGTAATTGTATTATAAACAATTAACAGTGATTATATGATTGTGTATGAGGTGTTTATGATGATGAGATGTTGAATTTACGTGTTTAGTTATAAATGTGTTATGTAACGATGTGATATCGTTGTAATGTTGTTGTTGTTTTGTTGAGTTGTATGTCATGCTATTAATGATGATGATAACATGACTATATGATGCTGTGGTTGCTATGTTGATTATGATGCATGTTTGGTGTGCATGCATTCATGAAAGGCCGATGCCTAGTGATGAACGGACTGAGTTCCAATGATGTTGTTGACTCCGGGCTTGTTGAGAGGCTTGGTTCCTTGCGGGGAACTCGGATTCTATGGTGATGAATCTGGGAGTGGTGATCCTGCAGTTGGTCACAAAATGGGTATACCGAGTCGTGTTGAGTCATGCATGGGTGTGTGCATTGCATTTGATATGTTGTTTTGTTGATGTTCATGAGTATGTTGATTATGATGATTATGATGAGCTGTGTTGGCATATGTGAAATATATTTATGTTTATATTTCTGTCGTTATATTATTATTTAATAATGTAATTCTCACCCCTTCTGCATGTGTTTATGTTCATCTATGATGAGCAATGTGCAGATAAAGAGGAGTAGCTATTGTTGAGGTTTGAAGAATAAGTGTAGAGTTATTCTACAGAGTCGAGTCAAATGCTCTGGTCATGTGACACCGGGGATATGGGATTCGATAGATAATTGGTTATTATTTACGTTGTTTATGATGACTAATATGTTGAGATGCTTTGTTGAGATAATGTTGAAACATTATTATGAATTGTTATATGATGAATGATAATATTTGTGTTGTTGTCCGCTGCGAAGTTTTAATAAAATAAATAATATGTTTTATGTTGTGATGCGATAAGTGTTATGTTGTAAGAAATGTAAACTCTTCTACATGTTGTACTCTGATAATCTATTTAAATATGTCGTTTGGGTAGAAGGGTGTTACATTAGTGGTATCAGAGCATAGTCAGTCCAGTCGAGTCATAATGTGATGTTTTCCCTGTTGGTCGATTAGTGTAAATGACACTGTCGATATTTAACGGTTGTGGTTGTGTTGTGCAGAGTATGGCTGGAGAAAATGACCGTGCGATTGCTGAGGCTTTGGCTGCTATGGCGCAGGCTATGCAGGCGCAGCAGAATCCGCCGGTCGACGAGTTTAAGAATTTGGGAAGGTTTCTGAAGAATAACCCTCCTACATTCAAAGGGCGCTATGATCCAGATGGTGCTCAGATTTGGCTGAGGGAAATTGAGAAGATTTTCCGGGTGATGACGTGTACTGAAGCACAGAAGGTGCAGTTTGGTACGCATATGTTATCTGAAGAGGCTGAAAACTGGTGGGATAACACTCGCCAGAGAATTGAAGTACCAAGTGCTGAGATGACTTGGGAAAGGTTCAAGACGGTCTTTCTGGAGAAATATTTTCCTGCTGATGTGCGATGTAAGAAGGAGATGGAATTTCTAGAACTGAAGCAGGGTAACATGTCTGTTGCTGATTACGCTTCGAAGTTTGAGGAGCTGGTGCAGTATTGTCCTCATTATAATGATGCTGATGCTGAGGAATCCAAGTGTGTCAAGTTTGAGAACGGGTTGCGTCCCGAGATCAAACAAGGCATTGGTTACCAGGAGATTCGTAGGTTTCCTACACTGGTTAATAAGTGCAGGATATTTGATGAAGATAGCAAGGCTAGGACTGCTCATTACAAGAGTCTTAGTGAGAAGAAGAATAAGGATCATGGTAGTCCTTATGCATCTCCGAAGAAGGCGGCTACTGCAGCTCATACTACTGGTAGGGTGTTTGCTCTGAGTGGGGCTGAAGCTCCTAAAGAAGATAATCTGATTAAAGGTACTTGCTTGATTAATAATGTTGAATTGCTTGCTATTGTTGACACTGGTGCTACTCATTCGTTTATTTCGTATGAGTGTGCGACCAGGATTGGTGTGATTATGTCGTCCCTAGGCGGAAGTATGATGATAGATACTCCTGCTAATGGTTCTGTGAAGACTTCTGTTGTCTGTCGAGGTTGTCATTTGACGATCTTTGAGAGAGAGTTCGTGGTTGATTTGGTGTGCTTACCCTTGCACCAAATTGATATTATTCTGGGAATGAATTGGCTAGAATTCTATGGCGTGTTTATCAACTGCTATAGGAAGACGGTGCGGTTTTCTGAAGTTGGTGAGAATGATGAGGCAAGATTTCTATCTGCTAGGCAGGTGGGGGATTTTGTGAAAGATGAAGCTCAGATATTCGCTTTATTTGCGTCTCTGCAAGCGGATAAGAAAGTGGTGAGTGTAGATTTGCCTGTTGTCTGTGAATTTCAGGATGTGTTTCCGGAGGATGTAAGTGATTTACCTCCAGAATGTGAAGTCGAATTTGCCATTGACTTAGTACCAGGTACGAGTCCAGTGTCGATGTCTCCTTATAGAATGTCGGCAACTGAATTAGTTGAATTGAAGAAGCAACTTGAAGAATTGCTTGAGAAGAAGTTTGTGCGTCCAAGTGTTTCTCCTTGAGGTGCACCAGTATTGTTAGTGAAGAAGAAAGAAGGTACGATGAGGTTGTGTGTCGATTATCGGCAGTTGAATAAGGTGACTATCAAGAATCGGTATCCATTGCCGAGGATTGATGATTTGATGGACCAGTTGGTTGGAGCTCATGTTTTCAGTAAGATTGATTTGCGGTCGGGTTATCATCAGATCCGAGTGAAGTCAGATGATATTGCGAAGACTGCTTTCCGTACGAGGTATGGTCATTATGAATACACTGTGATGCCGTTCGGTGTGTCTAATGCTCCAGGTGTGTTTATGGAATATATGAATCGTATATTTCATCCGTACCTTGATAATTTTGTTGTGGTGTTCATAGATGATATATTGATATATTCTAAGACGGAAGAAGAGCATGCAGGACATCTGAGAATTGTTTTGCAGGTGTTAAGAGAAAAGAAATTATATGCAAAGTTATCTAAATGTGAGTTCTGGTTGAAGGAAGTGAGTTTCCTTGGCCATGTGATTTCGAGTGGTGGGATTTCTGTTGATCCTGCTAAAGTTGATGCTGTATTACAGTGGGAGACTCCGAAGTCTGCTACTGAGATACGCAGTTTTCTGGGGTTAGCTGGTTATTATCACAGATTTATTGAGGGCTTCTCTAAGTTGGCATTGCCGTTGACGCAGTTGACTAAGAAGGGTCAAGTGTATGTGTGGGATGCAGCTTGTGAAGCGAGTTTTGTTGAGTTGAAGAGGCGGTTGACCAGTGCTCCAGTGTTGATCTTGCCTAATCCTGGTGAGTCCTTCGTTGTTTATTGTGATGCTTCTTTGATGGGTCTTGGTGGTGTTTTGATGCAGAATGGTAAAGTTGTAGCTTATGCTTCTAGACAGTTGAAAGTTCATGAGAGGAATTATCCTACGCATGATCTAGAACTTGCAGCTGTTGTATTTGTGTTGAAAATGTGGAGGCATTATCTGTATGGTTCCAGATTCGAAGTGTTCAGTGATCATAAGAGTCTGAAGTATCTGTTTGATCAGAAAGAGTTAAATATGAGGCAGAGAAGGTGGTTAGAATTACTGAAGGATTTTGACTTTGAATTGAGTTATCATCCCGGTAAGGCTAATGTAGTTGCAGATGCGCTGAGTAGAAAGTCTCTACATATGTCTATGATGATGGTTCGGGAGCTTGAGTTAATTGAACAGTTCCGTGATATGAGTTTGGGTTGTGAAGTTTCCGCTGATAGTGTAAAGTTGGGTATGCTGAAGTTGACTAGTGGAATTCTGGAAGATATTCGGAATGGTCAGCAAGTTGATGTCGCTCTAGTTGATCATATTACTATGGTTAACCAGGGTAATGGTGGTAATTTTGAGATTGATGAGAATGGCATCCTGCGATTTAAAGGTAGAGTTTGTGTTCCTGAGGTGTCTGAATTGAAAAAGAGTATTCTTGAAGAGGGCCATAGGAGTGGATTGAGTATCCATCCAGGTGCAACTAAAATGTATCAAGATTTGAAGAAGTTGTTTTGGTGGGCTGGTATGAAAAGAGATGTTGCTAAGTTTGTGTATGCCTGTTTGACTTGTCAGAAGTCAAAGATTGAACATTAGAAACCGGCAGGTATGATGCAACCTTTGAAGATTCCTGAATGGAAGTGGGATAGCATTTCCATGGATTTTGTGACGGGATTGCCGAGGACGGTGAAAGGTAATGATTCTATTTGGGTGATTGTGGATCGATTGACTAAGTCGGCGCATTTCTTGCCGATGAAGATTAATCACTCTTTAGAGAAGTTGGCAGAGTTGTATATTGAGGAGATAGTGAGGCTGCATGGTATTCCATCCAGTATTGTGTCTGATAGAGATCCCAGATTTACTTCTAGATTTTGGGAAAGTTTGCAGAAAGCGTTGGGGACTAAGTTGAGGTTGAGTTCAGCTTATCATCCTCAGACTGATGGTCAGACTGAAAGAACTATCCAATCCTTGGAGGATTTGTTGAGAGCTTGTGTGTTGGAGCAGAGTGGTTCTTGGGATAGTTATTTGCCGTTGGTGGAGTTTACTTATAATAATAGTTTTCATGCTAGTATCGGTATAGCTCCATATGAAGCATTGTATGGTAGGAGGTGTAGAACTCCATTGTGTTGGTATGAATCAGGTGAGAGTGTTGTACTCGGACCTGAGATTGTGCAGCAGACGACTGAAAGGGTTAAGATGATTCAGGAGAAAATGAAGATTTCTCAGAGTCGTCAGAAGAGTTATCATGATAAGAGGAGAAAGGCACTTGAGTTCCAAGAGGGAGATCATGTGTTCTTGAGAGTTACTCCGACGACAGGTGTGGGTAGAGCTTTAAAGTCTAAAAAGCTTACTCCGAGGTTTGTGGGTCCGTATCAGATTTTGAAAAGGGTTGGGGAAGTGGCGTATCGGATAGCTTTACCGCCGTCGCTTTCTAATCTGCATGATGTGTTTCATGTATCTCAGTTGAGAAAATATATTGCGGATCCTTCGCATGTTGTTCAGTTGGATGATATCCAGGTGAGGGATAATTTGACCGTTGAGGTGTTGCCAATTCGGATAGATGACCGAGAAGAGAAGACCCTGAGAGGTAAGAAGATTGCTCTAGTGAAAGTTGTTTGGGGAGGTCCAGCTGGTGAGAGCTTGACTTGGGAGCGTGAAGATCAGATGAAGGAGTCGTATCCGGCTCTATTTGCTTGAGGTATGTTTTCGAGGACGAAAACTTCTAAAGTGGGGGAGAGTTGTAACACCCCGAATATTGTTAGATTAATTTAAATATTATTTTAATATGATTATTTGAAGGTAAAATGAATTATTAAATAATATTGGGAATTATTATTATTATTATAGATGTTATTTATTTTAATAATAATTAAATAAATAAAATAAATGGAATCTGAAGAGTGGAAGGGTAAAAGTGGAATTTGATAAAAGAGGCCAAAGTGAGAACTCAGAGTGTTTTTCACGTATTTTTGCCTCAGAGTCAGAGAAAGGGAGAAACGCTGAAGAGAAAGAGAAGGAAGAGGAAAAGGCCAAAGATTGCTCAGAACTTCCTTCAATCCAAAGAGGTAAGGGGTCTGAACCTTATTAAACGATAATATGCGAGCAAATTCATGATATATGTTGGATTGTTGATGGATTTTGGGGATTTTAGGGAGATTGGGAAAGTTGGGGTTTTGATGGAAATTCTCCGATCTGTGAGTTTTGTTGAGTTATATGCATTATAATCGAAGTATGTTGTGTATATATGACTATTAAATGTTGATATTGGGTTGTTAGCTGTGGGGTATGAGTTATGGCGAGTAGAGAAGCAAAGCTGCGCTGGTTTCCGTAGCAGATGGCTTCTGTTCGCGCGCGATTCGCGGCGCGAAGCCCAGTTCGCGGCGCGAACTGGGCAGGATTCAGAGGAGTTTTGTAACGCATCGTTCGCGGCGCGAACCCTGCTGCGCGGCGCGTACTGAAGCGAATTAATTGTTCGCGACGCGATCCTTCGTTCGCGGCGCGTCCTGGAGTGATGGAGGAGTTCGCGGCGCGTCCCTATGTTGGCGGCGCGAACTGTGCTGTGAAGCTAATGTTGGTGAGTTTTTGAGTACGTTGAGTTGCGAGACTCTTAGTAAGTCGCTGTAATTGTATTATAAACAATTAACAGTGATTATATGATTGTGTATGAGGTGTTTATGATGATGAGATGTTGAATTTACGTGTTTAGTTATAAATGTGTTATGTAACGATGTGATATCGTTGTAATGTTGTTGTTGTTTTATTGAGTTGTATGTCATGCTATTAATGATGATGATAACATGACTATATGATGCTGTGGTTGCTATGTTGATTATGATGCATGTTTGGTGTGCATGCATTCATGAAAGGCCGATGCCTAGTGATGAACGGACTGAGTTCCAATGATGTTGTTGACTCCGGGCTTGTTGAGAGGCTTGGTTCCTTGCGGGGAACTCGGATTCTATGGTGATGAATCTGGGAGTGGTGATCCTGTAGTTGGTCACAAAATGGGTATACCGAGTCGTGTTGAGTCATGCATGGGTGTGTGCATTGCATTTGATATGTTGTTTTGTTGATGTTCATGAGTATGTTGATTATGATGATTATGATGAGCTGTGTTGGCATATGTGAAATATATTTATGTTTATATTTCTGTCGTTATATTATTATTTAATAATGTAATTCTCACCCCTTCTGCATGTGTTTATGTTCATCTATGATGAGCAATGTGCAGATAAAGAGGAGTAGCTATTGTTGAGGTTTGAAGAATAAGTGTAGAGTTATTCTACAGAGTCGAGTCAAATGCTCTGGTCATGTGACACCGGGGTTATGGGATTCGATAGATAATTGGTTATTATTTACATTGTTTATGATGACTAATATGTTGAGATGCTTTGTTGAGATAATGTTGAAACATTATTATGAATTGTTATATGATGAATGATAATATTTGTGTTGTTGTCCGCTGCGAAGTTTTAATAAAATAAATAATATGTTTTATGTTGTGATGCGATAAGTGTTATGTTGTAACAAATGTAAACTCTTCTACATGTTGTACTCTGATAATCTATTTAAATATGTCGTTTGGGTAGAAGGGTGTTACAGTGCCCGTTTTCAAGAATCCTGAGAGAGTGGTGATTCAATACGACAACAATAACAGTAACAGCGTCAGCAACAGATCAGTATCATCGTTGGTCATACGGCTAGCGGGGTCCAGTCCCGTATTCATCTGATAAAGTTGTTCCGTATCCGTATAATGCTACCATGATGAATGATGGTCAAGAGGTACCATTGCCTACGACCAGTTCTGTAGTGACCATTGTTGATGTTACCAAGGTGACCCGCAGTGGTCGTGTGTTTGGGCCGGTGTTCCCAAAAGATAAAGGAGAATCAGTTGTCAGTAAGAAGGTAGAAGTGCTTATTGTGGATCCAGTTAGTGCTTCAAAGGGTAAGTCTAGTGAATCCAGCGATTTGAAGACTAATGATGATGATGAGGTACTCCGGTTAGTAAAGAAGAGTGAGTTTAGTATGGTGGAGCAACTGCTCTAAACCCCCTCAAAGATTTCAGTGTTGTCTCTGCTAATGAATTCAGAAGCGCACAGAGAAGCACTGCAAAAAGTTCTTGAGCAAGCCTTTGTGGAACATGATGTTACGGTGGATCAGTTTGATCATATAATAGCTAATATCACTTCCTGCAACAATCTCAACTTTTGTGATGAAGAACTCCCTAAGGAGGGTAGGAATCATAATTTGCCTTTGCATATCTCCATGAATTGCAAAGAGGATGCATTGTGTGTTGCTTGATTCTAAATGTCCAAGGGAATTTGGGTTTCTATATGACATTCTTGTCTATTGGATTGCTACCCATTGGTCAGATCTTTTCAACTCTTAACTTTTAATTTTTTGCATAAGATTAGTCTCTTCATATCTTCCCCATTTCTTTAATTTCAAAATCTCTCCCTCCTTTTAAAAATCTACTTTCATTGAACTCATTTTGTTCTAAACTTTGACCACTTTGCAAACTAGAAACTTTAACCTTATGCCATTGCATTTTTAAACTTCTTTTCTTAATCAAACTTGTAAATAGATTTAATTATACTTGACTTAAACTTTCAAAAAGCCAAAAAGAACTAACTCATTCAAACCATTTTTAGGCCTTTGTGCCTTTCAAACTTAATTTTTTGATTAAAAGCAATGCCTCCACTTTGAAATTTGTATCACGAACTACGAGGTTTTGATCCCTCATTTTTATGTTGGTATGTAGGCACCAGTCCGAAGGTCTTGTCAAACACAAAAATATAATTAATGAATTCTTTTCTCATCCCCCCATTCTATTTGTTTGTATACATCCTTTTGTACAAAATACATATGCATACAAGAAAGGGCTCCCTAGGAATACCTAAGACACTTTGGGTTCTAACACCTTCCCTCTGTGTAACCAACCCCCTTATCTGAAATCTCTGACATTTTATTAGTTTTGCTTTGAAAACTTCTTACTTTTGGGTTATGTTCGTACTTTTCCCTTTTCCCTTGGAAATAATAAAAGCGCAGTGGTGACTCTGGTTTTATTGATCTCTAACTCATCCATAGCTTGATGATCATGAATTTACCGCTACATGAGGAACTTAAGCAGAATTCCCTCAGGAGTTTTCTTAAACAACTATGAACCTAAAAGAACACAACTCAATGCTCATTAGCTGGTTTTTCAATCAGTAGACGTTGTTGGATTCTGCAGATACACCACTATTGGCCTTTTCCAGTCTTCATCTGCCAAATTGTCTATTGCCAATATTTCGAAATTTCCTTCATCAGCATACCCTAGCTTCGTGTTTTCTAAATCTAATTGCGTTAATATGGTTTCCACGAATTTTCCCCTGACTTCAACGACTTTGTGCAACTTTTCCTTTAAAATTTTGTACCCGGATGCAATCTGAGTTAAATCGTTAGCTACCTTGTTTTCTATTCGCGGTATATGTCGAATATAAACCATTTCGAAATTTTTTAATAGTCGACTGGTGATTATGAAATACATGATCAAATTCTCCTTAACACATCTATATTCCTTTATGATCTGTTTTATGACCAAATCCAAGTCTCCCATTATCTCAACTCGAGTTGCCCCTAATTCCATCAACATTTCAAGTCCTGTTATGAGGGCTTCGTATTCAGCCTCATTATTTGAACAAGTACCTTCTACTTTGTACTGGAATTTTGTTAGAATTTTATTAGGAGAAATAATTACAACCCCGATGCCCGTTCCATCTTTTTGACTAGATCCGTTGAAGTACAACTTCCGCGGTCGCAATTCGACATAGTTCAATGCGTTGGCGTCAATGGAGTGATCGACTATGAAGTCCGTTACCACTTGTCCTTTAACAGCTCTTAATGGCATGCATGTTAAATAGAGTCCAGTTAATGCTAATGCACGTTTCCCAATTCGACTATGCAAAGTTGGTTGGATAACATATGTTTAATAACGTCATAATAAGATGAAACATACACGTCAACAAGTTTGATATAATGTTTCAACTTTGTACAAGAGAAATATAAGCATAAACATAATTTTTTGATCATGCTATACCTAGTTTCTACATCGTTTAAAACTCTACTAAGGTAGTAAATGGCTATTTTGACACCATTATCATCCTCCTGGGCTAACATGCTCCCTAAGGTTTTGTCAGATACAGATATGTACAATCTCATACTTTTATTTCTGCAAGGTGGTGTTAAGATTGATGGATGGCTCAAGTATGCTTTAATCTTATCGAACGCTTCTTGTTGAGTCTGCCCCCATTCAAACACTTCATTGTTGAGTCGAAGCAAAGGTGAGAATGCTTGCGTCTTCCCACTAAGGTTTGAGATGAACCTCCTTAGGAAATTGATCTTGCCTAGCAGCGACTGCAAACCTTTCTTCGTCGATGGCCCTTTCACTTCCATGATGGCCTTGGTCTTATTCTGGTTTATTTCGATCCCCTTTTTGTGGACGACGAAACCTAGAAAATCCCCATCCTGCACACAAAAAACGCATTTTACAGGGTTCATGTTAGACCATATTTCTCATTCTCTCGAAAGTTACTCGAAGATGGTCTACATGACTCCTCGCTGAAACAGACTTAACAACAATATCGCCTATATAAAATTGCATAAAAGTTTCTATGAAATCATGGAAGATCGAGTTCATCGCTCTTTGGTAGGTCGCCCCGGCATTTTTCAAACCCAAAGGCATCATTACCCATTCGTAGGTGCCTAAGGCTCCGGGGCAACGAAATGCTATTTTTGGGACATCCTCTTCGGCAATAAATATTTGATTATACCCAGAATACCCATCAAGCATACTTAAATATTCATAGCCTGCAGCAGAATCGACTAACATTTCCGCCACTGGCATCGAATATTCATCTTTTGGGGTTGCAGTATTTAAATCTCTAAAATCTATGCAAACTCTTAAAGTACCATTCTTCTTTAGAACTGGCACAATGTTAACTAACCATTCGACATACCTGGCCGTGCGAATGAAATTACAATGGAGAAGCCTTTCAACCTCCTCTTTGATCTTCAGCAGTATTGCTGGAACAAATTGTCTTGGGTTCTGCTTCACAGGCTTCTTTCCAGGCTTGACCGGCAGTTTCAATTTGACCAGCTCCCTGCTTAAACCAGGCATTTCGTCATAGTCCCATGCGAAACAGTCTTTAAACTCTCTCAGCAACTGGACCACTTCAATCTTGAGTTGAGGATGAATGTTGGCACTGATGTAAGTCGGCCTTTTTATTACCCCCTCTCCCAAGTCCACTTCTTCAAGGGGATCCTGAGCTAGCATCTTAATGTTTGTTGCTACCAGATCCTTCTCAAAACTAAAGGTTCATCGTCGTATATCGAATCGAGCCTCTGGTCTTGCCCTTCATCCTGACATTTATCAGGTGGCATTGGGTCAAAGTCCTTCCCGGGACCTATTGATGAAGAAATTTTACTAGTTTCAACAGCTATATTTTTGACCTCGGTCTCTAAGGCCAATTGTTTCTTGCTTTCAGCTATGTAAGCTGAAATCCTCTTTAAAGTTGTAAACTCAATCATTATTACTGAATTCACTTCCCCATCCTGTGGGGTAGACTCAAGATACTCCCAAACATTTGAAGTTATCTTCACCTATTATCTCTCTATCCCACCGAAAACCATAGTAAGGGTGTAATGACAAGGAACAATAGGCGTTTTCATTAGGGGTAAACGCAAACTCAGCCGAGTCACAAGGAGCTTTAGTGGCTAAGTTTTTGTCAAACTGGCGCCTATCGACATGATTGATAGGGGTTTTAAAGTACCCCTGATCCGCCTCAATATTTTCGACGATGCCACCTGGGCGCCAAATTATTATCCTCTGGTGCATTGAAGATGGGACAACCCCGACCCCATGGATCCATTCTCTTCCAATCAAAAGATTGTAGTTAGCCTTTGTTTCCACAATCATAAACATTATGGACATAGTGATTGTCCCCACGGTTAATTCCACTTGGATAGCCCCTAGGGTGGAACCTACTTTACCTTCGTAGTTGGTTAACAGCATATTATGAGGTTTGGAAATAGTATCATATTTGCCAATTTTCCTCAGCATGATGTGAGGCATCAAGTTCACAATCATTCCATAATCCACCAATATTTTATTAACCGGGATGTCTTCGAATTTTCCAGTGATGGAGAGGAGTTTCAGGTGGCTCTTCATGGCTTCACCGGGCCTTTTGAAAAAAGCATTTTGCTCTTCAGCACAGCCGTTGTTCATTACATAGTAACATACTAGCTTGTGAGCAGCCATCTCCTTCTCGGTGATAATGTCATTGTCTTCGACTTCAGTACATATACCATTCCGACTAAGATGTATAAGGAAGCCTCCGAACCAGAGTCGAAGTTGTCAGTCAACAACTCATCTTCGGCGGCCACCTGATTGTATTTTTCTCCGGCCGTCTTACCTGAAATATTGGGATTTATTTTAGTGAAGTTTGGGCCATCTCTTTTCTTCACAATCACGTTGGTACTCGACTCAGCCTTATCCCTCTCACCAGCTTCTCTTTAGGCTTTTCGCCTTCTTTGTTCTATTCTCCATTGAGATCTCGTCATAGGGGTTTTCCCTTATAATTCTCGGACACATGTGAGGTCCTTTTGTTGGACCGAAATTCTTGGTGGTAAGCCAGCGACGAACCTCTTTCAACCTCGAAGTTCTGCCACTTTCCATGATCGCGTTTCTTTCCATCAGTTTGCTTGACCCAATTTCCATTTGATCCCTCGATGCTTGGCTTGAAGGTCATGGGTTTGTAATTTTGCCCTGCTTGCTTGGTTTCGCTTAGCTTCACCATGGGGTGTATAGGATCAAGATATCTCCTGGGATCAAAAGCCCTTTCTGGCTTACCCATTTGATGAATTTGGATGGCTTTATGGCCATCGTGGTGTTTTACTCTCCTAACCCCTTCAAGATTCTGAGTTTCCTTCTTGTCGAAAACAACACTACACCTAGGGCATAACATAACTTCTGACTTCTTTTTCTAACACCTTTGGAGGAAGTCTGACAATGTTTCTTCATCTAGAGGGAAAGCGACCTTGTTATACTTCTCCTGTCGACATTCATCATCGACCTCCATAGAGGTTTCTTGAGATAACTCCACCATATTAACCTCCATGTGGATATCCTCAGTAATATCCAACCTTTGGAATTATTTTTGAAGGCCATAAGTGGCCTTGTCCATCTGGACGAAATTATCAGTGGTTTCTTTAGTAATCATCATTAACTTTGAACTCCCAGCGTCTCGACATTTGAGACTTCAAGGTTTTCCTTTTTGACATCCCCTGTATCCTTTTGGGAGAAATCATCAAAAGGTGCTTGCTCGAAGTACTCATGAACCCTAGCCATAACAGGTCCATTGACAAAGTCTTCAGTGACTTCGGTCATGTAGAAATCATCAGCGACTTCAATAAGGTTCACTTTCTCTGGCTCAGTATAATGAGCATCAACTATCTATAGAGGATCAGAGTCAATCTTCATCTGGCTCCGTGTTTTGTCTCTGAACTTAAGTCTTCCTTCCTAGATGGCACTCTGCACAAGGTCCCTTAAAAGAAAACATTGAGACGTCTTATAACCCAAAAAACCATGGTATTTGCAAAATCCTCTTTTCTTTCTTTGTTCTAAAAGGGGTACTTTGCACCCGAAGGTACTATCATCTGACCATCTTTGACTAGTAGGTCAAAAACTTCATCACATTTTGAAACGTCGAACGTATATGTTTTCTTTGGAAATCTATCATTCTTTTCAGGTTCGACATGATTTTTTCCGTTTGAAGGGGCTAAAACTTTGCACGCATATGGTGTCCCTTGTGTCAATTCAGCAAGTTCGATCTCATTATCGTCGAAGTTTGAAACTTCATGACATGAACCTTCGTCAACATTCCTGAAATTGACATAGGCTACCCTTTTACCTTTGTTCACCCTAGCCTTTTCTTCCTTTAAACGTTCTAACTATCGAACTCTGTCAGCCAATTGGGCCATATCCCTTAGGTATTGAGTATATAATTTCTTTCTAATCGAATAGTCAAGGCCCCAAGTGGCCATTTCGACCAGTTCATGCTCTGGTATTTGCGTAAAACACCTGGCTTTGAGTAGTCGAAATCTGTTCAGATACTCATCAATTGGCTCAGTGAACTTTCGTCTGACACTAGCCAAATCTTTCAAACTTATCTTCGTTTGACCCATATAGAACTACTCATGGAACATTCTTTCCAGTTGGTTCCATGTCTGGATCAAATTTTGGGGCAAGGTTGTGAACGATGTGAAAGCATTCTTTGTGAGAGAACTTGGAAAAAAATTCATCCTAAGGCTCTCGTTATTTGACATATCTCCAGCCTCAATTAAATATCTCGACACGTGTTCAACAGTAGACTCAGTAGTATCCCTGACAAACTTGGTGAATTTGGGGATTTTGGTCCTGAGGGGTGCTTCCGCTTGTAAGATATATTCTTCTAAAGGCGACGTATAGTTTGGCCTTCTAAGGCCAAAATTTACCCCGTTTCGAACCATAACTATTTCGACTATAGCTACTAGGTTATTGTCTGCTGCCACATAATCATGTCGAACTTGACGTATGATATCATCACCATTTTGGTTTCTATTTACCATTAACAGCCTCGGTTCCCTGGGTTACATGTGGTTCGATCCTAGGGGGTACTACTACTCCCCCTTAGTTTTGTGGGATGTGGTTAATGGTGAGGTCTTCCTCAAACGTGGCCTATTAATTATCTCTTACCCAATCCCTAGGAAGAGAATGCTGGTGCTGAGGTATACCAAGAAACTTAGACATTTGAGCCACCCGTGTTTTTATCTGTTGATTTGACTGAGTCGTATTCTGGATCAGAGGATTTAGCACAGTGGTCAAAGTCTGAGTCAACATTTAGACCATTTCATGATTGCTTTCGCCCATCTGTTGCCTTCATACCTCCGCAGAGTTATTAGCAAGCGTAGGTGGTTGTGTTAGGTGTCTCAAACCTATAGATTGGTTGGTTCGACCCATGTTAATCCCAGACCCTTGCACTGGCGAATTTATGTTGACCACCGGTTCCGAAAAAGTAGAACCCGTATTCTGCAGATTAGCCATCACTGAAGTTGGCATTCCATATGGCTGCTCTGGAATACCAAATAGTATTGAGAAACCGGGGGGTACCAATGACTTATTCGGAATATCTCTAATTGGTGAGGGAGTGTGAGGAGGTCCCCTAGGCCCAATGTAGGTTAAAATTGGTTCAGTATGGGAGATCGAATGCGTAGGCATCGAACTCACCATACACTGAACTACTTCGAACGCATGCGTTGTAGCTGTGTTTGCCCCTATCAAAGTAGGAAGGGGCGTTATGTTACTAGTCGATGGGTTTTGAGAGTTTTAGATGTCTGGCGGATTCACATTCTCCATTCTCGTATGAGATTCTCTCCCTGTTCTTCGTTCGTCATTTATGGCTATTTTACCACTTCTTAAAAGCATACAACGAATCTTCCCCCAAACAAAAATTTAACAACCCGAGCTACACTCAATACATAACGTTAGCACTGGTCCCACTGGGCGTGCCAATTTGTTTACCTAAAAAATTGGTAAACAACCGCTGATCTTCCAAATTTCTAAATTTGGTTACTCGTAGGATCGATCAGATTGATCCTAGGACATGTGCTAAGTGTTTTAGAAATGTGGTAGTAACGAATAGTCAAGGCTAAGCATAAAATCAGAGTTTAAAAGAACACTAACAACAAAGGATTAGTCAAATGAAAGAAATCTTAAATCAACGTTTGAAAACTAACAAAAAAGAGTGAAGTAAACGACATAAATCATAAGGGATTTAGAAATGACAAAGTAAATTTTGTAAGTACAGGAATCTTAAGACTGTAAAGTAAGTGTTGAATGTAGGGAAAGAACGAAGAAATCTTAAAACTGCAAATGACAAAGTAAAAGGAAGGTGTTTGAAAGGAAGAAGTGAGAAGTATATTTCTGGAAAAAGTAAAGACAACTTTATATTGCTTTGAAATAACCAACAATGGTGTAGGCAACGTACATTTTGTGCTTTACAATTCTTCTTCACACGAATACTTAGTAAATTTACAGGTTTTGCACACAATTTGACACACACTTTTCTAACATTAAGACCCTATATTTATACTGGATCGAGATAACCGCTTTGATGGTTCTTCAATCATGTCGAGACACATGGCACCTTGTATGCGCGCATTCATTCACCATGCTACACGTGTGTTCTCACGGTTTCTGACAAAGGCGAAATTGCCTCCTTTATTTAAATTTTGAATCTTTGATCGAAAACCGTTTTCAACCGCTTCTCTACAGAACCGCTCTGAAGTCTCAGCTGTGAACTTGATCTTTATCCCCTTAGCCAAGTCGACTCACCTCCAGCTGGTTGAATACTACTTTTTGTTCGAAACCTGCTCTGCATATTTTTTTTTCCAATTTTTGAAATTCTTGATGGGCGTCGAAAATATGAGCTAGCAGACACGTATACTATCTCACCAGTACTAAAAGAACAAGTTCATGGATGTACAAGATAAAATAAAATAAAATGTTGTAGTCTCACATCGAGCATAATAAAGTTAGACTTGTCAACTTCCTTTGTATTGCAAATTGGTTGAGAGAAAAACTTCATCGTCCGAGTCCACTATTTCATTACCCTTCCTTAAAAAAAACTAATAATAAATAACTAATGTATACTTAACTCTCTTATATCAGCTAAGAAAATCTTTAATTTGAGTTGGTATTTTCAATAGTTTTCACTTTCATTAATGTGATAATGACCTCTCCATAATTAAGGAAATAGTTAAAAGAGATAGCCTCAGGTATATGTTCAATCAGATCAGTTGGGAGCAGTTCTCAGTTGATAGACAAGACACCTACGAGAATATCACCTTAGAGTTCCCCAATTCCATCTATTATTTTCCTCACATAAGAGTAGGCAAGGACAGAGATGGGACTATCTTTATACTATTTGGGCATGATTACACTTTCAATCATAATGAGATAGGAAAGATGTTAGGATTTCATACCAGCCAAGATGCCTTTACTAAAGTTCCAGGAGATAAGTTTATGCAGTATGAACTCAATAGTTTCTGGGATAACATTACAATTGAAACCCCACCTAACTATGGGAGGATAAATGCTACCATCATCCATAATCCAGCAATCAGATACTTCCATATGGTCCTAGCACAAACTTTCTTCAGAAAGAGTGAAGCCACTGACATGTTAGTAAAGAAGAATTGTTCATCATGTTTAGTGTCTTCCAATTCCATCCAATTCATTCTGCAACATTACAGCTTGCTAACCTGAATACTATAGCTAATTCAGTAAGATGATACATTCATGTTGGCGGGATCGTCACCTCCATAGCCATTATTTTGGGACTCCAGAACCAAGTGACTCATCTAACCCCGAATCGTAAGCAAACTAGCATCCACAACCGTGAAAACTGGCTGTACAGATTAGAGGGCCAATGAGAGACACCTCAGACCCCTTCCAAGTTTGAATGCTTCTCCATCAAATATATATTCATCATCCTCTTCTGCAGGTCTTCCTAATCAACAAGAGCGTAATATTGACTATGAGCTTAACACCCTTAGACATGAAGTCACAACTATTCTCTAGACACTTCAAGATCAAACTGACAGAATGGCAGAGCAAATGGATCACCTATTTCAAGAGATTTATTCTTTACGTAGAGCAATAGGTCCTACAACTAGGTACCGTGGTACCTGATAATTTTCATTTGTCTATCCTTTCCTACCTCTTTCAATGAAACATTGAGGCCAATGTTTTGTTTAAGTGTAGGGGATGATATATTTTCTTCTTGTTAATTTTATTTCATTTTATGCAATTACATTTCAACTTTTAGTTATCGAGTTCTCAACGTTAAACAAAGCACTGCGTGGGAGGTAACCCATAGAAATTTTATCATTCTTTCAAATCAATTCAATTTAAAAGTTTTATTCATATAAGTCTTGAGTTATTTTTCACTTTTTATTAGTTTATCCATTTAATTTGTTTTCCAAATTATGCTCTTTTAACCCTTAAGTAGGTCCAAAATTATTTAAATGCCCCAAATATGACTATAAAAACGTAGCAAATTGGTCCATGGCGTTCCCCATGTACTCATGGCGTTCCCCATGGCCTTCAAAAGTGTATAATCCCAATTATAAACCTCATGGCATTCGTCACACACCTCATGGCGTTCACCACAAATCTAAAACGCACAGAAGTTAGAATTTAACCCTTTTTTGCCTTTCAAACTTCATTTTCTCATCTTCTAGCTACCCATTTTCATTATTTCATTACTCCACTCACATTTACTACTTCCTATTCCCAAAAAAAGACTTCAAACTTCATCTTTCCCTTTTCTAAGCTTCACTCACCCATTCTTATATAAAACTCATCTCATAATAAACTTCTACCTCCACCATTCTTACTTACAGTTTTGTGCATGAAAAGTTCCTACTTATGTTAGACTAACTTTAGAATTTCTTAGCTCTCTGGTGTACACCTCATAGAGTTGGACTGCTAGCACTGTTAGTTTCTGCATGTTTAACAAAGAATATCAGTTTAATCTGAATCAAATTGCTGAGTTGTTACAATTTCCGTATGGTGAGGGTGTTATTTGTGAGACCCATTTAGACACTGATTGGGTGCACGAGTTTGGTCAATTATGGAAGCAATTAACTGGAAACCTTGCTGATAACTTTGAGGGTAATAATGTGACTCATGTCCATAACCCGACCACATGTTATTTTCTCCAATTTTTGACACACACTATTTTTAGTTAGGAGAACAAGAGTAGAATTAATTCTAAAAAGTTATTTTATATCCATTCCGTTTTTTAGTCTACACGGGTTAATTCAACCTCATTCATGTTGGCCCACATGCAAGAGGTGGCTCAAGGAGGTGTTGACTTTAATGGTATTATGTTTCGGGACGGGAGAGACGGTGAAAAATAGAGAAGGAAACGTGAAGCTCTTTTGAACCGGGAAATTGTCCCGATAAGGTACACAAATTATTATTGTTTACGTACTTTAGAACTGTAGGAAAGTGTGCATCGGATGCTAGGAAGGTTAGGTTTGACACATTTTTGTGCACGAAGAGACCCTACTTATGTTAGATTAACTTTAGAATTTCTTAGCTCTCTAGTTTACACAACACAAAGTTGGACTGCTAGCACTATTAGTTTTTACATGTTTAATAAAGAATACCAGTTTAATCTGAAACGAAGTGCTGAGTTGTTACAATTTCTGTATGGTGAGGGTGTTATTTGTGAGACCCCTTTAGACACTGATTGGGTGCACGAGTTTCAAACCTAACCTTCCTAGCATCCAATTCACACTGTCATACAGTCCTAAAGTACATAAACAAGAATCAACTGCGTACCTTTTCGGGACAATTTCCCGGTTCAGAAGAGCTTCATATTTCCTTCTTTGTTTTTCACCGTCTCTTCCGTCCCGAAACACAATGTCATTAAAGTCAGCACCTGCTTGAGCCTTTGTTGAGAAATTGGAGAAATATAAAGTGTATTCAAAAAAGGGATTGAGTTTGTGTAAGTAAGAATGATGGAGATGGAGGTTTATTATGAGATGGGTTTTATATAAGAGTGGGTGAGTGGAGTTTGGAAGAGGGAAAGATGAAGTTTAAAGGTTTTTTTTGGGGGGGAATAAGAAGTAGTAAATGCGAGTGGAGTAATGAAAGAACGAAAGTAGGTAGTTAGAAGTTGAGAAGATAAAGTTTGAAAGACAAAAAGGGGTTAAATTTTCACTTCTGCACGTTTTAGGTTCGTGGCGAACATCATGAGGTTTGGAATTGGGCTTCTACACTTTTGAAGCCCATGGGAAACACCATGAGTACATGGGGAACGCCATGGCCCTACATTTTATAGTGATATTTGGGGCATTTAAATATTTTTGGACCTACTTAAGGGTTAAAAGAGCATAATTTGGAAAAAAATTAAACGGATAAATTAATATAAAGTGAAACATAACTCAAGACTTAAATGAATAAATTTTTTAAATTGAATTGATATGAAAGAATGATAAAATTTCAATGGGTTGCCTCCCGCGCACCACTTTGTTTGACGCCGATAGCTCGATAACTGAAAGTTGAAATGTAATTGCATAAAACGAACTAAAATGACATGCATATCGAGTCGGAAACGTGATACATTTCATGGTTATTAAACTCCCTCATACTCGAATCTTTATTTGTCCTCAAGCAAGCTGCTACACACATGCAAAGCTTTGAAAAATGAAGCATTTCTAATGTAAAGACAAAAAAATAATGGCATTCAATTACTCATACTTGGCTACAAACTCTATTTTGGTTAAGATCGCCTTGATATGTACTAATTTTGCCCAGTAAGGGCATCGTAAGACACGATTCCACAATTGTGCGGTCAAAAGCCTCCCTCTTACACAAATCAATCCAGATCATGCAATTATGCTCAAGTCTAACTTACTCATTCTCTTTTTCATCCTTTTTCATTCTAGCGCAATCACAGTAAGTCTGTTATCCTTTCACACTCATAGTAGGAAAATCTGTTAGTGACTATAATCTTATTTTTTACATTATCTTTTTCGCACATTTTGGTTCTAATTATTAACAAATAGAAGGATTATATATTGTTGGACTAAATGACCGGGTGAAGGTCATCTAACTTAGAAGGAAAACTCTTTTTTATTATTTTTTTCTTTCAAGCTCATGATCATTCACTTATTTGCATCAACTTCCCTACGTAGTGTGTACTTAGGATGATGTTAACTACTAGATAAACTACTTAAGGACTATTAAAGAATGGGAATTCAAGAATATGAGCATAATAAGTACTCAAAATTGATCTCCATATTCATGAAATTTTAGATGTTAAAACGATATCGATCTTATTTACACTCTACATGTCTTTCCAAGACAACCTTAAAGATCTTCTACCTAAAAAGGTGAACAACAATAACTTTGAAAATATAATTTTTAAATTAAAGATAATAGGGAGAGTCTTGTAAAAACTACAATTTTTTTGTATTTATTAATTTGTATATATCCACACCTTTAGTAAATTAATCAATTTTTTTAGGCTAGAATAATCTATATGTTGAAATGAATGCTTGTAGATTATTTCTACATTAACATATATTATTCATAGTTTACAAAATGGTTTCTCTTCGGACAAAATTAATCGTAGGATATTATGCCGTTATTTTATGCATACTGTTGTGGGAAATAATATATTTTTGTTTATCCTAGCCTATTTGTAATAGAGATTAATTACTATACACTGTTAGTGTAAAATATTTTACACAATCGATTCATCACCATCACCCGTTTGCATTACTTTTTAGATTTTTAAAATAAAAGTCAAATTTGTTTCAATATTACTTTTTAAATATTGACGATATAGTCATATGAGCTAATGAGAAGCCAACAAGTCTAACCACAAAATGCTTTAGTCAAAGTGAAACATGGGAAGTTGAACCAACTAAATTTTCTCCAAACTACCCTCCATCAAATCTCTCTTACCCTATATAAGACCATTGATCATCCCTTTGTTCCTCATCAAATACCAAAGCAACTTCTCTCAATATAGAAAGTTATCAATGGCATCAACCAAATCCTTTGTTACTGCTTTACTTCTTGTTGCAACAATGTCAAGCACGATCCTAGAAGCTCGCCAACTTTTGCAAACAACCTCACAACAACCTAATTTTCCTACCATTCCCTCTTTACCAACAACATTACCACCTTTGCCTTCAATTCCAACATTGCCTAAAGCAAGTCTTCCTCCATTGCCTACTAACATTCCATCTCTTCCTAAACTCACCATACCACCTCTTCCTAGCATTCCTACAAATATTCCAACTCTCAACATTCCACCACCATTGCCAACAATCACTTCACTTCCCAACATTCCCACCTCAATCCCGACCACTTTCCCCTCCATCCCATTTCTCACCCCACCACCTTCTTCAGCCTCTAGCCCTTAAACACTTCTTTATAAGCTACATAATGTAATCAACTAAATATTTGCATTATGGACATTATTGTTTCATTTTTTTTATTGTGCGTGATGAAATAGTAGGAGGTTATAATGATAGTAGTATCTTTGTTGTATAGTATTGTATGTTGTGAAAAAGTCTTTGTATTTTCTCTTCTTTTTTTTATCAGTTTGGCACTATATATGTTTTGTATTTTTGAATTTAATTGATGTTGGATTACACATTTAGATACAACTATGATGACTTCTTTCTTCTTTTAATTAACGTTCGGATTCTTATCATCTTTTCTTAATTTCATAATAACTGAGAAACGAGTTAGTCACCTTAATTTCATATAGTTGTACACCTCTACTCTATCATTAGTACTAGAATATAAAATAAAATTAAATCAAATTAAAACCTACTTGGAGTGAAGGTGGTATACGCTGAAGTCAATATCATGAAAGATAGGTTAGAATTCTTCAACTTCCGACATGTTGTTGGTCCTCTACTCCCCATCTAAGAACTGTGCTAATTCCTGATATTGGTGGTGAGTGAATGCCTCTCTATTGTGCCGAACTGCTCATAGATGGAGGTGGGCTGTGTTGACGTTGTTGTTGAGCTGCCTGCCTGCCTGATAGCTGAGTCATGATCGATATATAAATTGGAAAAGTGCCGAGAAAGAATGACATATTGTGGTTCATCTAGCTCAGTGGTTCATCTAACAATGACATCCATAAGAAATAGAAAACTACTCTACATAATATTTTAAAATAGATAACAATATAGTTTGTAAGAAAATTACACTTAAGAAAAAACAAATTTATACCTCTCAAATAATTTGAGATGGAAAATTTTGGAGATGACGAATTTGTCTCTAAATACCGTCTCCAATTTCCAATATTTAGTTTCGGTCTCACATTGTTATATTCCATCTCAATTTCCGTTTCTGCTTGAAAATGAATAATTTCCATCTTTAAATTTCGTTAGTATTTTAGGTTTTTTTTAGGAGTGTCTATAAAGGGTGAATTTAGAATTGTGTCAGGTTATCACGAGTGAGAAGCATTCACGTTGTGTCGAACACTCACCTGAAAGTCAAAGACTCATCCAAACAAGTGAGAAAGACATCATATATTCACCAAAAATCTTAAGGTGATAGGTGTATGTGTATGTGTCTTCTAACTTATAAAATGTTCAACCTCCACTTTTTTAAGTAATGTGGAAGAATAAACCACAGTCGTGTCAAACAACAACCAAGTAATAACACTATGTGAAAATAGTTATAACACATTATATACCCTCAACCTCCCATAGTCCCCAGTACACCGACACTCCCCCAAAATTAATATTTAACTACATCTCACAACACTTTAACATAAGAGCACGAGAGAAAAGAAAAAGTCAAATACAAACTTAAAGTGTTTTTTACTGGTGCATCTTGTAATGAAGAAATTGAATCCGATATTAGTCTTTGACTCCCTCTTCCTTCACAAAACTAAGCGATGTGGAACTTTGAAGAACTTGAATCCTATATATAGCCTTGTAATCCCTCTTCCTTCACAAAATTAAGCGATGTGGGACTTCTTCAACATGTATATTTTCAACCAACCCCAACAATCTCCACATTGATTGAAAATAATACATTAACTTTTATTGACTTAACCGACAATCATACTCCACCACAAGGTGTATTGCCACTTGAAGCTACTTAAGTACAAGAATTTTCACCTTGTCTTCACCGACAATCCTACTCCCCCACAATGAGTATAGTCACTTGAATCTACATCATTCCAAGAATTTTCATATTGTCTTCAACGAAAATCATAGTTCAAAAATTTTCATACTCCACCATGAAAAATGTATTTTACTTGAAGATAAATCACTCCAAGAATTTTACCTTGTCAACACCAATAATTATATATTCTATCATGAAAAATATATTTCACTTGAAGCTAAACTACTCCTTGAACTTGACATGTCGACAACCAGGTTTAAAATTTATGGGGGAACTTCCATGTTTTCAGGAAGCTCTTCAACCACTGATATAATCTCACACCTTATATAATCTTGATTGTATCAACACATCTCTAACTTGGACTTTTCACATGTCAAAAACAATTCTTCCATTAATTTTCTCTATCCCAAACTACACAACAGAATTTGTGACTGCAACTCAACACCTCTTTCACAACACCGTCATTATTTTTTATGATGTGGAAGATCAAACAAAACTATACTAAGAACTCTTATCTCCAGATCAAACTAAATACTAGTTGTTGGGAAACACAAAGCATGGAGAAAAAAGATGAACATAATAACAACATAAGAGATTAACGTGGAAACTCCAAAATAGCAGAAAAAAACCACGGTCGTTGTCAAATGACAACCAGAGAATAATATTATGGAAAAATTGTTACAACACATAATATATCCTCAACCACCCCACACCATAGATGTATAAGTGTTGTCCCTTCTCTCGCGGGTAGGCGTTTGAGAAAAACTCCATTGTGGAACTTGATTGGAATATTTGATTAGACCATTAAGATGATCCCAACCACGTCTACACAACTCTTAAGTGATTTTGGGAGAATGAAACTCCTAAAACCCAAGCCTCTTTCATCATTAAACTTGTATTTTAGGAAATACTTATAATCACTACGCCAAAAACTGGAATAGACAGCGCCCCTTAGAGGGCGCTTTATTACAAAAGCGCACTCTAAAGTGAAGAGAAAAAATAAGGAGCGAACAACTTGAATAGACAGCGCACTTTAGAGGGCGCTTTTGTAACAAAGCGCCCTCTAAAGTGAAGCGAAAAAATAATGAGGAAATGAAGGGACACCAATAGAGGACGCTTTATTGAAAGCGCCCTCTAAGGGTAACCTTAGAGGGCGCTTCTAAAAAAGCGCTCTCTATGTCCATGTACATTTCCAGTTTATAAGGCGCTTTTTGGAAAGCCTTAGAGAGCGCTTTTAGAAGCGCCCTCTTAGGCCCCCTTTAGAGGGCGCTTTTGTCACTAAGCGCCCTCTAAAGTGAAGCCAAAAAAAAAATGGAGGGACAACAATAGAGGGCGCTTTTGTGAAAGTGCCCTCTAAGGTTACCCTTAGAGGGCGCTTTTGAAAAAGCGCTCTCTAAGTCCATGTACATTTCCAGTTTAGAAGGCGCTTTTGGAAAGCCTTAGAGAGCGCTTTCAGAAGCGCCCTCTTAGGCCCCCTTTAGAGGGCGCTTTTTTTAAAAAAGCGCCCTCTAAGGTCCCCTTTAGTAAACATTAAAATTATAACATATACTGCATGTCTCTTTATTTTCCCTCTCTATAAGCTATTTCGTTTACGTAACTGGGTTTTCTCTCAACTGCGATTACTCTCTACTGCGATTACTCTCGTCCTCCGTTCGTTCTCCCTCCCTCACCGTCATCGTCGCCGTTCGTTCTCCCTCCCTCACCGTTCACGTTCACTGCGTTAACCTCTTCCACCGTCACTGTTCACTTTCTTCTCCATCGTTACCGTCACCTTTAAGGTATTTCTCTTCTCCATCGTTACCGTTCACTTTCTTCATGTGTTTGATTAGGGCATTTTCTAAACTTAGTTTTTCATTTTGTGCATTATGTTGATTAATGTTGTTTAGGGCAAACTGAGTTTTTTATTTCTGATTGAAAACTGATATATTTGAAGTGTGTTTGAGCTTGTGCTTGGAAGTTTGATGATTATGGATGCAAGTTTGTTCATGTTCCAAACACCATAAGTTTGCATTGGTCTTTTGCATGCAGTAGGTGTGTGTGAGTAAATGTGTATGCAGTAAGTTTGTGCATGCAGTAAATGTGTTCACGTATTGAATCATTGTCTTACTTGGGTCTTATTGAATCATTTCTATATTACAGATAAAATGGCTAACCAAGACGATACCCATGCCGCGAATGAATCACGTAATAATGTTGAAAAAGAAATCAAACGAGGATTGACTGTTATGAAGTCAATCATTCGTGCAAGAGACAAGGGTGTAAAATTTGAAGTACATTGGAGTGCTGAAGACCAACTAATTGAGCCTAACGGTTCAATGTTGGCAAGTTACATTGGTTTCCTTGTTCGCCAACATATTCCGATTACATGTGATAATTGGAGAAGTCCGGACTTGAAGGTTGGCAAGGAAAAAATATGGTCGGAGATACAGGTACTTACCATATATTGTTATATGTTTTTTTTGTTGACTATTTGTTAACCATATATTGTTATAATATTACTTTATAATAACACACTCCATTTGTATGTTTTTTAGAGATCCTTTCACATCGATGAAAGCCGGCAAAAATATTGTATTCAATTGGCCGGAAAAAGACTCCGAGGATTTCGATCCTTTTTGTGCAACAAATTTCTCAAGGATGAGGAAGGAAAATTTGTTGAAGGAGAACGGCCAATGAAGTATGCCGAGATTATTTCAGCCGATGAATGGGATAACTTTGTCGCCAAACGAAGAAACGAAAAATTCCATGTAATGTCTATTAATTATGGTATTATACAATTGTTAAGTTACTTGGTTCTAATATGCCTTAAACTTTTTGATCCAGGAAATAAGCGACATAAATAGGAAAAGGGCATCAAAACCCGCGTATCCGTACAAAAAAGGGCGTACGGGTTATGCACGGTTACAACAAAGAATTGTGAGTATATTCAAATGCTATGAGCTTATACATTGTCACAATATGTTATAATTGATGATCTTATAATCTAATTCAATGTGTAGCTAGCCGAGGAGAAAAGTGACGCAACATCTCTTCCGGACCACGTATTATGGAAGGCTGCTCGGGTTGGGAAGGATGGGGCTGTCGTTGAAGCGGTCCAAAATGTTTATGACGAATGTGTAAGTATATGTAACATTATTTCTTTAATTATATCGAAAATTTTGTTAGACATATAATTCATTTTTAATCTCCTCTAATAATATTTCAGGAGACTTTATCCCAAACCCCTTCAACCGAGGTCCAGGATTGCAGGAGCGTACTTAGTCGAGTACTAAATGTTCCTGAGTATTCCGGTCGTGTGAGGGGTAAGGGTTTTGGTGTGACTCCGTCGTCATTTTATAAAAAAAACAAAAACAAAAAATCCTACCAACAAAGAGGTGATGGAGACCTTGGCGGAGTTAAGGGCACAAGTACTCCAACTGCAAAACGAGAATGCAAGGTATAGAGAGGAAAGGTGCGCTTCCGAGGCAAAAGATACTAGTGACCGAGCTAGTATCAATCATCAACCGAAATTTCCCGAGGTAATTATATATGTTATTATGAAATTAAAATAGCACTTTTTTACTTGACACATATACAAGTTAACAATAACATTTATTATTGGTTTAGGGCATTTCACCTTGTCAGCTGTATCTATCGTCACCAACTTATCGCATGGTTGGCAAGGGAAAAGTGCACAATACTTCGGGTGAATTACTTCACCATAATCCCCTCCCGGTGGGATTTATGAAAGTTTCGGTTGACCTCGTATTAGATACGGACGCCCGTCTACCATTACCCGACGTTGTTTCAGAGACAACGTTGATGCGAGATGCAGTCGGATCCTTTGTTGGTTGGCCGTCAGATCTAATTTTCCCTGATGCCGAGGTATATATGTTCTAAATGATTATGAATATTTAGAATTCACATTTCAATTTAGCTACAATTATGATATTTAATCAATCCTTATTACATGGTAATGTTAGACTCCTACAAGACCCACCCCTAAAGCTGGTAAAGGGATTTCAAGACGCATCGAGTCGGTTGCATCTCAAAAAGAGGTACAAATATATATACCCATTGAATTATATACACAACGATTCTTTTGCATCACAAAAAGTAATGATTTATTTTATATGAATTTTTAGGTTCCCGGTCGAAAGTTGAAAAGCGATGGTAAGGATATTCCAACGAAGGATATTCCAACGAAGGATATTCCAACGAAGGATATTCCAACGACGGCCGGGACAAAATCTCAAATTATGATGCGTCTTGAGAAAATGGTGGAAGAGTCCGATATTATGGACGGGTCCATTCGTAGTATAGATTTTGATGAAGGTGTTTTCGGAAAAGCTCATTTCGAAATAATTGGAAAGGAGGACATGCAACAACTTTTTGAGCACGACGAATTGGGCATCGCTATCATTCATACATACATATGGTACTCCGATCAATCTATAATTTACTTAGTTGAACAATTTATTTACACATTTCAATGAGTAGTCTAATATTTATTATGTTTCTATTTAAGGTATATGTATGACAAATTGATGCGGGGAACTGAATTGTGTAACCGTTTCAATTTTATTGCTGCTTCCCGTGTCAACGCAACGTTAATATCGAAAAATCCAACATCCGTAAAGAATGATCTAGTCGATAGATTCATGGCGGCCGGCGATAATACTACACGCAGTTTGTTTTTTTTACCGTTTAATTCTGGCAACGGGTTAGATTTTCTTTCTAATAATTTCATTCTAATCTATGTATATCTTTTACGTAGAAAATTTTCATTCATCTAAATTTTTGTTTTATTTTACAGTGGCCACTGGGTGTTGGTTGCTATGGATCTTTCGAGACTAATAGTGTATTATCTCGATTCGTTATCGGGTGATTGGAGTAAATATCCGGGTTTGAAGAAGACGGTTGACACGTAAGTGAAATTCCCCTAAATATTCCTGTGTATTTCTATATTTAATTATGTCTGTCAGATTGATCTCAATATACGTTTTTATTTTGTTAGGGCAATACTAAAATTTAGATCGAAAAAGAATTACCGCATTAGGAAGGACATTACCTGGGTCAGAGTTCAGGTATATATTAAGTATCTTATTTTTGCTTATAATAGTGTTTGTTTTTTTGCTTATAATAGTGTTTGTAAGAAATTAACTATATATATATTGTTTGTTTTTCTATGTAGTGTCCTCAGCAAAATAATTCGGTCGATTGCGGATTTTTTGTATTGAGATTTATGAGAGATATCATTGCATTGAATCGTATAGACATCCCAAAAATGGTATGGAATAATAACTTAGGGTTTATTTTAATATTATCGGATAACTAATCTAATTTGTTACTAAATCATGAATATGTTTTATTCTCTTAATTGTAGTACTTTGAGGAATACAAATCTTACTCAAGAGCTCATTTGGATGAAATGAAGGATGAATTGTGTCAATTCATTGTTGATCAAAGAATCATATAGCTAGGTTGTATATTGTTGTACATATATGTATGGAATGTTGTTGTCGTATGCTGTTGTTGTATATATGTTGTATATTGTTGTTGTACTTTTACTAAATCATGAATATGTTGTTGTATATTGTTGATCAAAGAATCATATATTAATGTTGTATATATGGAGGATTAATGTTGTATATAAATGGATTCATGTTGTATATATCAATGGATTAATGGTGTATAACATTGGATTAAAGGATGAAATCAATATGAATTTTACACTTTTGCAGCATGCGAACAGGTTACCAATTAAATATCCACTGTTTTTCAAACAAATTTTTTTAAAATAACTAACACTTTAGAGGGCGCTTTCTGTAGGAAGCGCCCTCTAAACACTTTACATTGAGAACTTTAGAGGGCGCTTTGTCCAGAAAGCGCCCTCTAAACACTTTACATTGACAACTTTAGAGGGCGCTTTCTGCAGAAAGCGCCCTCTAAAGTGTTAGTTATTTTAAAAAAATAAGCGCCCTCTAAACACTTTACATTGACAACTTTAGAGGGCGCTTTTTCCAGAAAGCGCCCTCTAAACACTTTACATTGACAACTTTAGAGGGCGCTTTTTCCAGAAAGCGCCCTCTAAACACTTTACATTGACAACTTTAGAGGGCGCTTTTTCCAGAAAGCGCCCTCTAAGGTGTCCCTTTATGGACCACTCCAGAGGGCGCTTTTTTCATAAAGCGCACTATAATGTGGGTCTTTAGACAGCGCTTTCTCCAGGAAAACAAAGCGCTGTCTTTACCTATGCCAGCGCCAGATTAGAGGGCGCTTAAAAGCGCTGTTATAGGCCAAAATAAGCGCCCTCTTTTCCCTTATTTGGCGTAGTGAATGCTTGTAGTACAGCAAACTAATGAACCTGATTGGTTCAAATAATGCACTTTAAGGATGTTTGGCATTGAGTGGTGATTCTCGAGACTGATAACGTGAAACTATATCGTTTATTTAACTCGATTCAAATTCACTTTAGTATAATTATTTGTACATTTTTATTGTATTATGTTGGTGTTGTTGCCATGTTTCAAGTACTTGTCAATGCAGAACTCACGTGTGAGAAAGAGATAAAGAAAAGAGAAGAAATGAAGAAAACGACTGAAATTATAGGTTCTGGGTCTGTGGCGTTCTCCACGCCCCCCTGCCACGTCCCTTCAAAGTTTAAGTACCATGGTGTTCGCCACAAATCATTGTTTTTCACATCATCTTTTTAATATGATTTATAGTCATTTGAGTTGATTTTTACTCGTAACTCATTTTTTTTAAGGATTTAATAAAGATTTCTAAGTGTGGAAAAGACCAATTTAAGCCTAAATCATTATAACCATACAAATTTTATGGTATATTACCGTGTAAGTTTTGATGACAAGCAATGAGAGAACTACTACACGAGAAATGAAAGGAAAAGAAAAGAAATTAGAAAAAGAATCAAAGAACATGTCATTAATGAGGATGTTAGCTATGAAAAATTGGAGTGAGACCAATTAAATTCTAAATGATGTATAGTTCAGGATCAAAAAACTGGTTTTTAAAATGGAGGTTTAAAAGTTAAAAACTATCAAAGTAAGGAGACCAAAAATGCACTTAAACCGTGTTTTTTTAGTGCAATTATTACAACTTAAAAGAGTAAAAAATAAAGTGTAATATGCATATCTAGTGTTAAAGTAAAGTTTATGGTTAAGGCTAGGGGTGTTCGAGGTGAAGTTTGAGCAGTTTTGAAGATAAAAATCATCTGAACCGCAAGAGAAAAAACACGCAGTTTCGTTTGATTTCGTTGACTTTTAGAAATAAAACCAAACCAAAACAATACGGTTTGGGTTGGTTCGGTTGGTTTAGTTTTTTACAAAAAATTTATTGTGTCATTTATGCACCTGTAGAGAAGAACATAACTTTGTGTTTAGTTATTCATACATTACCAAATAACATCAAAACTCATCATATTTAAACAAAATTTTCTCATTCAATATACAAAAAATAGACTAGAAAAAAAAGTGGAATAAAAAACATAAAATAGTAGCATAAAATAATATCAAAGACATTATAATAAAACATAAAAAATAAATGAGAAGAGAAATTAGAGAAGAAGAAGAAGAAAAAAGAATAGAAGAGATGCGTGATTAAAGAAGAAAAGTGTGATAAAAACATAATTGGAAGAGAAAACAGTAGCATAAAAATGATAAGATGAAAAAGAAAGAACATAAGAGATGAAAGATTAGAGTAGAAAAGGCGAGACGTAGATGACAAAGAAGATGAGAAGAATACGCGATACTACTATGAGAGATTGGAAAAGCTTGAAACTGAAATCCAAAATGCGAGTAAGAGAAAATTGTTCGTAATTGTAAGGTTAAGACATGATAGCTTTGAGTTTTGGGTTGGATGGAATAAGTGAAGTTTAGGTTGTAACATAAAGCGGTTTGGTTTGGTTTATTTCGGTTTGCAAAATACAAGCCACAAACCCAACCGAACCGCACAGTTTTGTTAAAAAATGACCCAAATAAATTTGAACCAAATGTGGTTTTTATAGGTTTCGATTTGGTTTGATTTGGTTTGTGATTTTCTATTGGGTTGGTTTGATTTTGAACACCCCTAGTTAAGGCATGACGCATATGTAAACTTATACACTTAAAAATATGGGTGACAAAACGGGCCATGGCCTACCAAACCGGCTCGCGCACTCGCCAAAAAAGACAGGTTGAGTTAGAATTTTGTGCTGCCTACCCGCTCCATCCGCCCCACCGTAAACCCGCTAAAAAAGAGGGCGTGTTGGTCCGCCAGTCCGCCAACCTAGTTATCAAACATTCAAAATATTTATTTTGGTTGATTGAACATTAATATTTGAACTATAATTTTGATATACTTGTTGATGAATCTATTTTATATATTTATTTATAAAGATACGGAATTTTTTTTTTAATTAAATTTTAAAATAATAAAATTTTATTGTGATAATAAATCTATTACTAGCGTATCCTATAACCTAGGGCAAAACATAGTGATCTTATTTGCCCTTCATATATGTCTTTCCAAAAACAAGCTTATAGATCTTCTACCTAAAAAGTGGAACAATAAAAACTTTTAAAAATAACTTTTAAATTGAAGATGATAGATATTTGTTCACTAGTTTAATGGAGAGTCTTTGTATTTAATTTAATTTACTATTTTTTTTTATATTATTAATTTATATTCAGACCTTCATATTGTCTTCAACGAAAATCATAGTTCAAAAATTTTCATACTCCACCATGAAAAATGTATTTTACTTGAAGATAAATCACTCCAAGAATTTTACATTGTCAACACCAATAATCATATACTCTATCATGAAGAATATATTTCACTTGAAGCTAAACTACTCCTTGAACTTGACATGTCAAAAACCAGGTTTAAAATTTATGGGGCAACTTCCATGTTTCCAGGAAGCTCTTCAACCACTAATATAATCTCACACCTTATATAATCTTGACTGTATTAACACATCTCTGACTTGGACTTTTCACAGGTCAAAAACAATTCTTCCATCAATTTTCTCTATCCTAAACTGCACAACAGAATTTGTGACTGCAACTCAACACCTCTTTCACAACACCGTCATTATTTTTTATGATGTGTAAGATCAAACAAAACTATACTAAGAACTCTTATCTCCATATCAAACTAAAATCTCTAATACTAGTTGTTTGGAAACACAAAGCATGGAGAAAAAAGATGGACATAATAACAACACAAGAGATTAACGTGGAAACTCCAAAATAGCAGGGAAAAAACCATGGTCGTTGTCAAATGACAACCAGAGAATAATATTATGGAAAAATTGTTACAACACATAATATATCTTCAACTACCCCACACCATAGATGTATACGTGTTGTCCCTTCTCTCACGGGTAGGCGTTTGAGAAAAACTCCATTGTGGAACTTGATTGGAATATTTGATTAGACCATTAAGATGATCCCAACCACGTCTACACAACTCTTAAGTGATTTTGGGAGAATGAAACTCTTAAAACCAAAGCCTCTTTCATCATTAAACTTGTATTTTAGGAAATACTTATAATGCTTGTAGTACCACTACGCCAAATAAGGGAAAAGAGGGCGCTTTTTTTGGCCTATAACAGCGCTTTAAAGCGCCCTCTAATCTGGCGCTGGCATAGGTAAAGACATCGCTTTTTTTCCTGGTGAAAGCGCTCTCTAAAGTGGCTCTTTAAGCCCTTTAAGGGCCACTTTAGAGGGCGCTTTTTAAAGAAAGCGTCCTCTAAAGTGGAAACTTTTAAGGGTTTAGAGGGCGCTTTTACTGGAAAGCGCCCTCTAAAGTGGAAACTTTTAAGGGTTTAGAGGGCGCTTTTACTGGAAAGCGCCCTCTAAAGTGGAAATTTAAAGGGTTTAGAGGGCGCTTATTTTGGAAAGCGCCCTCTAAAGTGGGTGGTTATTTAAATTTTTTTTTTAAAAAGCGCTATATTTTTTTATTTATTTTAGACAACCTGTATATTGAAGCAGTACACCTAAAACTGTATAATTTGAAGCCCTTTTTCACACATTGCATTCTACAAGCCTTATATACAACAATCCATACATATACAACAATCCACTGATATATAATCGTTTAACTTCTAAAGATTCAAAATATACAACCAATTCATAACTTAAAAAGAAATAAAACTAAGTAGCAAAGGCATCTCTGAGATGTATGTTTTTTTTTGCTAGCCGCAGTCTTCTTAGCAACAACCTCTTTTTGTTCAATATCAATAGCATGAACCTAAAATATCATAAAATTAGTTAGGTGAAGTATAAGATCAAGAATTAACATTTTCTATGCATAAATATCATATAATTGTGTTTATACCTTTTTTTTTGATGCAACTGACTCGATTTGCTGTAATAAAAGCCATTTTACCTGTAATAAAGAAAACAATTAAAATCATTTGACCTGTACCTTTTTCACTAAGTTCTCTTTCTTTTCTTGGTTGGAATATGTTCTACATGTCTCTTAACAACACGGACGGTTGGATTGATCCAAATACCCTCATTATGATCATTTCTAATATATGAATCATTTGATATAATATTCTCATCTTGATCATTTATGGTAAACGATTCAATCTCAACATCAATATCACCTTGATCTCCAGTGTTTTCATCAATTACTTTGTTGGAAAAAAGAACTATAGACCATTTCGTACTTTTCGGATCATTGACATAGAACACTTGTCTAGCTTGAGAGGCTAGAATAAAAGACTCATCTTTGTATCCCACCCTATTAAGATCCACTTGCAAAAATCCTGACTTATCCATTTGAATGTCGTTATTATTTTCAACCCAGTTGCAACCATTTAGGACACTCATTTAACGATGCATACTCATTTCGAAACAAAACACAATCGTTTGGACATGCATGTATCTTATCATAGCTCATGCCAATAGAGCACAACATCTTTTTGGTCTCATATGTTCGATTGGGAAGAACATTATCCTCAGGAAGCATATCTTTCAAAAGGGCTAATAACTCTGTGAAACTTTTATCCGACCATCCATTGCCCGCCTTTAAGTTGTACAACTTTAATACCGCAGACAATCCTGTGAATTTAGTGCAACCATCATACAAAGGTTTCTCTGCATCACTTACCAACCTCTCAAACATTTCGGGACAATCCTTAAGATCTCCTTCAAGTGCTTCTGCAATCTCTTCAACTTGATCACAATCGTATGTATCTGCGCCACTATAGTTTGAGGCATAGGTCGTACTATCCCCCGATTCAACATTCTCGTTACTTTTCTCACCATGCAAATTCCAACATGTATAACTTCGATCAATTCCATGCCTCATTAGATGCGATGTCAACTGAACTGCGTCAACCCGTTTCCCATAACAACAACCCAAGCAAGGACATATCATTCTACTGGGGTCTTCGGCGTGCGCAACGACAAACTTAACAAATTCTGATACCCCATTCTCGTACTCTCTCGACAATCGATTGGAAGACATCCATGTATTATCCATTACTAATTAGAATAAACAAAAAACAATTTCAGAAGAGAAACCAAAAATGGGATGAGACAAAACAATTTCGCTTTATTGAGTTAGTCTCTGTGCAAGGCATTCATGTCTCCAACAACAACCCAAAACCAAAACAATTTTGGTTTATTGAGTTAGTTTCTCAACATTTTCAGATATCTCTGACTTCAATAGCATGAGAATGTATGAACCATGCATTAAGCATTAGTGGTATGCACTAATTTGTAGCATAGTTATATATCATCATATAGTTTTTACAAAAGATAAACATTGACTAGAAAATATATATGTAGAATTGTATAATGGTCTAACTGAAAGCTAACAGAAGAATAGTCGACTCTAATTTACTCTATCAAATACCATCCATACCTAAACTTCTTAAGTTACTAGCTACGCTATGTATGCTAGAATAAATACACTCATAAGCTGCATAGTGTACCTTTGATTGGTAGAAGGTGTTTTAGATATTGCTGCCTCCTTTTTCTACATCGAGAAACAAATGGAACAGTTGGTGAAATTTAACCCATAATGCCTAGTCTCCATTGCTAGCATTGCAACACAATAATTATTGTTGAGAATACTCAATAAATGTATGAACCAAGAAAAATGAAACCAAAAATGAACAATAGCGAACATTAGAAGAGAAACCAAGTAATATGAAGATTAGAAAAATACCTATGGTGTCAAAATCGAATAGCTAACAACAAATTAATAGAAGGAGGAAACGTCGTAGATCTAACAGAGGTGGAAGGAGAACGCCTTAGAAGTAGCGAAAATCGTAGCAGTGAGAACCCTAACGTGAAAAAGAACGAAAATAACAGAGAGTGAAATAACAAAACGCGCAGTATGTTATAATTTTAATGTTTACTAAAGGGGACCTTAGAGGGCGCTTGTGGAAAAAAAGCGCCCTCTAAAGGGGGCCTAAGAGGGCGCTTATGAAAGCGCTCTCTAAGGCTTTCCAAAAGCGCTTTATAAACTGGAAATGCACATGGACTTATAGAGCACTTTTTTAAAAGCGCCCTCTAAGGGTAACCTTAGAGGGCGCTTTCTAAAAAGCGCCCTGTATTGTTGTCCCTCTATCTCCTCCTTATTTTTTCGCTTCACCTTAGAGGGCGCTTTATTACAAAAGCGCCCTCTAAAGTGCGCTGTCTATTCCAGTTGTTCGCTCCTTATTTTTTCGCTTCACTTTAGAGTGCGCTTTTGTAATAAAGCGCCCTCTAAGGTGCGCTGTCTATTCCAGTTTTTGGCGTAGTGTACAACAAACTAATGAACCTGATGGTTCAAATAATGCACTTTAAGGATGTTTGGCATTGAATGGTGATTCTCTTGACTGATAACGTGAAACTATATCGTTTATTTGACTCGATTCAAATGCACTTTATTATAATTTTTTGTACGTTTTTATTGTATTATGCTGGTGTTGTTGCCCTGGTTCAAGTACTTGTCAATGCAGAACTCACGTGTGAGAAAGAGAAAGAAAAGAGAAGAAATGAAGAAAACGACTGAAATTGCAGGTTCTAGGTCTGTGGCGTTCTCCACGTCCCTTCAAAGTTTAAGTACCATGGCGTTCACCATAGCTCTGTGGCGTTCGCCATAAGCACCCAGTGCATTTTTTCAGGAACTGCACAAAGCGTGGTCAAGAGCTCCCCTATATTTCCCCAACCTCTTCTACATGATTTTAGGGAAGTTCAACTCCTTTTACCGGTATAAGAAGGTAGTTTCAAAGATAAAAAAAGGCATTCAAGTTTTATCGTATAATTTTAATTCTTAGTCTTAAGAAGAAATACCTTAAAAGTGATAGTTATTCCACATCGGGAAGCTATTGCACCTTAGTTCTTAAGTTTACTTGTTGCTTGGATCAAGCGTGTCGATATCTTTATATTTCCAGTTTGTTATTTGTACTCGAAGAATTCTCCGAAGTTTAATCCAGTTTTTTATTCATCAGGTTCTTTTAATTGCATATTCCTTTAGTTTTCATTTTCATTTGGCCTAATTGCATAATATTATTTGTATGTTTGAAATTCTGAATTTTAATGATGATTATCTGTATGTTCAATAATTATAACTGCATGATTAAGTTTAAAATTATGTATGGCTAAACTTTTTGACATCGGTATGTAAGGACCGTCGTTCCGGCAGGATTCAGTAATAATTAATGTTAATTTTTATAATTTATTTTTCTGGTTGTGGTTTGCAATTCTAAATAAAAAAAAAGTTTTTGCACGAGATTGAAAAGTCATTAAGGTTATAAATCAACAGAGTGAGAGTTTGAGATTTTAATCGGGTAGTGGTTTCTAGGCATTAATCCTAAACACAGTGAGAGCGTTTTAGGATTAATTAGGATTTATCAATTTCCAAAAATTACTTTTAATTCAGGTGAGTGAGCGAGAGCAAAATATTTTGGTTTAAGAGTATAACCTAAGTCAATAACACGAGAGTGTGAGACAAAGTCTTTTAATTTGGTATTTCCTACTGAAAAGTAATTTACCTTATTTCATGTTAATTATTTACCGAATCCTCGAAGAATGATATGATTTACATACAAATGTCTCTTTATTGAATATTTTCATTATATTATTATTTCTCGTTCAATTTTATTTCAAGTTTCCCATAATCTTAAAAAGAAAACAATCATTGGCCTTAACTTTACATAGTAACTTTAGATAACGATAGTTTGATTTTTGGTCATTTAGGTTCAATATCTTTTTACAACTACGTGATACGATTGTACACTTGCAGTTAGTCATTTCGATAGACACACTAAGTCACGATCATACACCTTTGGAATTTGCCCATGATACAATTGCAATGTAAAATTATAAAATATAAGTATGAAAAGTAGAAAATAAGATGGAATGAGAAAAAAATTATACCGCGATCACTAATTTATAGAAAACAAGAAAATGCACTATGATGATTGTTCTTCACATCATCTTTTTAATATGATTTATAGTCATATGAGTTGATTTTTACTCGTAACTCATTTTTTTAAAGGATTTAATAAAGATTTCTAAGTGTGGAAAAGACCAATTTAAGCCTAAATCAATATAACCATACAAATATTATGGTATATTAGCGTGTAAGTTTTGATGACAAAGCAATGAGAGAACTACTACACGAGAAATGAAAGGAAAAGAAAAGAAATTAGAAAAAGAATCAAAGAACATGTCATTAATGAGGATGTTAGCTATGAAAAATTGGAGTGAGACCAATTAAATTCTAAATGATGTATAGTTCAGGATCAAAAAACTGGTTTTTAAAATGGAGGTTTAAAAGTTAAAAACTATCAAAGTAAGGAGATCAAAAATGCATTTAAACTGTATTTTTCGAGGTGAAGTTTGAGCAGTTTTGAAGATAAAAATCATCTGTACCGCAAGAGAAAAACATGCGGTTTCATTTGATTTCGTTGACTTTTAGAAATAAAACCAAATCAAAACAATACGGTTTGGGTTGGTTCAGTTATTTACAAAAAACTTATTGAGTCATTTATACACCTATAGAGAACAACATAACTTTGTGTTTAGTTATTCATACATTACCAAATAACATCAAAACTCATCATATTTAAACAAAAAATTCTCATTCAATATACAAAAAATAGACTAGAAAAAAAGTGAAATAAAAAACATAAAATAGTAGCATAAAATAATATCAAAGACATTATAATAAAACATAAAAAATAAATGAGAAGAGAAATCAGAGAAGAAGAAGAAAAAAGAATAGAAGAGATGCGTGATTAAAGAAGAAAAGTGTGATAAAAACATAATTGGAAGAGAAAACAGTACCATAAAAATGATAAGATGAAAAAGAAAGAACATAAGAGATGAAAGATTAGAGTAGAAAAGACGAGACGTAGATGACAAAGAAGATGAGAAGAATACGCGATACTACTATGAGAGATTGAAGAAGTTTGAAACTGAAATCCAAAAAGCGAGTAAGAGAAAATTGTTCGTAATTGTAAGGTTAAGTCATGATAGATTTGAGTTTTGGGTTGGATGGGATAAGTGAAGTTTATGTTGTAACATAAAGCGGTTTGGTTTGGTTTATTTCGGTTTGCAAAATACAAACCACAAACCCAACCGAACCGCACAGTTTTGTTAAAAAATAACCCAAATACATTTGAACCAAATGTGGTTTTTTTCGGTTTCGATTTGGTTTGATTTGGTTTGTAATTTTCTATTGGGTTGATTCGATTTTGAACACCCTAGTTAAGGCATGACGCATATGTAAACTACTACACTTAAAAATATGGGTGACAAAAGGGGTCATGGCCCGCCAAACCGGCTCGCGCACTCGCCGAAAAAGACAGGTTGAGTTGGAATTTTGTGTCGCCCTACCCACTCTATCCGCCCCGCTTTAAGTCCGCCCACCTTAAACCCACTAAAAAAGGGGGCGAGTTGGTCCGCAAATCCGCCATCCTAGTTATCAAGCATTCAAAATATTTATTTTGGTTGGTTGAACATTATAATATTTGAACTATAATTTTGATATACTTATTGATGAATCTATTATATATATTTACTTATAATCATACGCAATATTTTTTTTAATTAAATTTTAAAAATAAAATTTTATTGTGATAATAAATCTATTCCTAGCCTATCCTATAACCTAGGGCAAAACATAGTGATCTTATTTGCCCTTTATATATGTCTTTCCAAAACAAACTTATAGATCTTCTACCTAAAACGTGGAACAATAAAAACTTTTAAAAATAGCTTTTAAATTGAAGATGATAGATATTTGTTCACTAATTTAATGGAGAGTCTTTGTATTTAATTTAATTTTACTAATTTTTTTGATATTATTAATTTATATTCAGACCTTCAGTAAACTAATCAAATATTTTTTAGAATAATCTATACTTAGAAATCAACGCTTGTACATTATTTATACATTAGCATATATTATTCAGATTTTACAAAATGGTTTCTCTTGGGACAAAATTGATCATAGGACATTATGCCGTTATTTTATGCATATACTATTGAACGAAACTATATTTATTTATTCAGCCTATTTGTAATATTGATGTATGTTGTTTATTATTTGTAGAGTATCTTGCTGTGGATATTAATTAAGGATTGTGGTAGATCACCTAAATTATCGTTTGAGCATGTTGAAAGGATTTATAGGTGCCTTGAAAGTACCAACAACAATCAACATATTTTAGTTGTTTAAATATTGACGGTATAGTCATGAGATAATTGAGAAGTCAAGTCTAACCACAAAATGCATTAGTCAAAATAAAACATTGGAAGTTCAACTAACTAAATACTCCCCTCCATCGAATTTCTCTTACTCTGTATAAGACCATCAATCATCCCTTTGTTCCTCATCAAATATCAAACCAACTTCTCTCAATACAGAAAGTTATCAATGGCATCAACCAAATCAATCATCACTGCTTTATTTCTTGTTGTAACAATGTCAAGCATGATCCTGGAAGCTCGCCAACTTTTACAAACAACCACACAACCAAATTTTCCCGGCATTCCAATTTTCCCAAAGCCAACAACATTGCCACCTCTGCCTTCAATTCCAACATTTTCTCAAGCAAGTCTTCCTCCATTACCTACTACCATTCCATCTCTTCCTAAACTCACTATGCCACCACTTCCTCCCTTTCCTACCAATATTCCAACTCTCAACATTCCACCATTGCCAACCGTCACTTCACTTTCCAATATTCCCACCTCAATCCCAACCACTTTCCCCTCCATCCCATTTCTCTCCCCACCACCTTCTTCAACCTCTAGCCCTTAAACATTTCTTTACAAGTTGCATAATGTAATCAGCTAAATGTTTGCAATATGGACATTATTGCTTCATTTCTTTATTGTGCGTGATGAAATAATAGGAGGTTATAATATAGCAATATCGTATGGTGTGAAAAAGTCTTTGTATTTTCTCTTTTCTTTTACGAGTTTAGCACTATATATGTTTTGTATTTTTGAATTTAATTGATGTTGGACCACACATTTAGATACAACTATGATGATTTCTTTCTTATATCTATTATCGTTCAGATTCTAATTAACTTTTCATAATTTCATAATAAGTGATAAAAGTATTTCAGTTAAGAAAGAGTGATGTTTAATGTTCATCCTAAAGAAAAACGTTAATAAACTTGTTTATTCTCTACGGTTTTGCCCAACAAATCCTATCCGACTTTTAGAAATGGATCACATGAGGATCCGACCTATGGAGGTCGATCTTTACCATATGGTTAGATTAACATTTTGTTGTTTGGCCTGGGTTTCATCCAAAACCTCGGATTGAACCTTTTTCTAAACTTGCAGTAAATTTCGCAAGTATACCTGCGCATTTTCCTAGTATTTCTTAAAATGATTATAGTGTTAAGAAAAAACTCGATAGAAATACCTGCGGATTTTGCTGCATAAATCACATTTTCAACCTGCAAATGTTGCAGCAGAAATCACATTTTCAATCTGCAGATGTTGCTGCAGAAATCACATTTTCAACCAAACTAATCTCCGTTATGAAATCTAAGGAAATTCCGCATGAAACTTATCTGTGGATTTTCTTATATATAAAAATAAAATAATATTTTTTATTTTAAAATAAAAGAATTTTTTTATAAAATAAATACAAATATTTTCTAAAAATAATAATAATCTTTGTTTAAAATTTACCAACAATTATTTTTTATTGATTTTTTAGTTTTAAATTGGATGCGGCACATTAATTTTCTCAAAGTGAATTGCAATTATGATGAAATGATCTTCTCAGACGACTCTACCCTCTTATAACCGGTCTGACTAACGATTAAGATCGAGTTTTAAAACACGGATAAAAACTACTTTCTACATTTTGGAACATTAAGATTCTATTTGTTTCAACTTTAAAAAAACTGAATTTTTTCTTTGTATTTTTAAAAATGAATTTTATAAAATTGTTTTTCAAAATATTATAAATTTTATATATTCGTTTTTTGTAAATTTAAAAATTAATTTTGAAATTACTAAAGTTCGACCATCTTCTATTTCTTCTAAGAGTTTTATTGATATTTTTCCCTTACTTCTTTAGAATAAATAAGGTTCGGTGACACCTCTGTTCAATCATTCTGCGATCTCGTGAACGCTCGCGAGATTGTATTTTTTGAGATGCGAAATAATGCAAGAACAACCTCAATCTATTGAATCTCAAACTGATATTGATCCTGAGTCTGAAATGCTTGTTGCAAATCTTGCAGCAGCATATGAGGCAACACAACCTTAACCAAATGTGAATGATGTTACATCGCAAACTGCTTAAACTACACTTGTCCCAACTGCTCAAACTGCATCTGTTCTAATTGCTCAATTTGAATATGTTTCTACTGGTGCACATGACTCTGGTATAACTCGTTCTGCACTTGATTATATGTTATCCGCACCTGTTCCAACTATTGAACATGATGTACCTGACGTAGTTGTTTCTGTAACTCCTCCAACTCTTAAACCATTTGAGTTTCTTAAACCAGTTAAGCTCTTCCAATTATTATATCAAAATGTTCCTCTAATATTTTAGTGTCTGTGTTATGCAGAAAAAGAAAACCAAACCAAAAGTTGCTTGGAAATTGAAGTTAAGGAGAGTGATAAAACAATGGTCCTCAAATGCAAAAACCTCAAGGGAGAAGGAATTGATCCAACACAACCTTTGGATTTTTAGACATTAAACATCCTAGTGAATTTTTCTTATGGTTTGGTTATGATGTACTTTGAGACTTTGTTATGCCTTTTGGATTTGTAGACATGAACCAACCTATTGATTTAGTTATGATGTATTTTTGTTGTAGTTTTACACATAACAAAGTTGTATTTTAAGACTAGTTCATATGCCTTTTGGGCTACATGTATTTTGGTTATTTAAGAATACGTTATTAGTTTGTTTAAATCTCGATTTTAGTTCATTAAGACACATGGATAAAAACAAAAAAAAAATCACAAACTTACAGGGATGAAAATCATTAAATTCAAAACTTCGTCTTCATTCATTAAGTAACCATGACAAGGAAGGAAGTCATAAATTGTTATTGTTAGAGGGATGCAAATAATTTTTTTTACAGAATTACTAAAATGACATTCAACACCATTTCTGGTAAGCAATGAACAACTCCATGAAATGTTTAACAAAAACTTAAACAAGTTGCCTTTTTTTTTCTTTTGTTTTCCAACTTCATATTCATGTTCTCTTTTATCCTAGACTCAGGGTCTTTATTCATCCAACCTAAATCTTTCACAACCTTTGAGCACTTGCATCTGCTTGAATTTTTGGGTTGACTCACTACTACACAAAAAAAAATCACCATGGTTGGAAAATGGATACCATCACGCCGATCAATTATGGTAAAGTAGGGTGTGGTTGTAAATTTCCTACTTTCAACCACTGGCATCCAACTGTTATGGTAAACTATGTATCGCGATACCTATCACATCGGTTGACTTAAACAATTGTTGTCATAAATATAAAGTTATGGGTTCGATACTCAACTACAACCAAATTAAAGCCCATAAAAAATAACATTTCACCACGGTTATATTTTCCAACAGTAGTGATATGTGTAAGAGTTTATCATAAAATATGAGATTTCTTATTTTCCCTTCCACTCATTAACCATATACAACCATTCAAATAGATTTTTGATAATCAGAAAAGTTAAATTATTCTTGATAAACAACTTAAACGGTCAAATATATTCTAATTTCATGCATCTTGTAATTTATGTTTTCCTCATTAACCCATATAATTTGATTCAATCCCAAATTCTACAAAATAATGATGATGAATGAATATCTTCTAAGTCTTTCACACAAAATTTGATTCCTCTTTTTTTTCTAGTTTATTTTGCAAACATTACATTTTGTGTGAAAGACTCAGAATGTCATCCATTTATCATCATTGTTTTGAAGAATTTATGGTATTGTATCAAATCTT